>NW_026706853.1:1200000-1742500 GCF_024137745.1 Phymastichus coffea | reverse complement strand
GGGGGTAGCGTCTCTAGCTTGCTAGACGCGTACGCCGTATAGTGAGGATGCTGTTTTCACTCTCTCTCTCTCTCTCTCTCTCTCTCTCTCTCTCTCTCTCTCTCTCTCTCTCTCTCTATCCCTCTCTCTCGCTCTCCTTCGATAGTAGGACGCTTCACCCACCCGCCCACCCACCCACAGAGGTTGTTAAGGTAGGATGCTGTAGAAGTCGGTAATAGTGCGGATGCTGTTTTCTCTCTCTCTCTCTCTCTCTCTCTCGCTCTCCTTCGATAGTAGGGCGCTTATGCTGGCTGAGTGTGGGCCCTCGGAGAGGGGGTAGCGTCTCTAGCTTGCTAGACGCGTACGCCGTATAGTGAGGATGCTGTTTTCACTCTCTCTCTCTCTCTCTCTCTCTCTCTCTCTCTCTCTCTCTCTCTATCCCTCTCTCTCGCTCTCCTTCGATAGTAGGACGCTTCACCCACCCGCCCACCCACCCACAGAGGTTGTTAAGGTAGGATGCTGTAGAAGTCGGTAGGGTGTTTGGTAAACTATATGCTTATGCTGGCTGAGTGAAGGACCCTCGGAGAGGGGGTAGCGTCTCTAGCTTGCTAGGCGCGTACGCCGTATAGTGAGGATGCTGTTTTCACTCTCTCTCTCTCTCTCTCTCTCTCTCTCTCTCTCTCTCTCTCTATCCCTCTCTCTCACTCTCCTTCGATAGTAGGGCGCTTCACCCACCCACCCACAGAGGTTGTTAAGGTAGGATGCTGTAGAAGTCGGTAATAGTGCGGATGCTGTTTTCTCTCTCTCTCTCTCTCTCTCTCGCTCTCCTTCGATAGTAGGGCGCTTATGCTGGCTGAGTGTGGGCCCTCGGAGAGGGGGGTAGCGTCTCTAGCTTGCTAGACGCATACGTCGTATAGTGTGGATGCTGGCTGGCTGCTTTCAGCGCCACCATAGTGCTTAAAAGCCGTGCTCGATGGGAAAAAAGCGCAGTCTTTCGAGACAGCCCGCTTCACTAGCTTTCTTAGCAGTGACAAGCAGTAGTAGTAGTAGTAGTAGTAGTAGTAGTAGTACTAGTAGTAGTAGTAGTATTACTAGTTGACCTACGTGCATTTTCATTACAATGGCTTCTATTGCTTATTTTGAAAATACAGTACGCGATTTATGGAAAGCCTATTACAACTCAGACGCTAATAAGGATGATTTTATTAGATGGAAAAATATAATAATTACCGCTTTGCATTCTCTTGAAGAATATATGTTACGGCCTAACTTAAGTAGAGCAATACGACAGAGATGTCAAACATGCGCTACTCATTTAAATTCAATCGAAATTAATTTAAATAATTCCATAAAAGTCGGAGGAAATGTTAATTCATTACGAGTCATTCCAAACCAAATTGAAGGGGATGGAGTTATTTGGCGTGAAATAAATTCAGCATTTGAAAAACGTATCATTACTGCATTCATAGCCAATCAAGAACATAGAGATATAAAGTCATTCTTAAAAGCAGCAAATAAATTATTACAACTACAAATACCAAAATATCTTTCAATTCATGATGCTCTAAAAATAAATATAGAAATGTCAGCTCAATTTACCGTAATAAAAGATAATGTAGAGGACATTCAAATAAAGTATTTCAACACCGAAAATGTTTCTATTTATAAAACGACAGATCTTAAATTATGGTTTTGCAGAAAATATTGAAGATGTTATACTTAAAAATTTAGAAGAATTTCAAGAAAAAGATTCCGGTTGGACATTAAAAACTATCATCGGTATTACTGTTAATATAAATAAATTTAATCCTTTCAAACCTGGCTCATATATTCAACTACCAAAACAAATAGCAGATAAAAAAGCAATTATCAACGTTCAAAATACAGATTATGAATGTCTTAAATGGGCTGTGCTTGCCTGTCTTCATCCAGCTAGATTTCATAGCGAAAGAGTTCAAAATTATATGCCCTTTGCGAATGAATTGAAATTCGATGATATAAACTTTCCTGTTGAGGTAAAGAATATTCCTAAATTTGAAAAATTAAATAGTATTTCAATAAATTAATACATACTAAAAAAATACGGTTTGAAATTCGAAGTCTCACCATATTATATATCAACTTTAAAACAAGATAAGCATGTAAATCTTTTGTTACTACAAAGCGATTATATTGATGAGAATGAAACAGAAAAATCTAATAGATCAAATAACAGTGATAATTTCAAATTAAAATTCCACTATGTATGGATTAAAAACTTATCTGCTCTTGTTAGAAGTCAAGTAACGAAACATACTGCACAAATTTATCTCTGTGAACGCTGTCTCCACTATTTTAATAATAAAGAAAAATTGAATATTCATGAGACTGATTGTTCAAAATTAAATAAATATAGAGTTAATCTACCTAATTTTCCTCTTCTGAAATTTAATCATTATGATCGAAAAGAAATGGTTCCGTTTATTATCTATGCTGATTTAGAGTGCTTATTGAAACCAGTAAATAACGGACGATCCTTCCAAGACCATGAAGCCTTTAGTGTGGGGCTTTATATAAAATGTAGTTATGATGATTCCAAATCAGTCTTTAAGATGTATAGAAAAAAACTGAATGAAGAACAATCACCCGCACAATGGATTATCAAACAATTTCAGATTTTGTTAGATGAAATGAATCAAATATATAAGAATGCAATAGAAATGAATCTTTCATGTCGTAATCAAATGGATTTCAAGATGAAATTGAAATATTGATTTCATATTTGTAGAAAATATTTTCAACCTGATGAAACAAGAGTCAGAGATCATTGTCATTTGACGGGTCGATTTAGAGGTGCTGCTCACGCATCCTGTAATTTAAATTATAAAAATCCTTATTTTATACCAGTTGTCTTCCATAACCTTACTGGATATGATTCTCATTTTATAATAAAAGAAATAGCTACTAGCTCTGATCTTGAGGGAAATGTGACTGTTTTAGCTGAAAACAAGGAAAGATATATAGCTTTCACAAAACATGTGGACGGTAGTACTATAAATTTTCGATTTATTGATTCGTTTCGTTTTATGCCATCATCTCTCGAAAAACTGTCTTCATACTTAACCAAACTAAATATCGTAGAGCATGAATTCAAGATAGATAAATATACAAAAACACAAATAGAATTATTCAAGAGAAAAGGCGTTTTTCCATATGAGTATGTTAACAGTTTTGAAAGATTAAAACAGACTCAATTACCACCTATCGAAGATTTTCATAGTCAATTGATAGATAGCAACATCTCTGAAGCTGACTATGAGCATGCTCAAAAAGTGTGGAATGCATTTGACATCATTGATTTAGGACAGTATTCTGATTTATATTTAAAAACTGACGTATTACTCTTGGTCGATATTTTTGAAAATTTTCGTAAAACGTGTATGGACGCGTATCAACTCGACCCGGCACACTATTATACTACTCCTGGATTAAGATGGGATGCTATGTTAAAGTGTACAAAATTTGAGCTAGAACTTTTAACCGATATAGACATGGTTTTATTCATCCAAAAAGGCATTCGAGGAGGTATTAGTCAATGCTGTAATAGATACTCAAAAGCTAATAATCGATATATGGGCTCAGAATATAATGAAAAAGAACCTAGCAAGACTTTGATGTACTTTGACGTTAACAATTTATATGGATGGGCAATGACTCAATCATTACCATATAAAAATTTTAAGTGGGTCTCTAACATCGATGAGCCTCATTTTTTCAATGTTTCCGATAACAATGAGGTTGGATATATTTTAGAAGTTGATCTAGAGTATCCAAAAGAACTACACGACGAACATAAGGACCTTCCACTTTGTCCTGAACACAACACACCACCTGGGTCAAGACAAAAAAAACTTTTAACAACACTGTATGATAAAGAACGATATGTCATTCATTATAGAGCGCTAAAGCAGGCTATTAAATACGGACTCAAAATAAAACAAATACACAGAGCACTTCAGTTTAATCAAAAGCCTTGGCTTAAAACTTATGTAGATTTGAATACAGAAAAAAGAAAACAAGCTAGAAATGAATTTGAAAAGTTATTCTATAAACTCATGATTAATGCAGTATACGGAAAGACTATGGAGGATGAAAGGAAACGAAAAGACGTTAAATTAATTAGTACATGGAGTAGTAGATATGGAGCAGAAGCACGGGTCGCGCAACCCAACTTTCATAGTAGTTCAATCTTTGATAAAAATTTAGTAGCAATACAGTTATCATGGACGTCTATTAGTATTAAAAAACCAATATATATTGGACTTTGTGTGCTAGATCTCTCAAAAACATTAGTATATGACTTCCACTATGGCTACATAAAAGAAAGACTACCTCATAAAGCAAAATTACTTTATACTGATACAGATAGCCTCGTATATGAATTTAAAGATGTTGATATATATGAAATAATGAAAGAAGATATCAATAAATTTGATACATCAGATTACTCAGAAAATAATCAGTTTAATATGCCGTTAGTTAATAAAAAGGTTCTCGGTATTATGAAAGATGAATGCAATGGTAATATTATGAGAGAATTCATTGGACTTCGAAGTAAAATGTATAGTATACTAATAGAAAACCATCAAGCAATAAAGAAAGCAAAAGGCGTAAAAACACATACTGTCATAAAAACAATAGATCATGAAGATTTTCGAAACTGTTTATTGGATTTAGAAATTATTAGGCGTGAGCAATGTAATATACGAAGTGTATTACATCAAGTAAGAACAGAAAGAGTGCAGAAAGTAGCACTAAGTCCATATGATGATAAACGATGTATATTCGATAAAAATCCTGATACACTTCCATGGGGTCATTACAAAACTATTGAAACGTCAAAGCTTAAAATCAAGAGTGCGGAAGAACGCAGGAAAAGAAAGATCATAGAAATGGAAGAAAATCCTCAAGAAAGTTGTAAGCTTCCTCTAACCTCCGACAGAAGTCTCTCAGAACAGAGTAGTATGAAAGAAAGTTGTAAGCTTCTTCCAACCTCCGACAGAAGTCGCTCAGAACAGAGTAGTAATAGTGGGGAGGAAGAAGGCTCAGTTAGGAAAAGACTAAGGATAGAATAGTGAGAGAGTGGGGACAACGGTAGAGTGGGGGACAACGGCAAACATGGCGACTGAAGTCTGAGGAGTATGGGCAATGGAATCATATGAGAAGTTACTCAAGTGGGGATAAGGCGAAAAGAGAGGGAAATTACGGCGGCTCGAGTTCTCCGAGAGGGGACGCATGGTACAAAACGGAGAACACACCTCAGTCCGGCGCAGTTATTCAGCAGTAGGTTGAAGCAATAGCAGTAGTCTCTCTTCCTAGTTCTCCTATTAGACTTCTAAATTTTCTTTTAAAAGTAAGTTTCTTGTATACTAGTAGCTCTCTAACTATATATCCTAGTAGTATTAATTATTGATTGATTTTTTGTTATTGTAGAATGGACTTTTCATCAATTAATAGAATAGCCAAATCAGCATTTTTACCAAGAAAAACAATGACGCAATTAGAGAATAACTGCACCTACATGATAACGAGATTAAGATGACTTAATACTCGTTATGGATTTAGCGTAGTGATAACAGTAGACGATGAATTTGAAGTATTTTTACCTAAGCGAGTAAGCTTAGCATTAGAAAAAGATGAAGCTATGCTGAAAAAATTATTCGAGACCGTGGAAAGAAAGGAGTTGTTTATGTACCATCGAGAAGGCTCGAATTTTGAATTCAAAAATTAATCTAGCATAATATGTAAATGTATAAATAGTAAATAAATTTATATTTAAAATTTTAATTATCTCTTTAATCCAAATTTAATTATTCCTTCAAATCCCTTTTTTGGAGAGGTTGAAGTAATTCCTTATGCGTTCTTTCTGCTGAGTTTCGACTTAGTGTAAAGGTCTCATAAGCAATGTTAGTAGTGGAAGCACCTCACAGGTGAGAGCGATGGTTGGGGCTCTCACCATTCCCTAATAAAAAATAAGAAAGAGAGGGGGGGGGGATTTCGGCGGCTCGAAAAGCGAAGTAGTGGGGTTATATTCTAAAATATCGATAAGATGTTAATAGGAATACCATTCTGTTCGAAGCATTGGTAAGAAGAAGAAGTAGTAGTAATAGTAGAAGCTTAGCCATGCCAGCTATAAGAGACAACAGGAGATCTCACTCCTCTTCTAAGCATGTATGGTTTGCGAAGAATGTTAAAATACATCATCTTCCATACGAAGAAAAAGACTCTAGAAAAGGTATTTGGGAGCAAATAGCACGAGATCACGAACGTTTCCAAAGACGTATTGCTGAATTGAATAAAGTTATATCACGAGTATTACTCAAGAAACGTATATTGATGATGAATAGAATGCTTGGTCCTATATTAGAAAATCATCACACTATATATATGTTAAATAAAATGGAAATCTAATTTAAAGTAGAGGGAGGCGGTTGTGGCGGCTCGAAAACCAAAGTAGCGGGGAAAGGTTTTAAAAGAGCTGTGAGCCTCGAAGAGCTTCATTCTGCCTCAAGAATCGAGTAGTAGCAGTAGTTGCAGTAGTAGCAGTAGTAGCAGCAGTAGTAGCAGCAGCAGCAGTAACAGTACAAACAGCAGTGAGAGCAGTAGTAGTAGAAGTAGTAGTAGAAGTAGTATTAGAAGAAGAATACGTAACATTCTAGATTTCTTTACCTACAGCAAGATGAATTTTGAAATGTTGAATAACATTGGAATGAAGCTTTTCGATATACTTCCTGAAAAAAGTCATTATAAATTGCATGAAGATGAGAATTATCTAATAACATTCATGAGACAAGATGAATCTCGAATTATTCTTGAACTCGATTGTGAGTTCGAAATTGTTCTACGGGACCGAATGTCAAGAGCGATAATTCATCATTTGGATCTTTTTATTTATCTTTCTGATAGAGTACAAAAATATGCATTATTTATTCAATATTATGGATGTGATCGATTTCAATTTAATATTAAGTAAATGTATTTGTATATCTTATTAGTTCTTAATAAAGATTGTATTATATAAATTTATTTTCTGGAGAGGTAAATGAGTCATTAGTGTTTCTATTAAAGCAGGTTTCGACTTGTCTTAATGGACTCACTAGTGTCGAATATAAAAAATGGAAGTACCTCACAGGTAAGGTTGGGGCTCTTATCCTTAAAATAAAAAAAAAAACAATGTAATATTTATAAATGAAAACAATTATTTATTTAAATACAAGCTAGATACATATAAATTTATATTTGTAATTCATTGTTGTATAGTCTCCTTATTTATCCAAGAATTGTGAGTATTATCAAAGCCAAGCCATTTTACATAGACTTCATTACCCCGTCTTCTGAGAATTTTTTCTACAAGATAAATATCAGGATACATAGCTTTCTGTAGTTCTTGCTCATAAAAACCTCCAACAATGGGATTTTCTTGATAATCTAGTAGGTGATATGTTACAGGTTTAGTTCTCGAAATACAGTGCCGCTCACGCACTTTTACCCCCCCCACGGGCAAAATCAGTCTAACTTCAAAGTTTTATATCTCTGGTAGAAATTAACGTACAGAGACGCGCGTGAGTGCGTTTGAAAGGTCTTTCGGAGAGCTTTCAAATGATATGACTCACGGTTGCCATCGATTTTTTAAATTTTGCAACAATTATGCAAAATTGAAAATTCTGAAATTTTTTTATTATTTTTGACAATTAGCCAATTTTGGAAAAAAAATCGTACAAAAATTTGAAGTACACCATTTTTTAGCTATTACCAAGCCCTATCTGAATCACTCATGAAAAATTTATTTTCGTCAAATATGACGCGCGCACGGGCATTTTTTCCTGGAAGTGACAGTTTTTTTCAACATTTTTTATCTCCGTCAAATTGTAACAATCGAAAAAAATTTATAGGAGAAAAAATGTTTGTTGTTTCACGTAGAATACTGCAATAATTTTTTTTTTGGTTTTTCGAAAAATTTTTTTTTTCGGTTTAAATTATTTTTCAAGATCGAAAAAAAAAAGAGTTTTTTTTTGTATGTAATTTACGATACTTGTTATGTAGTATTATTGAATGGGTGGAAAAAAAATTTTTTTTGTGGTTTCTCATCTTTTTAGCGTACCAACTGTGAGAAAAAAAAATTGAAAAAAACCGAAAAAAAAAATTTTTCGAAAAACCAAAAAAAAAATTATTGCAGTATTCTACGTGAAAAAACAAACATTTTTTCTCTTATAAATTTTTTTCGATTGTTACAATTTGATGGAGATAAAAAATGTTGAAAAAAACTGTCACTTCCAGGAAAAAATGCCCGTGCGCGCGTCATATTTGACGAAAATAAATTTTTGATGAGTGATTCAGATAGGGCTTGGTAATAGCTAAAAAATGGTGTGCTTCAAATTTTCGTACTATTTTTTTTCCAAAATTGGCTAATTGTCAAAAATAATAAAAAAGTTTCAGAATTTTCAATTTTGCATAATTGTTGCAAAATTTAAAAAAACAATCGATGGCAACCGTGAGTCATATCATTTGAAAGCTCTCCGAAAGACCTTTCAAACGCACCAACGCGCGTCTCTGTACGTTAATTTCTACCAGAGATATAAAACTTTGAAGTTAGACTGATTTTGCCCGTGGGGGGGTAAAAGTGCGTAAGCGGCACTGTACGATGAATAGTAAAAATTTCTGTAGACCAATTAGGCGTATATCCTTTTTCAAAAACGTGTTTAGACTTGCTTACTCGCACTTTATCTCCTACCTGGAATTTCGGTTTTTTGAAAAGACGTTGATCGTAAGAGAATCGTGTCAAGACCTGCATTTCATTTTCTTTAGTCACGTCTTTAGGCTTCATATTTATTGTACGGTGTTTTTGATTATTATAAGATTCTATTAAACTGGGGAGAAAGTCAATCCACTTATAATTTCCTATTAAACCGAATTTTTTCCACATAATATTTTTTAGTGTTCGATTGAAACGTTCACAAATTGATGCTTTAAGATTGCTATAAGTAGAATAAAGGTTTATTTTATATTTTTTCATTAAACTTTGAAAATTTGTATTGTAGAACTCTTTGCCTCTATCCACTTGGAGATTTTTAGGAATGCGTCCCTTTTTTAATACAGACTCCATTGCGTTAGTGACATCTGTAGCAGTTTTCTGTTTTACTGGAACTCCCCAAGCATATTTAGAGAACGTATCTATAATAGTTAACAGATAGCGAAAACCTTTATTCTCTCTAGAATAGTTTTGCATCTCAACAAGATCAGCTTGCCACGTCTCATCTATTCCGCGTATATCGACTTTTCGACGAGGATAGTTTCGATGTGCTGGTTTGTGTAACTCATCCACCACTCTTTGATGTTTCATTTTAAAGTTTTTTTTTTTAAATTTCAAACGGTCCAATTTTTGTAAAAATGTCTAACGGTCCAATAGTTTTTTCTATCACTTTCTCTTTCTGTTTCTCTTTATGATTACTAATATTATCTTTTTCTAACTTAGCAATAATTACTTGATGCTTTACTAATTCTAATCTTATTGTATCCAATGATTTTGAGAGATCATTTATCATACTCGTAAGCGTAGTAACGTTAGGTATAATAGTTTTTTGCAACGTTCGTAAGTTTACAGCATCGTTACTCTCCTGAGGATCGGCTATATAACAAATTCTTTTGTCATTCGCGTCGTATTGTCCGTCTTTAGTGATATTATACCCTATACCAGGAGGACCTTGATTACCCTCCTTTTTTTTCAATGTACGTCCAAACACATCAACACTTATTTTATTACTGAGGAATATTTAGAATTGTCTTAATATATATAGCCAGCTTCACGTAATTCTTCAATGATTGAATGAATTTCATTAATATGACTAGGATTACCAGCGGTTTGTTTGGCGATAAGCAATCTCAATCGATCAACGAGCTCGTTTGGATCATCCCAATATACATAATCAAATAATGTTCCTTTTCTTGCTATTTTATAGTTAGGAAAAAGACCTCTTCCATCAATAGTCAATTTTCGCTTCTTAGCACTACCACTTAAAGATAAATTTGGACCAATATACTTTTTGAATTTATTTACATGCTTATTGCGATATTCTCCATTTATTTCATATCTCTTACGATGAGCGTTAGTGATTTCAAGAATTTTTATATAATTTTCAATATCTGATGAACTGATTAATTTAGAATTAGGTTCTTTACGAAAGAGAAGTTCCATTAATCCAGATGTCTTGCTGAATGCTTTATCATTCACAGTCACATTATCGTTTTGGAAAGAAATTGGAGAATTGCCTATGACATATGTATTTTCATGCAAGCGAACGCCAAATGTCTTGTCTAAATTACTTTTCTGTTGCGGTTCATGCAATAGTCGAATATAGTTTCCTACAATCGAGTCATCCAATAGCTGTTTTTGTTGTTTTGAACTAACATTGTCTAAATTTATTGCGGTTCTATCAAGTGTTGATTCACTAGTCTTACTAAATTCATCTTCATCACCATCATCAGTAATAGACATAGCGGATTCAAATGTAGAATCAAGCGGATGTAATGTTGAATTTAAGTCATTAACAGTACTATTGAAATATCGAGATTTATAGGGAGTGTCAGCTGTTGTTTTTGACTTGAAAACTTTATCGAACGTAATTTTCTTCTCCTTGTTCGTTTCCTGTTCAGTATTATCGTTAGTTTTATCAATAGCTACCTCCACAAGTTTCTTCAATGGATCAACCATAGGTTTAAAAGTTTCATTCAATGTATTTTCTAAATCAGCTTTGTCACGTTTTATTAGTTGATACTTACGTCTGATGGCATCACGAGCCTCAGATAATTGCTCGAGCATCTTCTTTTCTTTTTCAAAATTAGCCATGTTGACGCTTGCAGTTTCTAAAGTTAAATAATCTTCATTCGTTCACTCCGTTATATTTATAGCAAAAGAATCGAATCCTTTTCTATACCGTCCATGATTGATTGGTCTATCTCTATCAATAACTATAAATCCATGATTATCGTCTCTCCAACATTTTGAACAAATTACTTTAAACTTCTCAAAAGTCATATCTGAGTTAACATGATCGTTATAAATATGTTTAATATTCACGTCATCTTGTCGAAACAAAACTAGTAAATTCACATTATCTCGAATGAGATGCTTCGGTATGCGAGCGTATGATTGACAGAGATAGAAACTATCTACCTTTTTATGTCTTCCCATACAGAAGAATGCTCTCACGTTGTCCTGCTTTTCAGTGGCTATATCGTCAAAAATCATGATGGAATTTGGATTAGCTTTATCCGGTGAAACAACTGCCTCATGCTCGCTGAAGGCATAATACTGTATACCATCAATCGGTTCCAATAAATCTTTTAAAAACTTATACTTTGGTTGATTGAGAGACTTTGAATAAACATAAATGTTTTCAAATCTAAGTCCATTAGGATGTGTGATTAGTGTTAGCAAACAGTTAGTTTTCCCACAGTTACTAGGACCACAGAAAACTGCTCGTATACTGTCAGGCAGTAGTTCACCATGTCTTTTTTCTCGTTTTTCCGTCTCAACCACATTATCAAAATTTATGACTTGCAACTTAAGTGGTTGCTCTTTGAAGTCCATATTGTTTTCTAATCACCGATCGAAGGACGAATGAGACTACTAACTATAAAAAGACTGTTTATATATTTTTAGTTTCATTAAGACTTTGTCTTCTGATGAGGTATGATCATTTGTTACAAAAGAAAGACTGGTGGTGCTGGCTTAGTGAATAAGATCATTAATAACTTACCATTCGAAGCTCATTTGCCTGGTTATCAGTATTGCGGACCGGGAACTAAATTGAAAAAACGACTTGCTCGTGGTGATCCTGGAAAAAATCCGCTAGACGCTGCTTGTAAAGATCACGATATTACTTATTCTCAAAATCGAGAGAACATTGAGGCGAGAAACGAAGCCGACAAAATTCTAGCTAAACAAGCCTGGGATAGAGTGCAAGCGAAAGATAGTAGTTTTGGTGAGAAAGTTGCTGCATTTGCTGTAGCCAACATAATGAAAGTTAAAAGTAAACTTGGTATGGGTGTTAAAATTTTAAAACGAGGAAAGAAACGAGGTAAGGGATTAAAAAATCGCCAACAACGACGACAGCGACGAAAGACACATGTAAAAAGGAAAAATCTATCAATTGCATTGAAAAAAATTATTAACGCTGCCTCGAGAAGTGTTGTTCCTAGTAATAAATCACTCTTTGTCATTCGTTCGGCTATAAAAGGCGCTAAAGAAACTGTGAAGAAGGCTGGAGGAAGAAGAAAAATAAATGTTCCTTGTATTCTACCAATTCCTAGTAAAGTGGGTGGAGCTCTTCCTTTTTTAATTCCATTATTTGCCGCTTTGAGCGCCACTGGAGCTTTAGCTGGAGGAGCTGCTTCAATAGCAAAAACCGTTAACAGTGCTAAGGCCGCTCAAAATGAATTGAAAGAGGCTCATAGACACAATAAAACTATGGAAGCTATTGCTATTGGTAAAGGACTTTATTTGAAACCACATCGTAAAGGTTATGGTCTTCATCTGAAACCATATTCAAGTGGAAAAGGTTTAAAAAAAAAGCTCGAAATAACTTTACCTAATCGAGCACTGACAGATCATGATATAAGAAAATATGCTAAAATACTAAAAATTGCAAATTTTCGAGGTGTTTTTATGCGTGATGCTCTACCGACCGATGGGCCTCGATATCAAGAGACAGCTATTGTAAATTTGGATAATAAACGGGGGCCAGGTACTCATTGGGTAGCATATAAAAAGAAAGGTGATGAGGTTATGTATTTTGATAGTTTTGGTAATCTACAGCCGCCTATAGATCTATTGCTTTATCTCAAAGTTAATAGAATCATGTATAATTATATTAGATATCAAGATTTTAATACATATAATTGCGGCCATCTTTGTCTCAAATTTCTTTTAAACAAACTATAAAAAAGACGACTAGTATATAAAATACTCATGCAAAGAATGACTGTCATTTGATTTGAATCTGTCATGGAGAATACACTAACATTGAGTCTCTCGGGAACATCATCCGTACTCGAATCATATTATTTTCCACCGATCGAATTGATAGCAAACAAAAAATACGTTCTTGGTCTAGTTGAGCTATTGACATTTGACGTTGGTTGTAATAAATTTTACATTGAAGGTCAAGAAGCTATCACTTTACCGACTGGTAGCTACGAAATAGAAGATATTGAAAACTTTCTCATAGACGAATTAGCACCTAAAGGTATATCGTTTAGCCTAAAACCAAATAATAATACTTTACGTAGTGTCATTCGGTGCAGTCAAAAAATACATTTTGAACAAGAAGATTCTATTGGATCAATTTTAGGCTTCACTAAACGCACGCTCGTTGACAACGAAACACATAGTTCTGACTTACCCGTCACTATACTCAAAGTCAATGCTTTACGTGTAGAGTGTAATATTACTACACGCTCTTACATAAACGATCGCAAAGTACATACTATACATGAATTTTTCCCAGCAGTCCCACCTGGATATAAGATTATAGAAGTTCCCTCTCACGTCATTTACCTTCCAGTCGCTGTGAGGAGCATTGATCATTTTCAAATTCGTATAGTTGATCAAGACGGAAACCTAGTTAACTTTCGAGGAGAAGTCATCACAGTGCGAGTGCATATAAAGACCATATCTTAGTAATGGGTATCATTTACAATATAAAGAGCGGCCGAGGCTATATTAAAAGACAAAAATGTCGAACAGCAATCAGTCAACAGCGAGCTATCAGACCGCTCACACCTCAGAACATTCAATTCCTGAAAAGCTTGAGACTAGAAGTCGTCGAAAATCGTGGAAGAAAATATTGTGCATATTAGTGTGTTGTATAAAACAACAACAACAACAACAATATGGAGGGAATTCTAGACATTCATTCAGCTGTCACTTTCGATGAGTCTATAGCTCATTATGAAGTTCATGCGCATCAGCCTTATTCATTATCATATTTCAATAATAGCGATGAAATTCATATAGCAATTCAACATCAAGATTTATCTCTGCTTCCATCGCGCAGTATGATTCATATTTGTGGTAGGTTAACCAAGCCGGACGGTACTACGCCAGTGGAGAACACTTTATTAGTCAACAACGCCCTCTGTCATTTGTTCGAGGAAATACGATATGAAATAAATGCTATTGAAATTGATAAAGTGAAAAATGTAGGCTTAACAACTCTCATGAAAAATTGGCTTTCACTCAATCCATGTCAGAGCTCTATCGCTGAAAATGCCGGATGGAATGGTGATAACAATGAAGTTTTAATATGTAACGCTCAAGGTTTTTTTGATATGACTATACCTCTCAGTATGTTGATGGGCTTTGCTGAAGATTATCGGAAAATTGTAGTCAATGTCAAGCATGAACTTATTCTCACAAGATCAAGAGATGATTTGAATGCTATTTTGTCTGCTCCAATTGGGAATCCTGCTGCTTCAGAAAAAACAAAAATTACTTTAACTAAGGTTGAATGGCTGATGCCATATGTGATGGTTGCAGACAAAGAAAAAATCAAATTACTCAATCAGATCGGACGAGATCGGGCAATTACAATGAGTTATCGTACTTGGGAAATGTATGAGTATCCAAAATTACCACGTACATCAAAGCATGTTTGGAGTGTTAAGACTTCCAATCAATTTGAAAAGCCTCGCTTTGTTATTTTAGCTTTTCAAACTAAACGTAAAAGTTCGGCGAGTGTTAATTCTAGTAATTTTGATCATTGTAATATTAGTAATGTGAAGCTATTCCTCAATTCATAATGCTATCCGTATGGAAATCTCAATTTGAATATCAATCAAAATCAGTATGCTGTTCTCTACGATATGTATACTAATTTTCAAAACTCTTATTGTGGTAAAGAAAACGAGCCGTTACTCAATAAAAAAGATTTCATTAATAAAGTACCGCTAATAGTTATAGACTGCTCCAAACAAAATGAAATATTAAAAAGCGCGCCAGTCGATGTTCGCCTAGAATTTGAAACTCGGACTGATTTTCCTGAAGATACTGCAGCCTACTGCTTAATATTACACGATCGTATTGTACAATATAACCCGATTAGTGGTGATGTTAAAAAATTAGTTTGAAATTAACAAGACATTATGTAATCAATGTATACGATGCTTTTCAATAAAACAGAAAATAAATTATATATATTGTTGGAATTTAATAAAAACTACCTATAACCATACTATATAGTGTCTATGACGCCCTATACTTTCGATTGGTGAGGTATGCTGACTATGGCGCCCTCTACTTTCGAATAGTGAGGTATAGGCTTTATATAGAACAAACACGTGCCTCTACTCTCATAACGGTTTTGGGAACTAGTAGAGTTCACATTAACTTCAGCATCTTTTCAAATGGATTTCGTAATAGATTTTCAAGGTTTTCAAAGTTTTAACGAGACTTTTGTTTGTAAAGAACTAGCATATCTACCATTAGTATAGATACTGTTCCAACTGTGTTTTTCTTCGAACCACCATATCATTGGTTTCAACTTCCTATCAAGTATCGAAAAGTGAATCATTTCTTAGAAACGTGTCATCATGGTTTATTATGGAGATCCGGTCTTATTCCATATAAAAATTTAGCACGTGTACTAAACAATCATTTAAATAATTCTAGAAATATTTATGTAAAAGGATTAACAAAGAAACAATGGTTACAAAAAATTTTACCTGAAAAGTAAGTATTTTTATTTATTTATTTTTTTGTTAGAAATTAAAATCATTATTAATTAAAAATTTTTTCCTTTTTTAGAAAAATTTTAGAACTTGAAAGCGAGATGAGATGTCCTCCAATGAGTGCATTACCTTACCCATTAGAAACAATATGTACATATCATTCTAATAAACCAGCTAACTTTGTATGTGCCGTTACAAATGCACAAAGATTGTTTTCATGGATAAAAGCTAGACTGAAGCAATCTGAAATGGAAGGTATTGATGAAGTGGACAATATTACCTATAAAAATTCAATTCAATATTTCAATATAGCGATGTCAACTACTGAAAATAAAGATTATAGACAGACTGTATTATATTCAATGTATAGTTGAATGAACAATAAATTAATAATTAAACGAAAATTCTATAAGTTTTATTAATTAATATTCGAATAAAATAATAATCGAGGTTGAAAGGTTCCCGAAATCTAATGAAAATAATATAGCGCTTGCTTAGAGAAAGAGAAAGAGAGCAGCATATAGCTTACCAAGCTATATGCTACCCTCTCTCCAAGGGCCCAAATACCCTACTATTAAAGGAGAGCGAGAGAGAGAGAGAGAGCAGCATCTACACTATACAGCGTATGCGTCTAGCAAGCTAGAGACGCTATCCCCCTCTTCAAGGGCTATACGGAGCACGCTCCTAGCAAGCAGCTAGAGACGCTACCCCCTCTCCAAGGACATGCATCTAGTCAGCATGTTTACCGTTGAAGGAGAGTGAGAGAGGAAGGGAGAGAGAGAGAGAGAAAGAGAGAGAGATATTTTTTTTAAATTTAAATCAATTTATTTAATTTTATTACATTAAATTTAATTAGATTACAAAAAATTTTTTAATTTTCAATTATTTTTCCTACCACATGATTTGGTAGGTCGTGTTGGTTTCCTGCTAAAACAGGAAAATACACTAGGGTCCTCGATTATTTTGATACATTTTACCTTAGGTACCACTTTCTGCTTGCTCGTGGTAGGTAAAATTATACTGTTGCTGCTGCTGCTGCTGCTGCTGCTGCTACTGCTGGTAGCGATGACTGCCGGTGGAAGGGCATTTTCAATGCTACTCATGGGACATCTCGATGGTTCATTTCGATCCACAGCATCAGTAGCAACATTCATCTAATAAATAATATTTATTTTTAAAAAAATTTAGTTATTAAATAAAAAAATGTATTTATCTATAATAAATAATCTTACCTTCAGAAATTTCTTCTTTGGCGGAAGAGATGTAAACGCTGCTAACGAAACAGCGTTTAGACATCTTTTCTTGGCTGCTTTTACGGCTGTCGTTTCGTTCGCAGCCCTCGCAGCCTTTTCGGCTGCAGACTGTGCAGCCCTCGTCTTCTCAGCCGCAGCTTTAGCAGCCCTTTCAGCCCTTTCAGCTGCATACTTTGCAGCCTTTGCTGTTCTTTCAGCCGCGGCCCTTTCGAGCTCAGCGGCCCTCTCGCTTGCGGCCCTTTCAGTTGCAGCTTTTTCGGCTGCAGCTTTTTCGGCTGCAGCTTTTTCGGCTGCAGCTTTTTCGGCTGCAGCTCTTTCGGCTGCAGCTCTTTCGGCCGCAGCTCTTTCAGCCACAGCTCTCTCGACTGCAGCCCTTTCTATTCTCTGAACATCGCTCTGTAACTAAGAAAACAATATATATATATATATATACTTATTTAAAAATACTTATTTAAATATAATTATTTATATACATACCTTTATGACTACTGTTAATATCTGTTGAATATGTCGCCTATGCGACGGCTCCGGCACAATTATATTTAGCTGAAAAGCAAAAATAAAAAGATTAAAAATAAATATATTTAATATTATATAAAAAATACTTACCACTCTTAAAATGGCAATAATTAAGCAATAAAATATGCTAGTTGGTAAACTAGCTAGCAGCATCGGAGGAGTCTGAAAAAATAAAAAATTTATTATAAAAACTGTCTTAAATAATTAATAGAATATATAGATAAAAAATACTTACATTAACCATGAAAATAATCATGGCATTTATTGTACTTATTATTTGTACACTATCCATTTTAATTTTTTATAAAAAGCAAAGAATAGTTACTAAAAATATTAAATGCTTCGTCGATGTATACTTCTTGAGCACTACCGAACGATTGACTCCGGAAAAGATTTTCGGAAAAATCAGGATGATTCCTACTCTCCAAAAGAAACTCTAGTCAAATTGATAAAAATCTTTAAAGGAAGAAGAACATTGATTTCGCTTTAGACGCTCAGCATGTTGGAGGATGTTAACGCAACTAAACAAGGCTAACTCAAAAACCTTATCTCTAAGGCAAAAAAGCAGTAAAATGACTGACAGACAATTCATCATTAAGATTACTCTATCTCCAATCACCTGCTGCTTACATACTTTCGAACGCATCTTCATTGAAAAAGGAACATCGAATGCGTTTTAACCCTCAGCATGAGGTAAAGCGTTATTGGAGAAAGTGCAAGCTGGTGTGGGTGGTCGAAAGTTTCCTAAATTATATGTGTGGCCCTGAAAAAGGATAGTGCATGCTGCTAGAACGCATCTTCATTTAAAAAAGGAACATCGGTTATGCTTTAGACTCTTAGCAACGACTTCTACAGCAACCTACCTTAACAACCTCTGTAGGTGGGTGGGAGAGTGGGTGAAGTCAAAGGTACATCAAATGCCTTTTAGACACTCAGCATGGGGTCTCACTCTGTCGAAGGGGCCCCATAGCGCCCTACTATCGAAGGAGAGCGAGAGAGAGAGGGATAGAGAGAGAGAGAGAGAGAGAGAGAGAGTGAAAACCGCATCCTCACTATACGGCGTACGCGCCTAGCAAGCTAGAGACGCTACCCCCTCTCCGAGGGTCCTTCACTCAGCCAGCATAAGCATATAGTTTACCAAACACCCTACCGACTTCTACAGCATCCTACCTTAACAACCTCTGTGGGTGGGTGGGCGGGTGGGTGAAGCGTCCTACTATCGAAGGAGAGCGAGAGAGAGGGATAGAGAGAGAGAGAGAGAGAGAGAGAGAGAGAGAGAGAGAGAGTGAAAACAGCATCCTCACTATACGGCGTACGCGTCTAGCAAGCTAGAGACGCTACCCCCTCTCCGAGGGTCCCTCACTCAGCCAGCATAAGCATATAGTTTACTAAACACCCTACCGACTTCTACAGCATCCTACCTTAACAACCTCTGTGGGTGGGTTGGTGGGTGGGTGGGTTGGTGGGTGGGTGGGTGAAGCGTCCTACTGTCGAAGGAGGGGGGGGGGAGACTGGCCCCCTCGAAGGGCCCACTGGCACGCCGGAGGTGTCGAACGAACATCAAATGCAACACTCGGCATGGGGTCTCACCTTATCGCGATTAAAAGGTGTCACTACCTTCACACCTTCATCGGGCGGCTCCTTTCTGTCCCAGAACATACACGTATCCTTAAACATTGGCGGCGCGCGCGAGGTGTCAAACCAACATCAAATGCCCCTTAACACTCAGCATGGGGCCCACTGGCACGCGGAAGGTGTCAAAGGTACATCAAATCCCTTTTAGGCACTCACCATGGGGTCTGACCATTAATTAATAGGTGTCACTACCTTCACACCTTCATCGGGCGGCTCCTTTGTGTCCCAGAACATACACGTATCCTTATACATTGGCGGCATCCTTTGTCGGCTCCTTTGTGTCCCAGAACATACATTGCTTATCTACTCTCGCAATTTCGCGACGTTCCTCGTGGCTAAGCAGGCGCGGGTCTTGGAGGGGAGTATCCGATGACTGGGCCGGTGAAGGACCGGGAGCCGCGGCACTAGGCGACGCGGCCGATGCCTACGCGTCCTGACATCGAGTCTCGACAGTTGGTGTTGAAGCTCCTGGATCTTTCGGCGCTTCTCCTCTTGAAGGGCCAAGAGGCGCTCGCGCTCCTTTTGGACCGCCTTGGCCTCGTTCCAGCGGTCTGCCGCCTGGGCCAGAAAGGTCTAGCGCTCCAGCTCGTCCCTTACTTTTCGAACGAAGCTGGGGGAAGCAACGGCTCGGACTCTCGCATCCGGGTGGTCCGCGAAGGCAATCACGGATGCGTAGGCCCGGTGCTTCTTCTCTTGAGTCTCGATGCGCGCCGAGCGGCACGATTTTGCCGCGGCCTCCATTTCGGCCCACCTGTCCTCATGGGATCGGGCCTCCTTCGGCTCTTCGTTCGGGACGTCGGCAAAGCACACCAGAGACACGGAGGACAGGGCTTGGCCGTTGCCTTTCGCCTTGTTGGTCAAGAGCCGGAAGAGCCATTCGGGCGCGCCTCCATTCCTCTTCTTTTTCCCGGCGCTTTGTGGCGAAGCTCTCTGCCCAACGCCGAGCCCGCTCTTCAATGGTAGGTAGCTCCGGCGTGAGCTCCGGCGGCAGGGACACCTGCGACCTAGCCAGTTGGAAGGCGAGTTCCTCCAATCGAGCCAGCAGGCCACGAGAGATGGTCACTTGGACCTCTTCGTCCTTCTTGACCTTCTTGACTGGTAACATCCTCTGCAAAGAATTCCGTAATAATAAGAGAACATTATAGAAGATGTTGTGAAAAAGCGAGGGCAGTAGGGCAAGCAGAAGCGAAGCAGTAAGCCAGTCAAGGGGGCAAGGGCCGACTTGGAGTGTATGAGCGTGGTGTAGCATTGTAGTGGCGTTGTATAGTGTGAGGACGCAGTGAATTTGGGGAATTATCCGTTGAGCTTGCCCCTAGGACGCAAACGCCGAAGCGAAGTTGTGACCAGTAGCGGTACGGCTTTCTTGGAACCGCGTGGTCGACCCCTTTTCCGAGGAGCCATAGCTATCGGTATCTGAGGGAGCTGGCCCGAACTAGGCTGTGCCTTCTGGTCAGCGTCCACAGACGCCGGGATATCCGCCATTATCGAGTCATCCTTTATAGGTAGAGATACGGCTCGAAGGCTTTCATCGAGAGAAAGCTCTGGATCTTCCCTGTTCGAAGCATCGTCTGCGTCATGTGTCACGCCTAAGGGAAATTGTTCGGCATCGTAACAGGGTTTCATGTCGCAAACCGCGACTTTACCTATGTCGACTCCATTTTTAGTCTGTAACTGATAGGAATTCATGCCGAGACCAGACTTCACAATAAAAGGGCCAGCGTATTTCGGACAAAGTTTGGCTGCTATGGCTTTAGCGGCCGAGGAAAGTACTCTATTCTTCACCCATACTTTATAACCGATGTCGTAACTGACATCTCGGTGTTTCTGGTTATAGTACTTCTCTTGTCGCAACTGGGCGGCTTCACTCCTCTCCTGGGCATCGGCTCGCAATCTGTCGAGCTTTTGCATGCGAGAGTACCATTCCTCACGGGCCGTAGATTCTAGCTGCCGTAAAGCGGCTCGCTCTTCCTCACGTCGAACATTACATGGAGGTTTAGGATTCCGTCCATAATTCAGAAAGGCTGGACTAGAACGAGTAGTTTCGTGGATGGCCGTATTGTAAGCGAACGCAAATTCACCAATGAGCTCGTCCCAATTATTGTGCTTTTCAGCAATAAATGCAGCGATCATAGTCTTGATCGTACGGTTTACTCGCTCAGTCGGGTTCGACTTTGGAGAGTAAGGAGCGCAAGTGCCGTGAAAGACGCCATGGGCCTCTAGGAAAGAATCCACTAATGAATTCTTGAAAGGCGTGCCATTATCCGATAGAAATCTATTAGGAATTCCAAAACGTAGAAAGATCCGATGGTTGATCTCTCTCTTAATCGTTTTGGCATTGGCCTTACGGATCGGGATGCACTCAATCCACCTCGTGAAATAATCCATCGGGATGAGAAGGTGTTTATTACCTCGAGGCGATCTCGAGAAAGGGCCCATCGTATCGCCGCAGACAATTTCCCACGGACGGAAGACGACGTGTTTGCCCATAAGTCCAGCGGGGGCTCGTTGCTCTACCTTAATCTGCTGGCACACTTGGCAGTTACGGACGAAATGCGCAGTATCTTTGTACATACTAGGCCAGTAGTAACGAAGCACTACCCTCTGGTGGGTCTTATATCGGCCTAAATGGCCGGCCGTAGGCATATAAGGCCGCGTTGTTCTCTAGGAACCACGAGTTTCCAAGCGTCGTCGTCTCCTATCAAGTCATCAACTGTTGGGTCCGGTCGGTAAAGATACAGACGGCTACCGACTATCTTCCAATAAGGATGAGCTTTCGGATCTTGTTTTACCTGCGAAAGCTTACGTCGATACCAGGGATCCATGATATCTTCGTCGACGGTCAGAGACGCTAGCGAAGCTTCCGTGTCTTCGTCTGTCTCATACATGCGAGAGAGCGCATCGGGCACGACATTATCCTTACCTTTGCGATGCATAATATCAAAGTCGTACGCCTGAAGGCGCAACGACCATCGACCTAACTTGTCATTGAGGCTCCGAAGATTCTGAAGCCATACCAAGCTATGATGATCGGTTACCACCGTAAAGTGATAACCTTCTATATAAGGCCGGAATTCCTCTATCGACCATATGACCGCTAGGCATTCGCGTTCGGTAACCGACAGTCGGCGTTCCGTAGACGTGATAACACGACTAGCAAAGCAAAGCATGCGATCCTCTTCGTCTATCTTCTGTAGTAGGACACTGCCAAGGCCAGTATCGCTAGCATCACACTCAAGGATGAACGGAGCAGCGAAGTCGGGTCTAGCTAGGACAGGAGTAGTAGCAAGAAGTGCCTTTATCTGCTCAAAAGCTGTACAGTGTTCTTCGGTCCACATGTACTTTGTGTCCTTCTTCGTGAGAGACGTTAGAGGTGCGGCTAGAGTAGCGAAGTCCTGCAAAAACTTACGGTACCACGAGGCCATGCCAAGAAAACGTCGCAATTGCCGTAGATTCCTTGGCGCCGGATACTCTAGGACGGGTCGCACTCTTTCAGGGTCTGGCCTGCAGCCCTCACGATTAACCAGCACGCTGAGATAACGTATCTCGGACATACAGATCTTCGACTTTTTCCTATTGATGGTAAGGGCCGCCTCGTTAATTCTATTTAGAATTAACGTAAGCCATTTTACGTGATCAGCGAATGTATCAGTCGCAATGATCAAATCATCTAAATAGGCAAAAGCGTGAGGCTCCATTTCAGGCGTGATTATTTTGTCAGCCAACGATTGAAATGTAGCAGGGCCGCCCGCCAAGCCGTAAGGCATACGAACGAATTCGTACAAGCCCATACCCGGAATGTGAAAGCCGTGACTGGTATCGATCTCTCTGTGAGAGGTATTTGCCAAAAGGCTCCAGAACAATCTAGAGCACTTATATATTTGGCGTACTGAATTTTGCGTAAAATCACGTCCATATAAGGCAATGGATATGCTGAAACTTTCCATACCGCGTTGACTCTACGGCAATCGACGCAAAATCGATACGTACCATCAGGTTTCAATATCATAACTACGGGGCTTGGCCATTCGCTCTGGGACTTCCGGACTATTCCCATTTGCAACATTTTGCGTACTTGCTCGTGCATTTCGTCCTCTATTCTCTTAGATACCGAGTAATATCTTTGTTTAATTGGGCTCGGGCAGTTGAGATCTATGTCATGTGCGATCCAACTCGTGCAACCTAACCGTTCGCACGAGGGATCAGGCAGCAAATCCTGCATGACTTTTTCGATCGTCTCTTTCTGCTCAGCCGTGGGATCTTCAATCCCCAACGAGGCTAAGTTCATTGCCTCTTCAGCTTTCTCCGAAGAGAAAACTGCAGGCACACCTTCTTCGCAGCCCTCAAACGTCAACCTGTTAGATCTAGGGTCTAGCATGGCCGAAGACAGCCGTAATGAGAAAGCTTGGCCAGGCTAGTGCGACGCACCAAGCACGCTAAACCTGCTCATTAAGGCTGTCTCGATTTTGGACGTCTGTCTTTCGATATTCGGAAAAGGTTAGAGCCAAGTACTTGATGTTCCCCGTGAGAAAATACGACCTAAAGGTATAACTCCAGTACTCAATGGCCGGGGACATTCGTTCAAATGAATGTGATTGGTGGCTCAAAGATGCGAGGAACCCTCATGCCGACATCCAGGAATGGCGGTGTCAAGTCCATGGGCGCTCGCAACGGTACCTCCATCGCGGGTAGACTGCACGTCGGAAGAGTTAGCTCGGGCTAGCATTGAGTCACTCACCGTGTTGTGCAGCACCTGCGCTACTCCCATTACGCTGCTAACACCAAAGGTCCTGGTGATCAAGGGAGGAGTACGGACCTCATCTACTGACTCCCTCGCTCTTTTTTTGAATCCTCATCATTCGGCTGTTTAGTCGAGCATTCTGGGCAAGTGGCTCGGGTGTAACCGGGCCAACTGCAATTCCAGCAGAGAAGATTGCCATCAGGGCCAGACTCCTTATCCTTGTTTTTACTGGATTTAGGGGAAATTACTGTGGTTCGATTGCCACCTGATCGTCCCCAGCTTCTTCTACCACCTCGGCCACGTCCGTTGCCGCGAGGCGAGTTCCCGCTCGAACGGTGAAAAGTTCCGTTTGGGGCTGCTTTTCCGTTAGAACTTTCGTTCTTCTCGGATGAAGCAGGGAGCTTGGAGATGTCAGCATTTCCTTTGGTTTTCTTCTCCAGGATCTTCGTAATCATATCCTCTAGCTCTGACGGGAGTCAAGTGAGGGATCACTGGCTGAGTTTTCTCACTTAGAGAGGATAACGATGGTTTAGCCTTGGCCGTTTTGACCCGCGGCTTGTTGGCCGTTTCAGGGTATAGACTCTGATCGGCTGAGGGCGGTGGCCTCCATTGGCCGTCTTCATCATCCTCGGCTTCTTGAGCTTTGGCCAGAAGTACTTGCAAATCTGTGAGATTGTCTCTAAAATGCTTCAATCTCTTTCTCAATTAAGGCAGCAGGTTGTCGATGATGAGGTTAACTTGTTTCTGCACGCTCCATGGAGGATCAACTCTTTTCATGATAGTAAGTAGTGAGACAATGTACTCAACTACAGGCTCATCAGTACCTTGTGTACGCAGCTGGGCTTCTACCTTCAGACTCCTCTTGTTCCTCTTCGATTTGCTGTAAGTCTTAAGGGCCGCTTCCTTAAAGTCGCTAAACGTTTTCCACGAGGGCTTTAAGGCACGATACCAGAAGAGCCTTCTCGAAAAGGGGAGTCACTGAATCTAGTAGCTCGTCATCGGCCACCCTATCTAACCGTCTGTTTTTCTCAACGCGTTCCAGAAATTCTTCGATGCTTAGTCCTTCGCCTCCTGAAAATTTTATCTTCCATTCTCTCACAGTTTTTCCTAAGGGTTTGCTGGGAGAGTACCTAGAGGACGTGGAATTAAACGTAGTCGCTTGCTGTGGGTTAGCAGTGAAGCTTTGACTACTTATGGGAACGCTAATCGTCGTTTGTTGCGATGGCATTTCTGCTAACGTACTGGGCAGGACCCCCCTCCCCCAGCTCGATGACACGGGGGTGAATGAGCTTGCGAGGGATGCCACGGGGCCGAGCGAAGAAGCAATGCTAAAGGACGTTCCCCTCCCCCTGACCGAGCTTGCAGGAAGAGGCATCGCAGGTGAAAACGACGTAGTACTCGGGAATGACGACGGCATTGGCCTTATAGAAAAAACCGTAGAGGGTTGAGTTGTCGAATGAAACAACGGAGCTTGCGGGTTGAGCGATGATTGTATCTGTGAATGTGTAGTGTTATCAAATTGGCTTGATAAATCATAATAATTTAATTCGAATGTATCTCGGAATTGTACATTCTTACTTTGCGCAGTAGCCAGTCGTTCCTGCTCTGCGGTATGAGCCGTTGACACAACTATTTTTAGTTGTTCCTGCAAACTTTTATTAACTGCATTTAAATCGATCTTTTCCCTTTCAGCTTTGGCTAATCTCTCTCGCAATTGTGTAACTTCTGCTATTATTTTATCCTTTTCTCGTTTTTCTGCTGCTACATGTCTGAGGAATTCTTTCTGTGCGGCAGAATAATCCAATTCTGCTTGCCAAGCTCGTCTTAGTTCGGATGCTGCTCCATAAGGCATAAAATGCACTTTAGTGTCTGACATCGTTACTTCGACCATGCGCGTTTCTTCTGAAGTAGCGTAGATTCCTGTGGAGTATCTACTCGCATTCGCTGCATTTATTGACGTTGTAACGGTTGTTGTTGTTGCTGTTGACGTTATATGTTGTCCTATATTTGGCTGTGGTTCGATTGTTGTGCTGTTGAAATCAAGTCTTCGACGTCTTGTATTCACCAGTTCATATGTACCTTCATTGTCATTATCTTTGTGTTCTTCTTGTATAGGCAAAGTTACAGAATTATCTATGGCTGTGCCATGTGGCGAGCTTGTTGTCAATTGTTCGTTGTCATCTAAGTTCACCTGTTCTGTTGCGTCGAGAGCTTCTTCTGCATCCCTTGCGGTTTGTAGATCTCTCTTAATTTCTGCTGGCAGAGTGTCTGACATGAAGAACATACGGCTAAGATTGTCTCGTCTTTCTTGTGCTTCATTTAAATCTTGCGTTGCTATGAAATCTTCCGTTGTATAATCGCCGTTTAACCTACGGAATAGTCGATTCGCACGCTCGTATAACGATCCGTCGGTTCGCAATTCTAATCGTGTCAATGCGCCGTCAACTTGTACACTAGACAAGTTTTTGATCCAGGTTGTTAATTTTTTATCAATGTCCTCTTTGAATATTGATAGATCGCTAATTGACCAATTTGTTGCCATTGTATATCTATTTAGCAATGGGTTAAATACAACGTTAACGTTTTACAAAAGCAAAAAAAAAGAACGAGAGCAAGACAATTCGACCGAAAAAAAACAACAACAATTAAATTATTGTAATATACATCAAATTCTGCGTCAAACTGCAGCATCTATAATAGATAATAAGAGAAAAAAATGTAAAACAGTAAAACAATAATAGCGGGAAAAAAAATTGATGAGATATTTGAAATAAATATCGGGCTTGTGCTGGTATTAGCAACGTAACGCATAAGCCAGAGTGTTACGGGTGTGAGAGAGAGAAGAGAAAACAAGAAAAAAAAATTTATTATTAACAATAATTATAATTAAAATTAGTTTAATTATTGTTTAAATATTATTATTTTAATTATACGTTGCAATTGGACGCAGAGTTGAATTAGCCAACGCCTCGCCAACTAAACTACCCAAAAGAGAATATCGGAACAAATTATAGTGTAATTAATTTTTATTGAAATTATAAAAAAAATTGTATAAAATATTGATTATATAAGGCTTAGCCACGCAGTATTTACTGTGATTTCGAATCACGCATATAGCATTTGAAATGTACAGTTTTCGTGTATATGGCCAGCGTGACAACCTTGAAAATAAATATGATTTTCCAACTTCGAATATTCGAATAAAATCTATCATTCTCCTTTGCTTAGAATATCGGTGTATCACTTGACGAGTTTATACTTGTTCGCTAGTATCGTACATGTGGCTCACCGCGCGGCTCGTGTTTGTCAACAACACGCCGCGAGAGATCGCGCACTCTATGTCCTTGTAAGAAAGCCTACGGAAAAATTTCTCTCGGTGCGATTTTCGCTACGTCGCCAGCACCAGAACGTTTGGGCGCCAAAATGTAACGGGGATTTAGATGACGGAGCGAGCTCGTACAACGGATTTGCACGACCGGCCCAGTAGCACAGACTGCCGATGGATTCGCCGGGTGGCAACAACCCGCGGAGAGCGTCGTAGGTCGCGTAGCTGAAATAGCGAAGGTGTAGGAAACGAAAGGAATTATAGAAGGCGCAGAGTGAAAGAGGCGATAGGTGTAATAGAAATATATATTCTACGTGTATTTGTACAGGGCGGTGCAGAGAGAGAAGCAAAGCAGATAATGCGAGAGAGACGCAAAGAACGAGTGGTACTTACATCAGCTGCCGATGTCGGCGAGATTAGCCACGAGGCTCGACAATCAAAGTTCGGTCTATCGAACGCCGATACACGCCGCAACCGGTAGCACTCAATTTAGCACTCGATCTATCGCTCAAATTAGCCACGAGGCGACGCAGAATCACAAAACGAATCTAGTCGTCAATGGCACAGCCAAGCCATGAATTTCTAACGCAGTCGCACGCGTGTCACCAATTCGAGAGGCGTCAGCTAATTGCCTCTTTTCTCAAGCAGCACCTCTCTTTCGCGACACCCCGGCTCGCCAGTCCTACCAACCTACGCGGTCTCTCTCTCTGCTAGCGCTCTCTCTTACCTTAGTTCAGCTGCTGTCGTCCATTGCGGCTGCTAGTAATATAATATAAAAGTAGATACATGAGTATGAACATATATTATTGTTATATAATTAATGTGGAGAGAGAGACATAACGAGTTGTTGACAAACTCGTTATACTTCTCAAGAGACAATTGTCTTCTAAAAAAAAAATAATATGATTCCGGGATACAACACAGATTCGCAGAGGCGTATACTGGCAAAAACAATTGCAAGGGCCTCAATGCCATATCTACTACAATTTTTTAAATAAAACTAAGATGATATTATACATAAATTAATAAAACATTGCCAAGATAGGGACACCAAAAACAGAAGGCACGATAATAAGGGTTACATAGCGAGAAAAATACTTAAAAATTAATATCATTTTGGAATATTTTTTTTTTTATATTTTTTTGGCTAAAATAATTCATATATATTTATAGTTTAAAATAAAAAAATTATTATAAACTAAACAAACGATCCAGCTTATTTATTTCTCACCACTCATTGCCTAAACCCAACGTATTTTTAGGTAATGAATGGGTTATTCGCGAGAATCCGCTTGGAAATGGCGTGAAACGGCCTTTTATTATTCGTTACCCAAACATTACCCAAATTACCCAAAGTATATTTGGGTAATGGATGGGTTATTTGCAAGAATCCGTTTGGAAATGGCGTGAAACGACCTTTTAGCACTCATTACCGAAACGTTACCCAAATTACCCAAAGTATATTTGGGTAATGAATGGGTTACGATGGCTTATACACCGGAATCCGCTTGGAAATGATGTAAAACATATGTTTCTTATCGTTACCCAAAATCGAAATGGTTATTTGGGTTATTGGGTTATACCGATAACCCATAATTTTTTTTTTATAAATCGGTAGATTTTCGCGCGCGGATGCCAAAAAAACCAAAATAATCGATTTCTACCGATTTTTGACAAGGAATTCGAACCCAATAGCATATCACCCAATTCACCCAATAAACCCGTATCTCATTAACCTAAACAATTGCTTTTACCTATGAGACTCCCCGCCCTGGCTTCTTAGAAGCAAAAATCTTTGAACGAAATACGCGGCGAGACGCGGGCCACGATTTGGACTAAACTGCGCCGAGCGATCGGCCTACCCTTCTACTTTATTCGGACAGTGTACTAAAGCATACGTTCGTAAAGTCCCCCCCTAATTCAACGAAACCCCCCTAAATATTAACCTGCTATACGAGGGTACTCTTGGAAAACCGAAAAACCTAAAATTCACGGGTGAAAAGTCACTTTTCTAGAAAAATATATTAAAAAAATTTATTTAAATAATTTCTAAAAATGTGAAGCGTTAACTATTGGATAGCGTTTGGAGATCCAAAGATATCGAGCCCTGGCAGACCTCCGGGGGTTGGGTGGTTGATCGGAAAAATTTCGTAAAAACTGAAAAATCATTAAGTTTCGATAAAATTACGAAAAATGCGAAAGATCATTAAATTTTGATAAATTCACGAAAATATTGAATAATTCTAAAATTTCAATAAATGAACAAAAAAAGTGAAGAATCATTAAAGTTCGTCAAATTCACGAAAAAACTAAAAAATCATGAAATTTTGACATATTGACAAAAAATGTGAAAAACCTTGAAATTTCGAAAAATTGACGAACAAAGTGAAAAAAAAGTAACACAAATAGTGTATACAGGGTGACCCATTTTAATCGCTACACCTGGATTTTTCGAATTCCAAGACAGATAGAAAAAAATAGTTCAGACAAAAATTGTAGGGGACGAAAGGGGCCAAACAATGGTTCTATCTAATTTGACCTTGAACTTGACCTTCAAGATTATTTCAAGGTTAAGTGGTTTTTTTGAATAGGAACACCTATTTTTGACCCCGGATTCGGAAAGAGCGGAAAATTTCACGTTCAAAACCATATTGAGACATTTTATTCATGGTCATTTCAAGGTCAAATCAATGTCAAACTCCGAAAAATCAATTTTAAGTCGTTTTTCCACGAGTCACAGGCTTAAGCGGTTCAAATTGATCGTTGATTTAAAACGGAAACCCATACACCCAAAACTTTCACATCCTAGTAAACAAAAATCGAACTTGCACATCCGAACCCCATTCTTTTCATAGCCTCACATGCTAAACTGTTACACCAGACATCCCCCAGTCCCACACATCTCTATCCTATGTATGATGTTTGTTTAACGGAACGTCATGATCATTGAAGCTTCTGTTGTAAATGTGTCAACCTCACGTTTAGCGCTACCCAGAAACAACGACGTGGACATAGTAAGGACTGTTTTCTTTGGAGTGCTTGAGTGAGTCCTCGTGCCTCTCACTATTCAGGATGCTTGATTTAAGTGAGTCCCCGTGCTTCTCACTGTTCGGGGTGCTTGATTTAAGTGAGTCCCTTAGCCTCTCACTTATGTGTTTATCTAGCCTCGAAGCAAATGTTCGAAATTACGACCATTTGCTTCCAGGCACATAGTCAAACGCCTTTGGAAGTGTCGAACGGTGTTTAGCAAAGTTTGCCTTGGAATGGCATCGCAAGCTCGACGAATTCTGTCCATCATGTCTAATCTTGTGGTGGGCCTTTCCGCAAAAACGGCATTTTTTAAGTACCCCCATAAGTAAAAATCTGGTGATGTAAGCTCGGGTGAGCAAGCAGGCCATTCAACCGGACCACCTCGACCAATCCATCTGTTACCGTACTGATTATTCAAAAAAGTCCTGACAATTCGAGTGAAATATGGTGCTGCGCCGTCCTGCTGGAGCCACATTCTCCGTCGCGTTTCTAAGTCAACATCTTCCATCAATACAGGTAGTTCATCTCTTATTAGTGTTAAATACGTGTGTTGATTAACATTTTCTTCGAAAAAGTAAGGGCCAATCAAATATCCATTAATAATCCCACACCATACCATAATACTCCAACGTCTTTGATGGTTTACAGTTCTGATCCAATGAGGATTAACATCAGACCAGTAATGACAATTATGTCTATTCATTCTCCATCACTTTGAAATTTTGCCTCATCAGAAAAAAAAACGAAATTAAAAAAGTCTGGATCATTTTCTATCATTTGTAAAGCCCATTGGCAAAACACAATACGCTGTTGGAAATGAGCAAACAGTAGCTCTTGGACCAGAGTAATATGATATGCATGATATCTAAGCACCTTCATAATTCTTAAAAATGTACTTTTTGGAATACCGATTTCCCTATCGACTCAACGAGCGCTTATCTGTGGGTCAAGATGAATTATTGCCAGAATAGTCACAACCCGATTATCATTTTCATCATATTGATGGCGCCCACGTTGACGAACCGTGTGTCCACCACGAGCTCTTTGAGTTAAACGTCTGATAGCCATAGCTTCAGGGTGTCGTCTGTCTTGATAGCGTTCAGCAAAAATTCTTGCCGCAGCACGATAATTATTTCGGCTTTCTTCTAAAGCCAACGTCATGTCAACGATCTCGTTGGGCGCGTAGTCAGCCATTTCAGAGGCAGCTATTAATTATTATTAAATTTGAATAGTGAAATGGTATAAAAAATAATAATAATTATAATATTCACCCGTATACGGTCGCGACCAAAAACGAAAAATGTTCCTAGATTACGGTAACTTTATCTGACTAAGTGTATTTGCCACAAGTGTTCCGATTGTCACACTTTTGTAATTGTAAGTTTTATAATAAAGTAATAATCATTAAATTATTTCTAATTTGAATTGCACATAATACTAAAACTTGCTTTTATTTCAAATATTGTAAATTATTTCCGTTCAAACTTAAAAAATACTAATATTGATAATGTAATCATTAAAAGCACATTTACAAATAAATTCTGTTCAGTCAAAGATTCTTGTAATAATATCTGAACTGCTGACCGATTTTAATATTTTCCACACATTTTTAATATTAAACTTTATTTTTGATAGTTTGATTCTAGAAAAAATAGCTTTGATGCTTTTTGTACAAAAAAGAAATGTTGCATATTTATTGTTTCGAAAGTTATGACTATTCTTTTTAAACAATCACATTATTTACAGCTCATATCTTCAATTTTCTCATAACTTTCGAAAAAATAAATAAAGATACAACATTTCTGTTTTTGACAAAAAGCATCAAATTAGTTTTTTATAAAATTTACAATTAATAAAGTGTGACAAACGTTTTTCTTTTTTAGTCGCAACCACATACAGGCGAATATTATAATTATTAATATTTTTGATACCATTTTACTATTTAAATTTAATAGTAATTAATGGCTGGCTCTTAAATGGTTGACTATCAGCCTAAAAAGATTATTGACACGACGTTACTTTTAGGAGAAAGCTGAAGTAATTATCGTGGTGCGACAATCGGAAATCAGTATTTCAAGGTAGGGGCGAAGGGACTCACTTAAATCAAGCACGCCGTACAGTGTGAGGCGAAGGGACTTACTTTAATTAAGTGATGTAACTAAATCTACGATCAGTTTAAACCACTTAAGCCTGTGACTCGTGGAAAAATGACTTAAAATGGATTTTTCGGAGTTTGATCTTGATTTGACCTTGAAATGACCGTGAAAAAAATGTCTCAATATGGGTTTGAACGTGAAATTTTCCGCTCTTTCCGAATCCGGGGTCAAAAATAGGTGTTCCTATTCAAAAAAACCACTTGACCTTGAAATAACCTTGAATGTCAAGTTCAAGGTCAAATTTGTTAGGATCATTGTTTGGCCCCCTTCGTCCCCTACAACTTTTATCTAAATCATTTTTTCCTATCTGTCTTGGAATTCGAAAAATCCAGGTGTAGCGATTAAAATGGGTCACCCTGTATATGTCGTATGTAATATTAATCATAATTATATTTCATTGTATTACTTAATTTTAAAAAGGAAAAATAAAAATATCAAGAATTCCTGAAAAGAAGCTTGCATTTTATTCCGCGCCGGCATCTGGTTTTCCCCGCATTTTACACAATATCGGCACAACGCGCTTCCCTTTCCCCCACTAATGACAACCGTCCGGAAAATACACAACGTCTGCCGCCGTCCTTCGTCGTTGAACTCACGAACCTATTGAATGGCCGTGGAAATATGTAATATTAATTAAGTCAATTAATTTTATAAATTAACACTGCCGGTCACGTAAGTTTGCCTCCTCCCTCGGGTAAAATCAATCGAAATCGCAGGTAACTCGATCTTACGCATAAAAAATGACATGCCGTTCGATCACAATATAAAGTTTTGTCCCGAACGAAAAAAATTTTTTTTAATTTTAATTTTTTTAAATCCAAAAAATTTTTTTTTTCAAAATTTCCCTATTTCTTTATAAAAAATCGGCCATATGTCATTTTGTAAGCAAAATTTTTGAAATTTGAGCCCGGATGTAGATTCAGCACACCCAAAAAAATAAGGTATGGTACCCTGGATCAATTTATCGTTTCGTTTTACAAATTAATTTTGCGGTCAAAAATATGTCCAAAAACTGACCTCTTTGGTCGTTAATGGGTTGAAAATTTTTTAAACATTTTTTACACGAACGGAACGTCGTGGTAAATTTATTCGAATAAGAATTTCCCCATCAGCTGTTGTTGAGAAAATAGCAGCTACTTAAAACAGACAAAATAATACATGACAATAGTAGTTTATTAAACTATTAGCTGTAACGAGCGGGCTCGTTGAGAAACAGATGAGCGATATTCGAAGTAGCGCGCCACGCGCAGCGAGAAAGAGAGAGAGAGAGATAGCTAGGACACGCGGGCTACAGGGGGATAACACTTGAGGCCGGCAAAGAGAAAGCACGCACTAAGAATTCCTTCTTCTTGTTTCGTGAAAAATCGGGCGACGCAGCGATCCCGCGGGGTGAGATTGTGCAATTGGGTAGAGTGAGCACTGTGATTGAGGGAGGCACTCGGCAGCGACTAACGTGTGAGGACGACCGAATCGAAAGCCACCATCCGAATAAGGGGGTCCGACACGTCGCCCATAATTCACGAGGACCGACTCATAGGCCTCTCAGCCTCGACAATCCTGGGCGACGACCTTTACGCGACCAGGCCTAAAAGTAGAAGGCGAAGCTGTCTGCAGCAGCATTCGTCCGCGTAAGTCTCCTCTTTTGTTTTCGGGATTGCGAGCGAGAATACCGGGAAGTGAGCGCATGTAAACAGTGACGGCTGCGTTTGATCAAGTATGTATTTTCTGTCTCTCTCTCACGCGTACGTACGATTAGGTTGCGTATCGTGAATCTCTCGGTCTACGTGAATAGTCGCGTCTTTGTAATGGTAAACGGTGAATAAACCTGACGGAAACATATTAATAAACTGACATATTTATTCGATAACTCTGACCATTCTCTGCGTTCCTTCCTCTTGCGCAACGTTTTCTAGGAACCTTCGACCATCGCTTTTCTTTGTTGTTTCGTGCTTTCGCGCCTGCTTTCAGGTTGCGCGTCAAGCACAGAGCTAGCCAGAACAGGAAAATTATGGTGATATTCGGATCTTGCTACCGGACGACGATTTACTTCCGAAGAAATCAACAACCGTTACATAGCTTATTTTATTAATTTATTAGTTGATTATTACTTTATTAATATATTTTATTAATTTATTAAGCTATTAGCTTAGTTTAACCCATTAGGCCATAACTGGAAAAGATGGCGTCAAACTAACTATGCGATTCATAGGCAAATCGAAAAAAAAATACCCGTGTATTTTTTTGCCATTTGGAATAGTATATAAAAAATTATTTAAACAAAAAATTCTTATAATATATATTAAAAATAATTAAATAAATAACCGAAAAATTATTTTAAATCTAAGTAAATAAAATTCATTATCATGATATATGGCCATAGAGTAAAATAATAAAATAAAAATTTTGGAACATTTTTTCTTTGGTGCTTTATCCAAGAATTGCATGGCTACAGGTGCTCCAAAAAATTTGTAACCAAAAAATTCGAAATCTAGAGTCTTCAAGCTTCAAAAGCTATATTTTTTCATTTCCTGTACAACAACTTATACGACAACTTAGTTAATTATTATAATAATTTTTATAACGATATATATTATAATAATTTCATAGCTTTATAATATATATTTGATATATTCTAGATCATGGCGTCATCATCTTTAGCTTCTGGTGAGGAGAATCGTCTTCGTCGCAGTTCACGGCTTTCTTCACGGGATCTGAATGTAAAGCCTCAGCCCATCGGGAGGTAAGTAGTTAATTTTTATGTGTATAAAAGATGATTGGCAAATTATTGATAAATTTATGTTTTTTCTTTATAGGCCGTCTGGTGAAATCAGATTAGACGAAATTGATTTGCGCGCATACTACGACTATTTCCGTCACCGTTATTTCAACGATGACGTTGAAATGAAAGAATGGCGGATCTATCGTGGATATGCGGGCAAACAAAATTTTGGGATAACTGATTTTACGGACCGACGAGTCACAGTGAACGTTAAGAAGTGTGCTTCTTTGCAGCAAGTGACTGGCACCATCTTGCACGAAATGTGCCATATTCACCTCTACTGCAAAGACGATGAAAAGTTCGCTGACTGCGACGATCATGGCGAGCTTTTTCAAAAGAAGCTCGAGATGATTAACGATCAAGGCGAGGACTAGTAATACATGACAATAGTAGTTTATTAAACTATTAGCTTATTTTATTAATTTATTAATTGATTATTAATTTATTAATTTATTTTATTAATTTTGAGTTATAACTCGGACCAAACTGCGCCTAGCGATCGACCTACCCTTCTCCTCAATCAGTTCAGTGTACTTACGCATACGTTCCTCTCATCCAAGTAATGTGTATATAGTTAGTGGTTATTTGATCTGTATGCCGAACTTGCCGTACAGTTGTGTGCGTCATCGAGAATCGCGCCCTCATGATCACAATCAAACACTTTCATATCTATGATAAACACCTTGTTGCTGCCTTTTATATTTTTGATCAATAATTTCTTTCCAGATGATGGACCAAACGATTGGGGCCTCCTGCATCTTTCGGCTTCTGAGAAGCCACAAACCAAAAATTCAGTTCCGACACGTTCCGAAGTCTAAGTCGGTCGGTCCCATCCCTGACTTTGGTCCCGAAGGGCACAGAAAACGAGCAGGAGCAAAGAGCTTCAAGCTCGCGGACACCTGTGAAAGGCAAAACGAACGGATCATTCATACGAGGCAGCAACATTCTTCTTAGAAGCCCGGCCTGACGCGGGTCGCGATTTGGATCAAACTGCGCCTAGCGATCGGCCTACTCTTCTCCTTAATTAGGACAGTGTACTTAAGCATTCCTTCCTCTCATCCATGTAATGTTTATATAGTTCGTGGTTATTTGATCTGTTGGCCGAACTTGCCGTACAGTCGTGTGGATAAACCGTGGGTCGATAGTAGGTTGGTCTCTGGGGCGTGACGATGCCAAATGACGACGATGACGGAGCGGAGGGGCCACCGCTGCCGCTGAAACCATTGCTGGATGTGGAAGCCGCAACCAAACAAATTTCTTATACATATGAGACTCCCCGCCCTGGCTTCTTAGAAGCAAAAATCTTTGAATGAAATACGCGGCGAGACGCGGGCCGCGATTTGGACCAAACTGCGCCGAGCGATCGGCCTACCCTTCTACTTTATTCGGACAGTGTACTTAAGCATACGTTCGTAAAGTCCCCCCATAACCCAATAACCCAATAACCCAATAACCTTGTTGGCCTGGTTTGCTTGGATCACGGGTCTACTTGGGTTAATGGGTTATTTGACCTGATTTGGTCATTGGCCTACTGGGTTATAATGTGCGACTAACACAACAAATTACATAAATCAGACGTGTCAAAGTCCATACGAATTGCTTTTGAGAGGTTAAAAAAAATCGATAAAAATGGAAAAAAAAGAGGTTTATTGGTTTATTCGATGAACGAAATTTTTACAAGTCCGAATAAGGCTATTGGTTTATTTGGTCATCGAAATTTTTACAAGTCCCGACAAGGTTATTGGTTTATTAGGTTATACAATAACCTTAAACGAGCGGTAAAAATGAAACACCGATTTACATGCTTATTTTTGGCTAAAAAACAGTTTCCACATCGAGCAACCCCCGCAGGTCTGCCGGGGCTTTGTCTCTGGTTTTCGAAGGTCTATCCAATAGATAACGCTGCATATTTTTTGAATTCAATTTTTGAAGTCCATGCGCATTGATTTTGAGAGTTCAAAAAAAAAATTGAGAAATCTTGATTTCGTCAAATTTACGAAAAATGTGAAAAATCATGAAATTTCGTGAAAATGACGAAAAAAGTGAAAAATCATGAAATTTTGTCAAATTCATGAAACGAGTGAAAAACTTTCAAATATCCGAAAATTTGTGAAAAAAGTCTTGAAAACTTTGAAATTTGACATTGAGAGAAGATCGCTGGAAGATCGCCGGTCCTCGGTTTCCGAATCGGCCTAAACCCAATAACCCATGTGGTTTTATCGGATCACTTGGACTCTTGGGTCACTTGGCCTATTGGGTTATAAAAAGTGAAATTCTAATTTGCATCTTGTGGATCTGGTTGACAATCTTCGAGGTTACATTCAGTTGATCCAATTCTTTCGGGTACATTACGTATAACATATTCGGGTCCACTTAAAGTATAACTTTTTAACGTTGATGACGAGTCATGGGAACTTGAGGTAATTGGACTTTGGAGTTAAAAAAATGAAAAAAGTAGACGTTCTGTATAATGTTAACCATTCATTTATTGTGTCCTTCGGTACAAATACATTTCGTTTACAAACATTATAACAACGCTATATACGATGAGTCTTACTGAAGATATCCAGTTAGGTCGGCCTGGTCTGGTTTGGTTCCCATTGGACTGGTAGACCCATTTAGAGATGACCATTTTTTTTTCAACGATGATTAATCAATCCTGAAATTTAAAAAAAATACGTATTAGATGAGAGGTTTAAAATTTCGACAAAATGATCAAAAAAGTGAAAAAAGTGAAAAATCTTGAAATTTCATCAAATTTAGGAAAAATGGGGAAAATCTTGAAATTTCGACGAAAGGATCAACAATAAAGTGAAAAAAATGCAAATTCATGAAAGTTCGACAAATTCACGAAAAAATCTTGAAATTTCGAAAAATTTACGAAAAAAGTGAAAAATATTTAAATTTCGTCAAATTAACGAAGATGATCAAAGTCCATGGGCATTGCTTTTGAGAGGTTAAAAAAATCTATAAAAATGGAAGAGGTTTATTGGTTTGAGTAAAATGTACTTTAAAGACGTTGTTACCGTTGGGCTGTGACTGAGAAGCGTTATTGGCTCGCGCTAATGACTATAGTTTAGGCGCTAGGGCTGGGCAACGCTCCTCGAGTTGAGACGGCTATATACTGCCGTTTCTAGAGAACGCGTCAGTAGTTTTGCCTCGTCTGTAGAGAGCGATGGCAAGTTTTACGGAACAGAGAAGGACGGTGAACATTTGGGCTATGCACTCACGGCAGTTGACGCCGTGTGTGCTTCCAGAAGCTCTCGTCCTTCCTAGTGAAGTAGTTCCTTCGGGGTGCGCGGCCGTCATCGACACCATTGACGGCCAGGCCAGACGGGGAATCCTGCCCATCAATTATGATGTGGCAGCGACCACCTCTGGGCGTGGACGCCGGAGGATAGGCAAGTGCCGAAAAGGTGCGAAGCAGTGTTTACGGCTTCGCACCTACCATGCAGCGCAGATTGCAGCTGCGAGGAATGGCACAAGTTTCGTGGCCGAGCAAAAAAAGGTAAGTTTTTTCTTATTAATATTAATATAAAAATTTTTTATAAAATAATTTTAAAATAATTATTTCTTTTATTCTTACAGCTCAGGGAAAGCAGCACAGCAGCCTCCAGCGAGGAAGCGAAGCGGCTTCATGCGTCTTCGACGTCACGTGCTTCCTCTGCTACGGCTATCTGCTGCCTACCGCGGTGAGTTGCCCTCAGGGTCACACCGTGTGTGGGGATTGCGGTGAGCAATGCTCCATGATCTGCACTCAGTGCAGAGATCATGTGAGCATCAACTATGCTTAACGCAGTCTCTTACAGAGAGCACGATTTCGTTGCCTCAACAACGGCTGCCTTGAGGCAAATATGTCTGTCCAGACATATTTGGATCATAGGCAGCATTGCAATGAGGACCCTGATAGGCAATATTTGAGGGCCCGCGGTGGTAGAGAAATATCTCCACCACCGCGTAGACCGTCGCCGGTCCTGGAGGATATCCAGAATACGGCGGCGGGGCCATTTTTCGGCGGTGAAGAAATAAAAATAATAGAGATCGACTGATCTCTATTACTTCTATTTTCGACACCGTCGATCTCGACGATTCTTTTACGAACTAATATTTTTAATGCGGCCGTTATTTTAATAACGTCGGTCTCAAGCCCGAAGAAACGCAGAGAGGAAATATTAGAATTTTTTTTAGGTGTAATATTGCGATTATTATTTTAATTATGTCAAAATATACGAGGTGTGTTCAAAAAGTAACGAGAATTTTTAAATTTCGCGGGTTTGGAGAGTCCGCTTGTATAAAATTTTTTTTTATTATGTTGGTATACATGCCCCTGAAGTACGATAAAATTTTCAGCAATATTCATCGCTTACTTTTTAAGTGGCAGCCGCTAACGTTAGACGTGTTTTTCGAGCTCGGCGATTTTCGTTTGTGAAAAAAAATGGATCAAAGAATTTGTATTAAATTTTGCGTAAAAAATAAAATAAAGTGTAGTAAAGTTTGTCAAATGTTAACAAAGGCATATAGTGAGTCTGCTATGAGTAAAGCAAGGATTTATGAGTGGTATAAGCGATTCCAAGATGGCCACGAAAACGTTGAAGATGACGAACGACCCGGACGCCCAAGCACATCAACAACCGATGAAAACATGAAAAAAGTGAAAGAAATGGTTATGAACGATCGCCGAATCACAATCAGAGAAGTCGCTGATGATGTTGGCATATCAGTTGGCTCATGCCATCAAATCTTTTCGAATGTTTTGGGTATGAAACGTGTGGCAGCAAAATTCGTTCCAAAATTGTTGAATTTCGAACAAAAACAGCGGCGAATGGAAGTTGCTCAGGAGTCGCTAAATGAAGTCAATAACGATGCAGAACTACTAAAACGTGTTATAACAGGTGACGAAACATGGGTTTACGGATATGATGTCGAAACTAAGGCTCAATCGTCCCAGTCCCATTCTGGATCGCCAAGACCGAAAAAGGCTCGACAAGTACGGTCGAATGTGAAGGTTATGCTCACTGTGTTCTTCGATTTTAATGGCATAGTGCATTATGAATTCTTGCCACAAGGTCAAATAATCAATAAGCAATACTACCTACAAGTTCAACGTCGTTTGCGTGAAGCAATCCGAAAAAAACGATTTGTGGCAAAACAATTCATGGCTTTTGCACCACGATAATGCGCCTGCTCACACTTCATTGCTTGTTCGTGAATTTTTGGCCAAAAACGAAACTGTAACGATGCCTCAGCCTCCATATTCGCCAGATATGGCTCCATGTGACTTTTTTCTATTTCCAAAAATAAAGAGAACATTAAAAGGCCGTCGTTTTACAAGCATAGATGACATTAAAAGCGAATCGCTGAAAGAGCTAAAAGCTATTACAAAGATCGAGTTTCAAAAGTGTTTCGAGGATTGACAAAAGCGTTGGCATAAGTGTATTGTATCCGAAGGGGACTACTTTGAAGGCGACAACATTAATGTAGATGAATAAATAAATATTTTTTTCATAAAACGAAAATTCTCGTTATTTTTTGAACACACCTCGTAATTGTTAGTGAGGTGTTCGACGTCACGTGCTTCCTCTGCTGCGGCTATCTGCTGCCCACGGCGGTGAGCTGCCCTCTGGGTCACACCGTGTGTGGGGATTGCGGTGAGCGATGCTCCATGATCTGCACTCAGTGCAGAGATCATGTGAGCATCAACGATTCTTACCGCAGTCTCTTACAGAGAGCACGGTTCCGTTGTATGAACAACGGCTGCCTTGACGCAAATAATAACTGATTTCTTTTATATAATTACCAGTCGCATTTGCTTGCGAGTTTAATTTCTAATACGTCATCTACCTAAGCATCTGCAAACTACACCAAAAGATTTGACTTAGTTGGGTTACTGCGTTCGTTGGCCTAGTTGGGTTGGATTGGATTATTGTCTTAATGGATTCTAATTCGCAAGAAAGGAGTCATTAATCGAAAAAAAAAAATGAATCCGTGCAATGTAACCCCCCTACATATTGACCTGCTATACGAGGATACTCTTGGAAAACCGAAAAACGTAAAATTCACGGGTGAAAAAGTCACTTTTCTAGAAAAATATATTGAAAAAATTTATTTAAATAATTTCTAAAAATGTGAAGCGTTATCTATTGGATAGCGTTTGGAGATCCAAAGATATCGAGCAGCCCTGGTAGTTTTTTTCCGGGGGTTGGGTGGTTGATCGGAAAAATTTCTTAAAAACTGAAAAATCATTAAGTTTCGATAAAATTACAAAAAATGCAAAAGATCATTAAATTTTGATAAATTCACGAAAATATTGAATTATAAAATTTCGATAATTTAACAAAAAAAGTGAAGAATCATTATTATCTATAACCCATATCTCATTAACCTAAACAATTGCTTTTACCTATGAGACTCCCCGACCTGGCTTCTTAGAAGCAAAAATCTTTGAACGAAATACGCGTCGAGACGCGGGCCGCGATTTGGACCAAACTGCGCCGAGCGATCGGCCTACCCTTCTACTTTATTCGGACAGTGTACTTAAGCATACGTTCGTAAAGTCCCCCCATAACCCAATAACCCAATTCTTTCGGGTACATTCAAAGTATACTTTTCAATGTTGAAACGAGTCATGGGAAATTGAGGTAATTGGACTTTGGAGTAAAAAAAACAAAAAAAGTAGACGTTGTGGATAGTGTTGACGATTCATTTATTGTCCTTCGGTACAAATACATTTTGTTTACAAACAGATCACAACACTATATACGATGAGTCATAGTGAAGATATCCAGTTAAGTCGGCCTGGTCTGGTTCGCTTCCGATTGGACTGGTAGACTTATTTAGTGATGACCTATTCATTTTCAACGATCATCACAAGATACTCAGCGAGGAAGCTGAATAACCCTGAAATTTCAAATAAGTAACGTATGAGATGAGAGGTTTCAAATTTCGATAAAATGATCAAAAATGTGAAAAATCTTGAAATTTCGCCAAAATTACGAAAAGTGTGAAAAATCTTGAAATTTCGTCAAAATTACGAAAAAAGTGAAAAATCATGAAATTTCGTGAAATTGATGAAGATGATCAAAGTCCATGCGCATTGCTTGTGTGAGGTTTAAAAAAAATTTTGAGAAATTTGGATATTTCGAAAAATTTACGATAAAAGTTAATAATCATGAAATTTAGACAAAATGACGACAAAACTGAAAAAAGTAAATATTCGAAAAATTTACGAAAAAAGTCAAAAATCTTGAAATTTCGACAAGATAAGCAAAAAAGTGAAAAAAGTGAAAATTCATGAAATTTCGTCAAATTTACGAAAAATGTGAAAATTCATGAAACTTTGGTCAAATTCATGAAACGAGTGAAAAACTTTGAAATATCCGAAAATTTGTGAAAAAAGTCTTGATACTTTGACATTAAGTGAAGATCGCCGGAAGATCGCCGGTCCTCGGTTTCCGAATCTACCTAAACTCAATAACCAAACTAAGTCAAATCTTTTGGTGTAGTTTGCAGATGCTTAGGTAGATGGCGTATTAGAAAATAAACTCGCAAGCAAATGCGACTGGTAATTATATCAAAGAAATCAGTTATTATTTGTTCTCTGAAATAATGTACTGTCGGATAGCGTACTTTGTGCGCCGACCACTGCGATGCTCCAGGCTTCTGCGAGGGTCCTCAGGTGTACGAGGACAGCCTCCTGTTTATGGAAGGCCCGGAGCTCGCATTCGTCGTTCGGCCACCAGCATTGCTCGGCTACTTTCTGGCAAAAATTCTTAATATTTTTGCCCCGAAAGAAAAGCCAGAGCTTTGCTGGCTCTTGTAGTCGAACAGACGAAGTCACCCAATTGACCGAGGGTGCTACTCCATCTTCTATGTGGAACAGGGTCATCGACCCTGGAAATCCCACGTAGAAGTATGGGCTTTCCACTCCTGAAACAAAAAAATTTTTTAATAGTAATTAATTTATTAAGTTGTATTAATTATTATATATTAATAAAAATAATTATATCGAATACTTTACCTTCCAGCCGAATGGTCCGCTGCACCTTGGATAGCCGAGAACATAAGGTAGCCTCGAACTCCTGTTGCGAGGCTACCGTCACTGGTACTCCGCGCGCACGTTGTCTTTGCGCGCAGCGAGCCAACTGCGTCACCACTTTCCTCGTCATGAATCGGCTGTCGTCACTTGCGATGTTGCACCGAGGAAAGGATAGATTATATCCTGCTGGTGGAGTGGCACTGATGTCACGGGCGTAGAGTGCAGAATATTTGTTGTTTTCCGCCCTTTCGACGATGAAGCCGATGATGCGACGAGCGAAATTTGACGGCTGCTCGTCCGGAGTTGGGCTGGGTAGCCTTTCTGCACTTTCACCAGAAAGTGCAGCAGCTACGAAGTCCGAGTCTACCATTTTATGAATGGCTATCGTTCTATTCTGAAAGACGTCGTCGCCGACACTGACCAACTCCTCCGTAAAAATATTTACGGCAGTAGTTGGCGCAGTGAGGAATACCGCCATTTCGGCGATATCCAGTTTTCGGCGACGACATCCCTGTTTGACCAGAACGACGTCATTCACAAAAAGTAGCCCGTTCTTCCGGGCATTGGAGAAAAGTGACTGCACTTTTCTCCTATCCCGCCGAACCTCGAGGATTCGCAAGCGGACGGAATCCGACGTCATCTGTAACAAATAAAAAATAAAAAATTCGTCAAACCCTTTACAGTTTCTTGACGACTTTGAAAGATTTTGTTTAATTAAAAATATTAAAGACGAAGACAGGTTGAGGATTTTGAATGCCCAAATAAACAATGAAAGAGAAACAGAAAATAATAAACAAGACAACGAGGACTGGACCGTAGTAAAACTGGAACGCAAAAGAAAGGAAATTTGACCAGAAACAGTGCAAAGCAAAAACAATAGAACGACATTGAAGGTTAGGCACATTATCCACTGGTTAGGCAAACCAGTGGAATTAAAAAATTTTTTCGGACGGTTAGATGCGGATGATACAACAGAATCAAACGATCCGTTAAGCCAAGACAAACCACCCAAATCCCCATCAATATTCGTGATTGGTGTAGAAAACATAAGACCGATGAAAGAAGAACTTGATGATCGTATAGCAAAAGACAGTTATACATTCAAAATTCTAAACAACAATGAAGTTAGAATACAAGCAGTAGCATCACAATATTACAACCCAATCATAAAAATACTAAAAGAAAAAAATGCCGAATTTTACACCTACCAAAGAAAACAAGACAGAAATTACAGAGTAGTGCTTAAAAATATCCATCCATCTGTCGATACAGAGGAACTAAAAACTGAAGTAGAAAGCTATAAATCACAAAGTAAAAAACATCACCAATATTCGACAGAGCCAAACAAAAATACCACTACCATTATTTTTCATAGAAATAGAAACACAAGAAAACAACAAAAAGATATATGATATAGTCAGGCTACAAAATACAGTAGTAAAAATCGAACCGCCAAGAAAAAAGAGAGAAGTTCCGCAGTGTACCAGATGCCAGGAATTCTACCATACCAAAAACTACTGTCATAAAAGACCCGCCTGTGTCAAATGCGCACAAAATCACCTAACAGAGGACTGCCCGATTAAAGACAGGATATAAAATGTAAAATGTGCAAACTGTGGAGGAGATCACCCAGCCAGTTACAAAAGTTGTAGTGTCAGAAAACAACTGGTGCAAAAGCTATTTCCCCCAATAAGAGAAAGAAAGATAAATTCAATAAATAAACAATAAATAAAATAAGCGAAAAATAAACAAGTTTCGGCTACTCTAAGCAAGATGGACGACATGATGACTAATATGTTGTCAAAAATGGATACATTGCTAAACCTATTAACCGTACTAATAACAAAATTGGCAAAGGATGTCTGAACTGCTTATAGCTATTTGGAACGCTAACGGATTAGCGCAGAGGACTAACGAACCCAAATTATTTATAAAGGACCACAACATCGAACAACTCAATAAAACTCACATTCAAGTATTTCCCCATCATATACTATACTATATTCTGGTAGTACGGCTTCACTCTAATCCGCGGACATGCCAATTCTATGACTTGCGCCCTCTCCGCCAACCTCGACATAACGTCGATGGAGATCATCAACCCATACCTTTTAATAAGTATACTTTGAAACTGAAAGAAATATAGACTGTTAGTACGGATATGATCAAACAGAACTATCAACGGAATCGACGGACATCCACCGGGTCCGTCTAGCTACGCGATTGCCGGATTGACAGGTGCGAGGTTATGGTCGTCGTCGGACCCGGCGGATATACGCTAATTTCGTTGATAGTTCTGTTTCTCGTATGGCAGTAAGATGAGACGGACTCGGCGGATATCCGCGGATACCGACAATTATCAAATTAAATCTACTTACCGTTTTTATAGGGAGACTCAAGATCTGCCTCTCGCTTTTCACGGCCACGTGCCCATATAATATACACATAATTAAAAGCTCCATTGTACTGCACTCGATCAGTACTGCATTGAAGTCTGCGTGGCCTAGATAATCTTTTATTAAGGTTCTTCCAGTCTCTTCGTCTAGGAACTTGTTAAAATTTCGTCTGAATACCATTTCTGCCGATATCAGCTTGCCAAATTTACTAGTAGCTTGTACGATTGAGTCCGCATTGCTGTCGTGGTCACTGAGCATCTTTTTAATTGTTGTAATTATAGCAGGCGACGTCAGGTACGGCTTGCAGCGCCTCACGTATATAGCGACATGATTCGTTTTAATTCCTGAAGCAGCCACAATTTCGCGCCACGTACGTGCCGATAACGGCAACTTATTCCTATGATGATTGACGACCTCTTGGCAGGTTTCTAGGAATTCCATTTTTTGAACGGGGTCCAAGTTCCGGACATACGCGATCAGCTGCACGAAAACTTTATGCGCAGGTGAAGTTAAAAGTCGTACCAACCAATCAGTGATTTTATTGATCGGCCAGATGGTGAACATCATCAAGGTGATGAATTCGGAGTTCCCGTAAAGCTATAAAAAAATAAAAAACCAGATTAAACGGATATACGACTAAACCCTACAATCCCTGCGGATATCCGCCGTTTCCGCTAAGTACTGGCATTCGCGGAAACGGCGGATATCCAGCTATATTAACAAAATACAATTACTTACCTCTTGAACTTGCTGAACCATAGTCCATCTGGCAAAATTGGATTCTCTTTTGAGGAACATTGTTATTTTTCCTCGAGTTCTGTCGTCGAATTTTTTTCTGTCGCACTGAAGTGCGTCCAAATAATTCCTAATGCTGACGAGTATTTCAATCTGCTTCTCTTTCTTTAGTATATTGAAAAATTGCTCACAGGGAAGCATCGACGGCAAATGTTTATGAGTTATTAGCATACCTAACCGTTTACAAAACGACGTGTTAGCAGACGTCCTCAGTGTGACGTGAGGAGGTAATCCTTTTCTCAAATCTAAGTCCTAGAAAAATTAAAAAATTTAAATGTTTCGGATAACCGTTGATTTAGTATAATGGCGCTAGAATTTCGATATCAGCGGATATCCAACGTTCGGGTTGTAATTAAAATAAAATAAATACCTTTGACGACACTTCGATGCGGGCAAGCTCATCTACCTGATTTATGTATGAATAAAACTTCACGGGAAGCAATGCTGGAGCAACAAAATTAATTTTGGAGAAAAAGTTTATCGTCAACGACTTCCGTAAATTCTCGATATTCCCAGCATCGTGGGTGGTTTCATAATACTCTTGTTTGGCAGAAAATCGAAATGGACTTGTGTGGCCATAAAACTTCACTGCCTCCATGGTTCGACGTAATAATCGAATACTGCTTGTTGAAACTTGCCGAAGCACTGCACTGACTGCGTCCGAACTTGCTGAAGAACAGGCGAATACTGAAACATAAATAAGTTTTTTGTGACCACAATTCTTAGAATACCCATACAAGTACCCACCCAACTCGCGAGAGAAATATAACATTTCTTAGTATCGTATATCAAAATAAGTGAAAGATTGTCACACAATTCTTAGAATAACCCAACTACAGCCGAGTCGATCTAGCTACGCGATTGCTGGATAGACAGGTGCGAGGTTATGTTTATCGATGGACCCGGCTGATATCCGCCGATTTTTCGTCTACCTACGCGCAGGGTTAGGATTCGACACTAAAAAATTTCAATAATTTACTTACTTTTGTTGTAAAACATGACGAACAGGAGCAGCATAATACGGAGCAACAGGAGAACAGACGGAAACAACGTCAGGGGGCTGAGGGTGGAAAGGATTATTAGCTAATCCTTCTGGTTCCGCACGTATAACGGAGAAACCACGGATTGCCAATAAAGGATGGATCGGTGAAAGGTTAGGCTAAATCAACGTTGCGCCGCCCGCCGTTGCCCCTCCCGCATCGCTCTCATGGTTCGACGCTGTCGCTCCGCCTGAGTTCCCACAACTGCCTCATCGTTTTCCGCTCCTGCCGGGATGATGTTTTCACTGAGCCTGTCTCGATGCTGTTGTAAATTTGATAAATTTGTCTGCCAGTTCCGGTTCCAGGTCATCCAAACAAACTGCACGTAAGACTGTCGAGGCCTCCTCTAACAGCGAAGTAGCATCCTTGCCACTTTTAACGGCTAATTTCTGTAGGGCTAGCCGGGCCTTTTTACTTTTGCGGCACTTCTGAAAAAGAAAACAACAGAGTAGGCGTATGAGATTATGTGTGTTTCAATAAGTGTGAAGATATCCGCCGGGTCAAATTATGTGCCCTATTTGCCTCGACGTGATGGTCGAACCAGTAGTGTGCCTGAACGGGCACAACTGTTGTAGAAGGTGTTACAACCTTTCACAGTCGCAGCGTTGCTCCATTTGTCGTTGCGGTGTTATTTTCAACGACGATGCTTGCTTAGCTGCAATGAAAACTGTCTTTTGTGAGATGGAAAATAACAAAGATCTGATGTTAAGTTATAATGAATATTGCAAATTTATGAAGGAGCAGCATCAGACGGAAGATCGAGCGCAACAGGTTGAGCGGGAGCAAATATTGACCTCAAGAGCATGGAGGCCAGAATATAATTTCTTTAGACCGGCTAACATCATCCCGGCCGAAAACGATGTGGCAGATGTGGAAATTTTGGTGGAACGTCAAGACAGGCCATTGCCCAGACAGGCCATCATCATGCTGGCGAGAGACGAAAACGATGCGTGGCGACAGCATCGAGACAGGCTCAGTGAAAACATCATCCCGGCAGGAGCGGAAAACGATGAGGCAGTTGTGGGAACGCAGGCGGAGCGACAGCGTCGAACCATGAGAGCGATGCGGGAGGGGCAACGGCGGGCGGCGCAACGTTGATTTAGCCTAACCTTTCACCGATCCATCCTTTATTGGCAATCCGTGGTTTCTCCGTTATACGTGCGGAACCAGAAGGATTAGCTAATAATCCTTTCCACCCTCAGCCCCCTGACGTTGTTTCCGTCTGTTCTCCTGTTGCTCCGTATCATGCTGCTCCTGTTCGTCATGTTTTACAACAAAAGTAAGTAAATTATTGTAATTTTTTAGTGTCGAATCCTAACCCTGCGCGTAGGTAGACGAAAAATCGGCGGATATCCGCCGGGTCCATCGATAAACATAACCTCGCACCTGTCTATCCAGCAATCGCGTAGCTAGACCGACTCGGCGGTAGTGGGGTTATTCTAAGAATTGTGTGACAATCTTTCACTTATTTTGATATACGATACTAAGAAATGTTATATTTCTCTCGCGAGTTGGGTGGGTACTTGTATGGGTATTCTAAGAATTGTGGTCACAAAAAACTTATTTATGTTTCAGTATTCGCCTGTTCTTCAGCAAGTTCGGACGCAGTCAGTGCAGTGCTTCGGCAAGTTTCAGCAAGCAGTATTCGATTATTACGTCGAACCATGGAGGCAGTGAAGTTTTATGGCCACACAAGTCCATTTCGATTTTCTGCCAAACAAGAGTATTATGAAACCACCCACGATGCTGGGAATATCGAGAATTTACGGAAGTCGTTGACGATGAACTTTTTCTCCAAAATTAATTTTGGTGCTCCAGCATTGCTTCCCGTGAAGTTTTATTCATACATAAATCAGGTAGATGAGCTTGCCCGCATCGAAGTGACGTCAAAGGTATTTATTTTATTTTAATTACAACCCGAACGTTGGATATCCGCTGATATCGAAATTCTAGCGCCATTATACTAAATCAACGGTTATCCGAAACATTTAAATTTTTTAATTTTTCTAGGACTTAGATTTGAGAAAAGGACTACCTTCTCACGTCACACTGAGGACGTCTGCTAACACGTCGTTTTGTAAACGGTTAGGTATGCTAATAACTCATAAACATTTGCCGTCGATGCTTCCCTGTGAGCAATTTTTCAATATACTAAAGAAAGAGAAGCAGATTGAAATACTCGTCAGCATTAGGAATTATTTGGACGCACTTCAGTGCGACAGAAAAAAATTCGACGACAGAACTCGAGGAAATATAACAATGTTCCTCAAAAGAGAATCCAATTTTGCCAGATGGACTATGGTTCAGCAAGTTCAAGAGGTAAGTAATTGTATTTTGTTAATATAGCTGGATATCCGCCGTTTCCGCGAATGCCAGTACTTAGCGGAAACGGCGGATATCCGCAGGGATTGTAGGGTTTAGTCGTATATCCGTTTAATCTGGTTTTTTATTTTTTTATAGCTTTACGGGAACTCTGAATTCATCACCTTGATGATGTTCATCATCTGGCCGATCAATAAAATCACTGATTGGTTGGTACGACTTTTAACTTCACCTGCGCATAAAGTTTTCGTGCAGCTGATCGCGTATGTCCGGAACTTGGACCCCGTTCAAAAAATGGAATTCCTAGAAACCTGCCAAGAGGTCGTCAATCATCATAGGAACAAGTTGCCGTTATCGGCACGTACGTGGCGCGAAATTGTGGCTGCTTCCCATGCTTGATATCCGCCGGAGTCGGTGCTCCGATGGGACCGAGGACGTACGCGGAATCTGCGGATATACGCGTAGGTAGGGTAAAAAAAAGGAAGCTAGCAATAATTTAATACATATAAAATATATATTTACATTTTTATTTACATTGTACTTTTTTTTTTGCATTTTATTATATTTTTTTGGAGGGGGGCCGTCCACTTCTTTATCTGGCTCAATATGTGCAAGTAAAGGAGGCATTCCAAAGCGTTTTAGCATTTGTCCAAATAAGGAAAGAGCACGTGCCTGCATATTGATCTTGACTGACCCTCGTTTTAGCGGCTTTACGCTATCTATGGCGAGCTCCATGTCATATTTGAATATTTTATCGACCGTTATTCGTTTCTTTAACGTCCAGGAACTGAGACTGTTGTCTGCGTAGGTTTGGACATCATAGATTGGATATTAGGAATTCCGGTCTATGGCGACAATCCTTCCTGGCTATAACGGTTGCCATGACAATTTGACCAGGATCATGTCGTTGACCATGAGGCAGCTAATGTGCTTCCTTTTTTTTAGATCCGTAGTTGTGAAGGACGATTTTGTAGGGACGACCGGATCCTCTTCTTCGACGGGCTGCGACGATACGACCTCGATATCGTTGATATCATTAGGATATCCCATAAGCTCTTCTACAGTGCCTATATCGGAGGCCATCCCCACTCTTTCGCCGTCGTTGCTGAAATAAAAAATTCATACATTATGCTGTGTCGCGTATTCAGCGGATATTCGCCGAGATCATATGCGAAGTACCAATGTACCCTGTGCCTACGATATCAGCGGATATCCCCAGATATAAAATAAAATTAAATATTTACGATTCGATGATGACCCGGGCGTCACCCTCGACTATGTCTGGCTCTACGACAGCTTCAACCACGAGCGCGTGGGACGCTAGCTGTTCCGGCACCTCTTCACCATCCATATCGTTGTGACAGGGCTATAGCGATGCTCGCTGGCCCTGTGTGCGGCACTCTCCTCGCATGAACGCAGCGACCAAGTATACGCTATATAGCGACTACATACTTGTGTCGTTGCCGGATCTGGAGGGAGGAGCGCGACGATCGGCGAGGTGTCGCCGTGAGTGCGAGTGAGAGCGAGAAGAGCGGAGAGAGAGAGAGAGCGATTTTGACTGATTTTTGACGGCGAGAGAAGTGGGAGCGCGGCGGCGGAAGGCTTGGAAAATTAAGAGAGAAGAAGGGCAGTTAGGCGCGAGCTCTCAAGTAATTAGGGCCGCTTAAGGAGAGTCGAAACGAGAGGACTTTTCGGCCAGAGAGTAACGACGGCCGGAAGTACGACTGCCATTTGCCGGGAGAGCCAGAAGGTCCCAGCCGAGCCCGGACAAGCAGCGACCATTCGCCGTCCCCGGGGCAAAGGCCGTGCTGCGGCCTCTCCTGCAGCAGTCCCCGTCATCGCCAGGGCGCCACTTCCAGCGGGCCTGCGCTTTCGCCGGCGTCGTCTCTCTGCCGACGGACCGTCGGCATCCGGTGGGTCGAAAACCTGTTCGTCTCTCTCGCGCCAGCTCTCGCTCGATTACGGACATTTGCGTATTTGATTTTATCGCGCACGCTGAGCGATCTCGCTCGCGTGATCTCGCGAACTCTTGTCGTGGAAAGGCTGAGCGAGCGCGCTCGCCGCGGCGAAGTTAATCTGTAGCGATATTTGTGAAAAGGCGTCAATAAGTGAGATCGCCATATGTAATATCATTGAATTAGAGTGTCCGTTTCTTTGTGTCAACCTTTCCCAGCCAGCGCGAACTTCGGCCTGTGAAAGTCAGCGCCGGCTTTCTTTACCGAGATAGAACCCAGAAAAATTAGCAGAGACCAGCCCATGGCGCACGGAGGCTGACCACTCTTGCATCGTAGATCAGGTAATCGTTGGACTCGCTCGTATCATTATCGTCCTCGTAAGCCGGGAGTGGCCTCGACATTAAGTAATTGGACCCCATTCTGAAAAATGGAGAAAAAATAATTAATTTTTAGGTTATCAATCTGGGGCGGATATCCGTCGTACTCGGACATGACCGAGAACGACGGATATTCATCAATATTGTTTATATAACTTACAGGCACTGCCCAAACCAAATTTTCAACAATTTTTTTTTTCCAGGCTTTGTCGAGATCGTATATTTCTGGACTCTGGAGCAATGTGGAGATTTCATTATGGACGGTACGAGATTGTTTTCTAAGGATGGACCGGAGCCGTTCCACGGCCATCATCGACAGCCCAGGATACTTTCCGTCCACTGAATCGGGACATTCCGACGAATCCAAGTCGAAGATGTATTTGTTGGAGATTAATTTAAGTTCGCTGGTTGCGAAAGATGGTATCAGATCTAATCTGTACTGGTCTACAAGACTAGTAATGGATTCATCGTGGCGATTGTAAAAGAAATAAATATTAATAAATGTTAATAAACTTATCTTTTAAGGTTATGTAAGATGAACTCGGCGGATATCCGCCGATTTCGTCTACGTGATTGTCGGATAAAGACAGGTGCGGGGTTATGTTCATCGACGAACCCGGCGGATATCCGAAGAGATCGTTCGCAGGTTAACCGGCAGCAAAAAAGTAGTGTACTTACTTTTTTTTTCTGCGACGACCGGCAGGCCGACGTCTCACCATCCTCTAGATTAGCGTAATCTTGAAACCGCACGTTTCCGGCGATCCCGATTTTGTCAATCGTCGAGGTCGATTTCAACGTTGCCTGCGTACTATCGGCGGCTTCTTGATCCGTTTCTCCAAGAAACGATGTTTCCTCGATGTCGTCCGGCGTTTCAATTTGAGGAAAACTTGGTGAGACTTGCAGATCCTGAAGAAAAATGTTATCAATTTATTGAACAATTAATACATATAGATATTACTATTACTTATATTATATATATATACCTATTACTTCAACGACCGTACCCTTTGAGAGCTGTTATTGTATTAAGAATTCATTTTTTTCCGTTGCTATGTTACGATATATCAAAAACAACTGTGCGCACTGATATCCGTTTAAAAACTGTATGAACAAAGGCAGCTTAAACAACAGGTTTAGACAGGATTTTCAAAAAGACCCCCTCCCAGCCTGATTAACCTTTGATAATAGATTGTAGAGTGCGCAACTAGACGTAATAAGCGCCATCTGGTGCGAGGTTATGGTCGTCGTCGGACCCGGCGGATATCCGCCGACTTCGTGTACGCGATTGCCGGATTGGCAGATGCGAGGTTAAATTAAAAGTTAACCTTACCTGTTAGAAAGATTTCCGTCTAACTGCGTCATTGCTCATCACCCGATGGCACGTGGGACATACATTCCCTTTCCCTTCCAAACTTTTCAATACTTGGTTTTTATTTTTCTTCGAAGCTTTTTTTGCCAGGGATGAAATAAATTGTGATCTGCTTTTGTACAATGGTTCTTATATTGGAATGTAAGAATAAGGCCTATATTCCTAGAATATAGGCCTAAAATTTCTGAGTAACCTTTATCATTTTTCTGTCTCATATTTATAGTTAATTCCTCATATTCAAACAAGGTTCATAAATTAAATGATAACATTCCTTTAATGTATTTATCAATTTGCGATCTTGTCAGTGAAATGAAAGCGAATTCTTCTCGCACAGGTGGTAGTTGAAGTAAATCGCCAAAAACTACAATATGTATTTTACCAAACCAACCGTCTTTTTTGTCTGATGTGCAAAAAATCTCTGTCAGTCGTAAATGTATATACGTAAGAGTTACGTTTGATATCATAGAAATCTCATCAATAATGATGAAATCAACATTCTTTAAACTTTGACGTATTCTTTTTAACGCATTATCCGATAGAGGTTTATATTTTGCCGTGCCTCCTTGCTCTACAGGTAATTGTAATAATCTGTGAACTGTCAATCCCTGAATATTAAATGCTGCAATACCAGTCAGAGCTGCAACAGCGGTATTTTTATTTCTCTTTAGTTTGTTCCATAATACCAAGTTTTCAATCAGGTAACTTTTACCAGTACCTCCAAATCCGCTAACAAACAGTCTTATTACTTTATTGTCAGATGACATTGTAGATGTAATTGTATTAAATATTCTTAATTGATCAACATTTAAATTTTTGATTGATTGATCTACGTCAATATCTTTTGTTTCGGCAACCTTTTCAATCAAATCTTGAACATCTTTTATAACTTCTGTAGCGTCAAGAGGATCAACAATTTCCAGATGTTATGATTTTTGGGTCAAAGTCTTTTCCAATTCTTGTTGCTTGATTAATTTATTAGCCTCATCCATAGCATTTTGAATCATCTGCAGCTTATCATGATATTTAAGTGCTGCAGATAAATCATCTTTTATTTCAATAAAAGCATTATGATATGTTTCTTGGTTTCCCTTAAGTTCCTCGGTATTTCTCCAAGGTTTAAATAATATCAATATAGAAAAATAATAGGCTTCAGGTTGTGTTTGAGGATTGTACTTCATATGAAGAACTAAACGTGCTTGTTTTCTTTTTCTGCAATATAAATTTTCATCCATTTTATAATATTCAGCTTTGCGAATTGGCTTTTTTTTCCATATATCGAAAAATCTCGCAAAATCATATAAACACATGGTTTCTAACTCTATAAGGCGCTTTGGATAGTATGTATTGTAACGGGGTATGACCGTTTAATGATTATATCGCGTGATTATATTACTGGGACACACGTAAATCGTCAATGCTCACTACTATTCCGGGAGAGCACGAGAAAATATGCGTCAGTCAACCGATAATCGTTTATAACCTAAACTAAATTGAGTGGAAGCTATATGAGATGAGAGAATCAATGAAAACACTTGTTAGTAAGGTAAATCGGATCTTTTATTATCCCTCAAAACTCACAAAAGATCGGCCCGCGCGTTTGTTTACATGCACGCTCGCTCATCGACAACACGCTTTGCCGGTACGCTCGCTGCTCTCTGTTATTAGAGCCTTACACGTACGCATCGAATACCGAAAGTTATTTATCAGTCATGCAATTCCGATCGCGTGATTAAGCTGGCCAGCTTACCTTTTACTTGCAGGCGATCGGAGAAAAACTATTACGGGTCGCACAGCACGGAACAGTTTAATGTCGTCTTATTGTTCGCGAGTCGCGAATGCGCGGACACACCGGTTTCGCCCTCGATGGCGAAACCTCACACGCTCTCTCTGGATCTGGCCTCTGGCTCGAAGCTGGACAACCCCTCGGCGGCTACAATCCTGGATCACTGGCTGCTAATTATCGAAGCGTGTAGATTGGTGGAATTGGTGGAAACGATAGCGCAAGCGGGCGGACACTATGATAGTCGATGCTTCACTCGTTCGAATTCTACCGCGTGCGTTCCGTCTGCTCGCGTGCCGAATTCCTTCGTTACGTATTTTTGTCCCCCCGGGAGGTGCTGCCCTCACGGACAGCAATAAGGTTAAATAGTTAGCGCTAACTTGACGTTTACCGTCACAGTATCTACTAAATTATCACAAAAGATATCCGTTGAATCTTAATCAAAAATTATGAAGTTAACTAGTAATGCAAATATATGTTCCCTTCAAAATGAATTCACACGGTCATCGCGTGATACACAAATAAAACAAAAAAGAGATCGTACAAAGGATAAAAAGGCATATTATTTAAAAAATAAAAATAAAATACTAGCAGATTAAAAAAATACTATGAAAAAAAGAAGGACAACATATTAACAGTTCAAAAAAAATATTATACAAATAATAAAGACAAAGTATTGAAAAGTCGAAGAAATTATTACAATATAAATCGTCAATCTAGATTGATCAAAATTAAACATCAACGTGCTTTAAATATAAAGCGTAAATATTTTGTCATAAATGTTAAACACAGTACAAGAAAATTATTTTACGAAAAACATAATTGGGTAAAAAAAATTATACCTGTCTTCAATTTACCTTCTGTAACCGAAGCTGAAATCAAAGCCGAGTCTTTAATTTCTCGTGTTATTTCGATTAGAGACAGAATCATATCAGACGCTAAATATACATTGAAAAAATTAAAAGATAAAGCGACCGTCAGCTTGAGTCGCTCAAGGAATATTAGCATTACCAATGATAATATTAATAATGCAATTGCAGCACTATGCGGTACTTCAATGCACTTTTCGCATTCAGAACCATATTTTTTCGAATCAGTTTATGACTTTGGAAACGGGCTGCTTGTATCTGATTCGAGTAAAATAGATGTTATAATGTTGAACGAAAGTGGACAGTCAATTAATATTATACCTTTACTTGAGGGTACAAAAAATCATGATGTCTGGTGCAACGATTACCGAAAATCGTAGACTCGCGCGAGGTTAGCGAGCGGCTAAGCGAGAGGAGCCGCGTTCGGTCCGTGAGAGAGAGAGAGCGTAACGGGCAATGACCAGGAGGGGAGGCTCCGACCGGCAGTATGACTGTGCCACTCAGTCAGTTCGTGCCGATCTAACCTCCGTTTTCCCGAGCCGTTCTAGTTTTGTGTTTTTCTGGTGACATTGCGAACGTGAGTGTGGGTGCGTTAGCAGCAGCAATAGCGGCAGCAGCAGCGATAGCAGCAGCAATATCGGCGGCAGCCCTAGCAGCAACAGCAGCATTAGCGACAGCAGCAACAACAACAGCAGCAATAGTAATTGAAGCGGGGCAGCAAGCAGCGGAGCAGCTTATTAGCAGCGTGTTGATCGGATACGGTTGGCCACCGTATCCTCGTCGTTCTTGCGGTAGGTGCACCTTTTTCCCCTTTTTGTTATTGTAATTTGCGTGCGATCCCGCGCAGCGTGCGCGAGGAAGATTAGTTGTTGTGTGCGGGCGGTTAGTTCGCGGCATTCGTGGTTTTCTCTCTCTCTCATTTTCAGCGTGTGTTGTCATTCACGCGTGCGTGCGTAAGTCTCTCGGCCAATTCCCCGTGTAAATTAGTTACCTCAATAAAGTGCATCTTTATCATTATTTTCGAGTTAGATAGTCGTTATTTGGTCTTTCCTTTGTCCGGAGGTCGCGCCAGTGTTTATTTTCAGTGGATTCGAATTCGCCGGTTGCGTAGCACGAATCGTGCGATTATCGATAGACGCGAGTCGACGGCTTAGGTTCCAGCGGCGGCCGCACGAGCGCTACTAGCAAGGGGCGACAGCGTCGCCAAGCGGTGAGTTGGGGGAACCCAACTCGGAACAGCGAAGAGACTCTGCGCAGGCGCACTCCGAGGCAAGGTAGGTTACTGTGCTTTGAGCACATAGATAGCAAGGCGTCGTTTAGTCGCAATTAAAGGTACGTTTGCATGATTATAGACTAAACGGCAGCCTGTTACACTGGTTATGTAATAAATATTGTAAAATGCCCGATATTCATACCATAATAGAAATTAAAGAGCTTTTTGAAAAACTGAACGACTTAAATTATGCTGATGCTTATGATTTTCTGAAAAATCTTGACGTCTGCAGCTCTGAATCTCAACATTCAGAGAAACTTGGTTATCCTATTGTTTGTCATATTGGAAGTTTCTTATGTAATTCGACATTTCTTAAACTTCGTACTATAGTTTGTCACTTTCCTTTTTTAAGAACGATAAAAGATATAATTTATGCGTTAAAAAAATGTTATAGAAATATCAAAGAGGTGAATGAAGCTTTAAATAATGGTGATTTGGAGAAATTAGAAGATATGGCATCGAAAGCTTCAATGTCTTTATTTTTTTCATCTACAAAAACCGATGAAGTTACTTTGGATGAGAATGAAATTTTACAGAAATTGGACGGAGGTGTCAAAGTTTATTACAAATTTTTAAAAGACCTTCCTCTACATGTTTGTTTTTCTTGCGAACGATTATGTCATGAAAAAAGTATAAAAGATGTTAAAGATTATGAACCAAATGTTGCATGCGAATTATTAGGAATTATTAATAATGCTTGGCAGCAATTAGTAGAATATTATGTAAATAATAATTCGATGGAAATATTCCTCAATGGTAAGATTGGCAAATCTTGTTTGAAGCAGCTTAAAAAGAATAAGATACCTCCAACGTGTCTTTTAAACAGTCTTTATTTCAAAGCTATTCCATATGAATTGAAATTTTTGAATATGTATGAAAAGATTTTAATCCAGCGTGCAAAATCATTTCAAGTTATCCAGAAAAAAGGTACTATTATGAAGAAAAATATACCTCATTACGCACGTCATGACAAGCTCGTGGGGAAAGTTTTTCATTTACCTCTACCATTACATGAAACATTACAAAAATTGTGTAAAGAAACGGATCCTCTGAACACGGATCATGAGTTATACATATTGGTTAGAAGTATTCCTACTAAAGGTAAGATTATTTGGGAGGAATACGTTGATGTAAAAAAAATATGGAATGCTTTGAAATAGCTGAAAGAAAACAATCATCTTTATTCAAAAATTAATCTTCCCATTAATCCAGAAGATTTACTGAATGAACTAAAAGATGTAGATTTAGAGTATGCAGAAGAAGATTCTGTTAATAATGAAGACAAAGTCGATGAAAATTATAACAAAGCTACAAATTCTAAATTGCCTCAGGCAGAAGCTTTATTGACTGCAAAATCGCAATCGGACACATTTTACGATGAATATACAATAAATGCTTTACATACTAAAAAACCTAATGAATCGGATATATACCAAATGAAAAAAGTATATGAAAATCCGTTGGCTTACAATGACAGTGACTTGGATTTGAAATGTTTTCCAGACATTTTTCCTTACGGTGAATGTGGCCAACGCGTTTCGAGAAATATAAGATTAAGAGATTCTGATTTTATTAAACACATATTGATCTCTAAACATTCACAATTTAGAGAAAGCAAACAATTACTTTTCTACTATTTACATGATAACAATATGAGAAATCTGAATGCAGGAATATATCACATGTTACATGTTGTAGATACACGTTATAAATATACAGCTGGAAATTTCAAGAAACAATTGGAGGAGAATCTTTTAGAATCAAATCTTTATTCTATTTTTGCTCGCTTAAGAGGAACTGAAGCGTACTGGATAAAACCTAGAAGAGAACTCAATTGTATGACCCAGGAATATGGCCCAGTTACATTTTTCGTAACCTTAAGTCCCGCAGAATGGAACTGGCCGGATTTGGGTGAATTTATACAAGATTATCAATCATTGGATAATGATAGTAGATCTATTAGTCAACTCGTCGTTGACTATCCTGTTTCAGCTGCAATTTTCATAGAACAAAAGTTCAAAGCCATGATGGCTTATTTGCTTTCCGACGCAAGACCTATAGGAATAATTGAACAATATTATTATGTTCGAGAGTATCAAGGTCGAGCGTTACCTCATTTTCATTGTATTTTCTGGATAAAAGATACTCCAGTATATGGCATATCTTCGAATGAAGATGTAAAAAAATTTATAATGCAATACATTACTTGTCTTTTTTTTTCAAAACCAACGTCAACCTATATAAAAGTAGTATTTGGATCTGTTTCATGAAGTGGGTGATCTAATAAAGTATCAGCCGCTTCTATAGCTCCACATTCTCTGTGAGTAAGTCCGCGCGTACCTATGGCCCAAAGTGTACTGCAAAGAGACCTATTCAATGCTATATCAGAAAGATCCAAATTACTTTTTTCACCTTTTGTTCCATAACATGTAATGTAATACGTCAAAAGATACGTTGATTCACCAATAAATTGAGCATCGGTGTTTCCTTCCCATAAAGCTAATATAGCAGGCATATAGTCGTTCGTATATTGTTCATTAAAATCTCGAGGCAGATCATAAAGTCTACTATTGTTTTTCAACTTTCTACGATTTGTTATAGCCATAATAACATCACGTAAAATAAATTCTTTTGTTGTCTTTCGCGGGAATTCGAAACGACAAGCGGATATAAAACCACTTCGTGTTTTATTTTTACGCATACAATAGTCATTATGTTTGTGTTGTTGATATTCCATTACTCTACGATACATATTTGGAGATGTATATTTATTAGGTAAACGACAAGTAATGTATTGCATTATAAATTTTTTTACATCTTCATTCGAAGATATGCCATATACTGGAGTATCTTTTATCCAGAAAATACAATGAAAATGAGGTAACGCTCGACCTTGATACTCTCGAACATAATAATATTGTTCAATTATTCCTATAGGTCTTGCGTCGGAAAGCAAATAAGCCATCATGGCTTTGAACTTTTGTTCTATGAAAATTGCAGCTGAAACAGGATAGTCAACGACGAGTTGACTAATAGATCTACTATCATTATCCAATGATTGATAATCTTGTATAAATTCACCCAAATCCGGCCAGTTCCATTCTGCGGGACTTAAGGTTACGAAAAATGTAACTGGGCCATATTCCTGGGTCATACAATTGAGTTCTCTTCTAGGTTTTATCCAGTACGCTTCAGTTCCTCTTAAGCGAGCAAAAATAGAATAAAGATTTGATTCTAAAAGATTCTCCTCCAATTGTTTCTTGAAATTTCCAGCTGTATATTTATAACGTGTATCTACAACATGTAACATGTGATATATTCCTGCATTCAGATTTCTCATATTGTTATCATGTAAATAGTAGAAAAGTAATTGTTTGCTTTCTCTAAATTGTGAATGTTTAGAGATCAATATGTGTTTAATAAAATCAGAATCTCTTAATCTTATATTTCTCGAAACGCGTTGGCCACATTCACCGTAAGGAAAAATGTCTGGAAAACATTTCAAATCCAAGTCACTGTCATTGTAAGCCAACGGATTTTCATATACTTTTTTCATTTGGTATATATCCGATTCATTAGGTTTTTTAGTATGTAAAGCATTTATTGTATATTCATCGTAAAATGTGTCCGATTGCGATTTTGCAGTCAATAAAGCTTCTGCCTGAGGCAATTTAGAATTTGTAGCTTTGTTATAATTTTCATCGACTTTGTCTTCATTATTAACAGAATCTTCTTCTGCATACTCTAAATCTACATCTTTTAGTTCATTCAGTAAATCTTCTGGATTAATGGGAAGATTAATTTTTGAATAAAGATGATTGTTTTCTTTCAGCTATTTCAAAGCATTCCATATTTTTTTTACATCAACGTATTCCTCCCAAATAATCTTACCTTTAGTAGGAATACTTCTAACCAATATGTATAACTCATGATCCGTGTTCAGAGGATCCGTTTCTTTACACAATTTTTGTAATGTTTCATGTAATGGTAGAGGTAAATGAAAAACTTTCCCCACGAGCTTGTCATGACGTGCGTAATGAGGTATATTTTTCTTCATAATAGTACCTTTTTTCTGGATAACTTGAAATGATTTTGCACGCTGGATTAAAATCTTTTCATACATATTCAAAAATTTCAATTCATATGGAATAGCTTTGAAATAAAGACTGTTTAAAAGACACGTTGGAGGTATCTTATTCTTTTTAAGCTGCTTCAAACAAGATTTGCCAATCTTACCATTGAGGAATATTTCCATCGAATTATTATTTACATAATATTCTACTAATTGCTGCCAAGCATTATTAATAATTCCTAATAATTCGCATGCAACATTTGGTTCATAATCTTTAACATCTTTTATACTTTTTTCATGACATAATCGTTCGCAAGAAAAACAAACATGTAGAGGAAGGTCTTTTAAAAATTTGTAATAAACTTTGACACCTCCGTCCAATTTCTGTAAAATTTCATTCTCATCCAAAGTAACTTCATCGGTTTTTGTAGATGAAAAAAATAAAGACATTGAAGCTTTCGATGCCATATCTTCTAATTTCTCCAAATCACCATTATTTAAAGCTTCATTCACCTCTTTGATATTTCTATAACATTTTTTTAACGCATAAATTATATCTTTTATCGTTCTTAAAAAAGGAAAGTGACAAACTATAGTACGAAGTTTAAGAAATGTCGAATTACATAAGAAACTTCCAATATGACAAACAATAGGATAACCAAGTTTCTCTGAATGTTGAGATTCAGAGCTGCAGACGTCAAGATTTTTCAGAAAATCATAAGCATCAGCATAATTTAAGTCGTTCAGTTTTTCAAAAAGCTCTTTAATTTCTATTATGGTATGAATATCGGGCATTTTACAATATTTATTACATAACCAGTGTAACAGGCTGCCGTTTAGTCTATAATCATGCAAACGTACCTTTAATTGCGACTAAACGACGCCTTGCTATCTATGTGCTCAAAGCACAGTAACCTACCTTGCCGCGGAGTGCGCCTGCGCAGAGTCTCTTCGCTGTTCCGAGTTGGGTTCCCCCAACTCACCGCTTGGCGACGCTGTCGCCCCTTGCTAGTAGCGCTCGTGCGGCCGCCGCTGGAACCTAAGCCGTCGACTCGCGTCTATCGATAATCGCACGATTCGTGCTACGCAACCGGCGAATTCGAATCCACTGAAAATAAACACTGGCGCGACCTCCGGACAAAGGAAAGACCAAATAACGACTATCTAACTCGAAAATAATGATAAAGATGCACTTTATTGAGGTAACTAATTTACACGGGGAATTGGCCGAGAGACTTACGCACGCACGCGTGAATGACAACACACGCTGAAAATGAGAGAGAGAGAAAACCACGAATGCCGCGAACTAACCGCCCGCACACAACAACTAATCTTCCTCGCGCACGCTGCGCGGGATCGCACGCAAATTACAATAACAAAAAGGGGAAAAAGGTGCACCTACCGCAAGAACGACGAGGATACGGTGGCCAACCGTATCCGATCAACACGCTGCTAATAAGCTGCTCCGCTGCTTGCTGCCCCGCTTCAATTACTATTGCTGCTGTTGTTGTTGCTGCTGTCGTTAATGCTGCTGTTGCTGCTAGGGCTGCCGCCGATATTGCTGCTGCTATCGCTGCTGCTGCCGCTATTGCTGCTGCTAACGCACCCACACTCACGTTCGCAATGTCACCAGAAAAACACAAAACTAGAACGGCTCGGGAAAACGGAGGTTAGATCGGCACGAACTGACTGAGTGGCACAGTCATACTGTCGGTCGGAGCCTCCCCTCCCGGTCATTGCCCGTTACGTTCTCTCTCTCTCACGGACCGAACGCGGCTCCTCTCGCTTAGCCGCTCGCTAACCTCGCGCGAGTCTACGATTTTCGGTAATCGTTGCACCAGACATCATGATTTTTTGTACCCTCAAGTAAAGGTATAATATTAATTGACTGTCCACTTTCGTTCAACATTATAACATCTATTTTACTCGAATCAGATACAAGCAGCCCGTTTCCAAAGTCATAAACTGATTCGAAAAAATATGGTTCTGAATGCGAAAAGTGCATTGAAGTACCGCATAGTGCTGCAATTGCATTATTAATATTATCATTGGTAATGCTAATATTCCTTGAGCGACTCAAGCTGACGGTCGCTTTATCTTTTAATTTTTTCAATGTATATTTAGCGTCTGATATGATTCTGTCTCTAATCGAAATAACACGAGAAATTAAAGACTCGGCTTTGATTTCAGCTTCGGTTACAGAAGGTAAATTGAAGACAGGTATAATTTTTTTTACCCAATTATGTTTTTCGTAAAATAATTTTCTTGTACTGTGTTTAACATTTATGACAAAATATTTACGCTTTATATTTAAAGCACGTTGATGTTTAATTTTGATCAATCTAGATTGACGATTTATATTGTAATAATTTCTTCGACTTTTCAATACTTTGTCTTTATTATTTGCATAATATTTTTTTTGAACTGTTAATATGTTGTCCTTCTTTTTTTCATAGTATTTTTTTAATCTGCTAGTATTTTATTTTTATTTTTTAAATAATATGCCTTTTTATCCTTTGTACGATCTCTTTTTTGTTTTATTTGTGTATCACGCGATGACCGTGTGAATTCATTTTGAAGGGAACTTATATTTGCATTACTAGTTAACTTCATAATTTTTGATGGCCGTGTACTGATAGTATCAACGTAGTCTGAATTTACTTTTCTTTTTAATGTCATTTTAATATCTTGTAAACATTGTGAGTCCTCTTCAACTTCTTGTAAAAAAACCACATAAGCATTTTTCACGCAAGTCACTGATGATATATTTTTAATATGTGCATCATTAACTAAAAGCCAACATTTACCTTGCCGAATAATATTATAGTAATGCCCATTACTTCTTGTAATCCCTTCATGAAGGATGATACTACTAATTGAATAATACTTATTATTGATACGAACGAATTCATTGATATCATCAAGGATAAACTCATTATTTTTTATAAATTCTCGACCATTCCAATGAAAAAGATTGATTTGCGTCACTATAATTACATTATGAGTAAGAAAATCAGTAGTTTCATAGTATTTGAATTGTTTGCAAGATAAACAATTCACATCACTTGATATTGGACATTCAATGTTTGTATCGATCAACTTTTGTAATGAACAATGAGACCTATTGTCTGGTAAATTCAAAAGAAGAATATTATTGGAATTGATTTCTAAATATTTGATATTACCACATTTTATGTTCGGACATATTAAAATTGATCGCATTTCATGTTCAATTATAAATCGCAATCTCTCTGATTTGGCAATAAGATGGCCCATAAATTCTGGAATATCTTGTTGCCTTTGTTCTGCATATATTTGATTAACAAAACTTCGTAATCCCTTTATATCTACTTGCTCTTTATTATTATTTGCAACGATTACCGAAAATCGTTCGACTCGCGCGAGGTTAATGAGCGGCTGAACGAGAGAAGCCGCGATCGGTTCGCGAGAGAGAGAGGGCGCGTAGGGGCAATGACCGGGAGGGGAGCGTTCAACAGGCAGTATGACTGTGTCACTCAGTCCGCCTGTATCGTGGAGCTAACCCTTTTCCATGCCTTCAACGCGTTTTCGTTTGGTGGTGCTAAACCGGACAGCGTGAACTTTGGTGGTGTGTGCTGGCAGCAGCAATAGCAGCAGCAGCAATAGCAGCAGCAATAGCAGCAGCAGCAACAGCAGCAACAGCAGTAGCAGCGACAGCAATAACAGCAACAGTAATCGCGTCGGTGCGGCGAGCAGCGAAGCAGCTTTTTAGCGGCTTGTTGATCGGATACGGTTGGCCACCATATCCTCTACTATCTCGCGGTAGGTGCACCTTCTCATTATTGTTAATAGCGTGCGATCCCGCGCAGCGTGCGCGAAGAGATTAATTGTTGCGTGCGAGCGGTTAGTTCGCGGCGAACGGGTTTTCTCTCTCTCTCATTTAGCGTGTGTTGTCATTCGCGCTAGCGTGCGCAAGTCTCTCGGCAAAACCCCCGTGTAATTGAATCGGTTAAATAAAGGGAACGTTAGTCTTTACTAAGAGTCTAGTCATCGTTATTTAGTCTTTCCTTTGTCCGGAGATCGCGTCTATATTTGTTTACATTCGATTCGAATTCGCCGGTAGCGTAGCACGGATCACGCGGATACCGGTAGACGGGAATCGTCAACAGAGTTTCCAGCAGCGGCCGCGCGAGCGCCACTAAGCAAGGGCGACAGCGCCGCCAAGGGGAACCCAACTCGGAGTATCGAAGAGACTCTGCGCAGGCGCACTCCAAGACAAGGTAGGTTGATGTGCTTCGAGCCCATAGATAACTAGGCGTCGTTTAGTCATTTTATAGGTACGTTCAAGAGATATTTTAGACTAAACGGCAGCCTGTTACATATTACTTTTTAGAATATATTGAGATATTATCACAGACAACTTATCAGTAGCATTGTAATCAACAAAATAACTTCTAATTATTGGACAATTTAATAAACTTTGTATAGACGCATTTGCATAACAAGAGACCCCGCCGAGATTGGATAGTCCAACCAATTTCCAATTATCATTTATTTTTAAAACTTTATTAACTTCGTTTAAATATTTTGTTTCAATTGCCGAAGTATCAAATGCAGGTGAAAATTTACTTATATTTTTAAATTGAGATTTGTTATTTTGACTTGATTGTTTGACAACCAAATTATTTGGACTAAAACTATGAGATTTATCTTTACATAAAACATTAATTGCTTCTGCTAAAGGAAAATGTGTCAATTTACAATTTTGAAAAATGTTGAATAAATGTGATCTCATTTTTCCATAATCATATATAATTTCTGAAGGATTGTTATTTAAAACTAAAGACGTTGCAAATGCTATCGCTAAAATACCGCAGTCTCTATCATTTTTTTGGTATTGCACTCTATCGAAAATAAGCTTATCTCTATTAATTTTTCCATCTATCGTCAAAAAAGGAAACAGCTGACTCAAAAATCGTTCATGACAAAGATGCAACTGATTTGTATTCAGTGAATCATAAATATGGATAAACTTAGTGTCGTAGTAAGAACATATCCAGTGTCCACCTATGCATTCTTTACATAAATCATTACAACTATGTAAAATTTGAATATGTACTAAATGTCTAGGGACATATGGAAATCACTGTCTTTTTGGATTCCGCATTATGTTTTGTATGTATAAAGTACTCCTTGGTTGAATAAAAGAAGATGTACTTTGAGAATGCAATTTCAACAGATGATGAAATAAATCCAAGTGAGTATCTTTCAATTTGGAACCGTTTAATACTAATGTTTTGTCATGATCACTTAATTCGTATCGGATAAAATTTAAATTATTATGATTTGAATGTATTTCTTCGTAATTTGCATGTTTTTCATCGAATCTCACTTCTGTCGGGAAATGCGAGTATGTAATTTTGAAATATATAACAAAGATGGGTTCTCATATTTGTACTATCATAATGAATAGTTGAAGGATTTTTATTCAACAGTATAGATGTTGCAAATGCTAGAGCTAAAACACCAAAATCGTTATCATTTTTCTGCTTTTGTACTTTTTCAAAAATGACTCTATCCTTATCTATCTTTTCATATTTTATCAGATATGGAAATAACTGGTTTAAGAATTGTTCAGTACAAGAATATAATTGATCATTATTTGATGGATCAAAAACATGTATAAGCATAGTATCATAGAAAATACAAACCCAGTGGTCATCCAAATATTGGTGATTAATATTATTGCATGCATGTAATATTTGCAGATGCACTGAATTAGATGGAATCGGTTCAAGCCACTGTCGTCCTGGGAATTGCATAATGTTCGGTATAAACGAAATACTTCTAGGTTTGATTAATGGAAGCATTTTACGAGAATGTAATATGTGATGGAACATGTTAATATGGACATTGGTTAACTTTATACCATCGACAATTAATTTTTTATCAGAAGTACTTAATGTGTACTTAAAATTATTATATTTATTTTGATCACCCATACTAAAAATAATAAGTCAATTTTATATAATAAAATGGAAGGGATTCAATATAATAATAAACTATTTTATATTTGTTACTATAATTTTATTCAAATTACTTTTTATTTATCTAATTTGAATATAGGCGCTGGTAATAAGCGCAAATAGGCGCTGGATACAAGCGCTGACAGGCGCTGGATACAAGCGCAGACAGGCGCTGGATACAAGCGCAGACAGGCGCTGGTAATAAGCGCAAACAGGCTCACTCTTTACGTGCAAACCAAATCCCCTTGTGTGAGTCCTAAAAACTGTTGGGCGCCATGTAAAAGGCTACCGTTTGGTCGCAAATCCCAGGCAATTGTAATTATCGCTACGGCCAACCGGTGCTTTGTTAGCTGTGTGCTTCGAGCACACTGACTCACCTTACGCCGGCGTACGCATGCACCGAGTCCTCGCAGCAATCCAACTTCGATGCGCGAATTCTCCTCAAGGGGCGCTAACGCGCTTGCTTATCAGCGCTCCGTCGGCCACTGCAGACAACTCGGTTGACGAACAGCTCTTCCTATAGCATTCGGGATCTGTGTTGGACTATCGGCGCGTTCGAATCAAAATGTAAACATAAACACCGACACCGGACAAAGTGAGACGAAATAATAAGATCGTCTCCTATTAATAGTCAACTACTTTATTGGACGAGATAAATCCTATACAAAGGACGATTTGCCGAGAGTCGGAACGCACGCTGTATTAACAAAATACATCGAATGAGGAGTGAGAGAGTTGATTTCGCGGACGTCGCGGACTAGTCGCACGCTCGCTACCTACAAAACTCACCGCGCACGCTTCGCGGGATCGCATGCAAAACAAATTCAACAGTGCAGCGCACTTACCGCTGATCTGAAGAGGATACGGTGGCCAACCGTATCCGCTTACACTAGAAATGAGCTGCCTCCGCAACCGCCTTTCGTTGCTGATGTTATGCTGCGCAGTGGAAGCTACTGAGGTTGTGGTTGCTGCTGCCGATGCTGCACACGTTACCCAGTGTGCGCTCTCGCCTCTCCACTCACAGCACAGATTATCTATTAAATATCTATGTAGCTCACTCGGCACGGCTTTACACGTTGTTATTTCGGAGGAAACAAACTACGATGTCGCCAGACTGAGAACACGTCATACTGGCTCACTAGCTCTCCCCTCCCGGTCGTTGCCCCTAACGCGCCCTCTCTCTCTCTCTAACCTAAGCCGATCCCGGCTATTACACTTAGCCACGCTTGACAGTCCACGTGAGGCATAACGATTTTCGGCAATCGTTGCAAAACTTATTTCTATATTTACATACAAATTTCCCGAACACGAAAATATAGTACACAATAAGAAGAAAAGTTTTTGTCTACTACGTAAATATTTATGTCACTTATCATATATAATTTTATTCAAATATTTTGATTTGTAAACATGTGAAATGTAACTGTAAAAAACGTATGATCGAATTCTATCTATAGACTAGGTTTTCTTTTGTCTTTTGTAAAATTATTCAACTGCAAAAAAGAGTATTTATATCTTGATTTTGTTTTAGATTAAAACATGAAGATCAATCCTTTGAACGTAGTCAATTTATTATTAGCATATTGTGACGGAGAATCACGGCTCGACCGTTGCTCTCCGCCGGGCTCTCACTGATCCCCCGTGCGCATTGCCGAGCTGAGAGTGTGCGCTAGTTGAGCACACTCTAATCGCTTCGTCTTTCTTGCTCTTTTTTCGAGGTGCGACGACAACGGCGGTGATTGAAGGGAGCTAACGTGGAGAGAAGCGATCGGCAGTAACTGGTGAGGAGCCGTACAGTCCGCCGCGCGCACACCTTTTCCTTGGTTTTTTCTGCAGCTGCCTTTGTGTATCGTGAGTTCCCGTGCCCTCGCCGAAGACTTTGTGGTTTTGAGGATACGTGCCCGGTGCGCGGAGTATTAGTTTCTCTGTGTATTTCCCGTGTGGGTAGCGAAGCCGGCACCGGTGCACGTGGGCGACCGGCGAGGTGATGCGGGCGTGTGCGCGCGTGCGGCCATTTTGGTGTGCCACGGTGAGTGTGGTTTTCTCACCGATTTTGGATACGAGACGAGGCACAGGGCAACACACACACACTCAACAACGGCCAGTTCATACACGTACTCAGGGGCTACTATCACACCAACATAACACCAACATAACAACGTGGACAATCAGGACAACAATAGTAACAACAAAAGTAACAACAACAGTAATATCAACAATAACAACAACAACAGCAACAACAACGCCAAGCATCAATCAAGAAAAATCAAGAAACGAGAGAGAGAGAGCAGTTATCTAGACATCTCCCTTTGTTTTTCCAGAACATTTCTACTTCAACGAGGACAAAGGTCGCCGGAGTGTAAATACGGAGTCGACGCAAGGCAAGGTCGGTGCGGTGTTTTCTCTTTTTTTCTCTCTCTCTCTCTGTCCGAGGCGTCGAATAAACATCTCGCAGTTCGGCAGCTCTGCCGATTGCGAGGTCACACTTTGTATTGTTCGGGCGATTGTTGACTTGTATCCGAGCGTGTTTTCCTTTTAGTTTCTCTCTCTTTGATCGGATAATTAACGTTCGACGGGATTATTTTCATTTTCTCTATTATTTCGTGGGTCATTTATTATTTTGTATTTCCTTGGTTAAGCTGTATTTTTTCTATTATTTTGCCTTTCTTATTACTTTGTATTTCGCTTATTATTTTGTATTTTCTATTATTTTGTATTTCAATTAATTTTCTGTTCCGATTATTTTGTTCGCGATTAAGTTCAGTTATTTATTTCTTTATTGTTGTTATCATTAAAATTACAGTTGGTTCAAACCTGGCCTTACTTATTACATTCACAGTTACTCCTGATCCCGTGTAACAATCCGCATACGATTAACGCGTGTGCTCGACGCGTTATTCGGTCGTGGGAACGATTATTGCTTCCCGAATCAATAATTTGTGCGGGCAGTCGCGAGCCTTCCACGGAAGGACGACTGAAATTCCCCGTTACAATATTTTCAAAGTTTATAAATATCAGATAGCGAGATTAATTTCAAAGAAATTAAATTGTCAGAAAAGTTGAAAGAAATATTAATAGATGCCGTGTATGAGTTTAATGATATTGATATGATTGTTGAAGAGACGTTAGATTTTCATGAAGATTATAAAGATACTGATGCTAAAATAATCGAAGATGAAGTTCAACATCACTTTCCTGATCCTGATTTTGCACCAAAAACCAGTGCACAAATGATGATGAAGAAATCACATTTCATTATAAACAAAGAGCCGTAGAATTATAGAAGAGCGGAAAAAACAAAAACTTAAAACTGGATACTGTACAACATAGATTCAAAAAAGTTTCATATATAAATCAATTCAAACGTTGGGCGAAAATAATTAATAAAAATGGAACTTACTGAGAAAAAATTGCGTAAATTTGCCAATACACGTTTGATAATTTAAAAGCCGCTATTGCAGCTGGTACGATAGTGAATGATCGAGATATACGGAAATGGGCATTGCAAGCTCAAAAAATTGTTGGCCATGAAGATATAAGATTTAAGGCTTCTCAAAATTGGTTACTAAAATTTAAAAAAGCTCATAGAATAGTATCTAGAAAAATAAATAAATTTATCACCAAAAAAACATTAGAAAGTAAAGAAGAACTACAAACTAATGCTGATGCTTTTGTAGCTGATGTTAAATCATGTATTCCAGAAATCGGCATTGCAAACTTTTATAATTTAGATCAGAGTGGTTTCCAATTAGAAATGCATTCGGGAAGAACATTAACAGTTGAAGGACAAAAGCAGGTGCAATGTCTGGTACAGTCGGTTTCATCGACAACGCACAATTATACAATTCAGCCAACTATATCAGCAACCGGGAAACTTTTATCACCACTTTTTATAGTACTAAAAGAAAAAAGTGGTCAATTCGGTCTCATAGTGGAATCTTCATTATTTAGGCCAAAAAATGTGCATGTGGAAGCATCTAAATCTGGAAAATTAACGACAACTTAGTATATTTTTGTTTATTATAATGCAATGACAAAAAAATTTTGACATTTTTTTATTTTAGATCATTTTAAAATTTGGTTGAAAGAAGTTTCTTACCCAAATGTTGGACCTCAATCTGTACTTTTACTCGGCTCTTGGAGTGGACATTGCCATAAAGCTGTAAGGGAAACGATGCCGACAAACAAAATTGTTAATATAAAAAAAATTCCCACAGGAACGACAGGGAACATCCAACCACTCGATGTTTGTGGATTTCGTATCTGGAAAAACTTCGTTCGACGTTTATCAGATCATGTAATTTTGATGGACTATGAAATGAATCTAAATTTAAGAAATAACATCATAAAAATGCAGTCTCTTGTCCATAACCAGCTTTCTTCACCTAGATATACAAATATTTTTAAATACGCTTGGTATAAAAGCGACTACATTGCTGAAAAACCAGCTAAAACAGACAACCCTGTTGATTTTAGTTTTGAACAATCTTGCAATATACATTACGAAGTAGAAGCATGTAAAAATGTTGCTATAATACGGTGTGGTTGGTGTAAAAGATCATTATGTTTTAAACAAATTTTCGATGATTATCAATTCTGTAAGGAATTCGTTGAATGATACATTTTAATTTACCAATAAATAAAAAAAAGAAAAAGATGAAAATTATTATGAAAAATCAAAATATATGTAGTATCACGTACGACGGCTCTTACGTAAATATATTTATCTATCTACATACGAATATATATGTATGTGGAAGATCGCTTCAGACGACTTTTTATAGATTAAAATAAAAAGTATATAGATTAGTATAGATTCATTACTGCTATTAATCTATAAAGGTTTTAAGCTATTTCAAGCAAAAAAAGGGTTCCGTAAAATAAGCGCTATAGAGGAACTTAACCTATAAATCCTCTAGAGCGTTCAATTATAAGAAAATAAATATATGAAAAATAATGTTAGTATAATCAAGTCCACGTCACAAATAAAAACCTGAAAGAAAGTTGAAATATTGATGTTATTATGAGCTCTTTAATTAAAATCATAAATTATATTATATTAACTGTATCAGAACATTTAGCGTACACTATGAAAGGAACTGAGAATTTCTGCTTAAGATTAAGATAGTTTAATAATAATTTGAAAACGTCGAGTTCCAGCGAATTTTGCCAAGTCAACTGAAGCATCTACAAGGTAAATACACTCATACTCATACTAAATACGAAACACTAACAATTAATTGTTTAGGTAAGCATAATGCTGTAGTAATATTTTTATGCAGGCTGCATAACATTAGCTATAAATTCGGATTGCAAAGAACGAATATAAGAGACGATGGATTTTCATATAGTATGTACAAAAATTTTTCCCCCAATAAATGCTTGAAAACTTTGCACATTTAAAACCATCTCAAAGTCGTCTGAAGCACCTTCATGTCAGATATAGATTCAGTATTATTCTATACAAATCGATTAAAATCAGTTGATTCAGTAGGCATAATGATATACGATTGTTGTTTTTACGCCAATAAATAATATTAACGGAATCGATACGTATGAACAAATTTAATTAGATTGAAAACATTCCACATTTTAAATCATCTTAAGGTCGTCTGAAGCACCTTCGTGTCAGATATAGATTCACTATTTTTCTATACAAATCGTTTACAATCAGTTTGGAAGGTAGGTATGATTGTACAAAAATTTTTTCGTCAATAGATGATTGAAAACCTTTCACATTTTAAACCATATCAAATTCGTCTTAAGCACCTTCGTGTCAGATATAGATTCAGTAATATTGGATGTGCAGCGTTCATAATTAGCAGGTAATGTAGGTGATATGTTGTACAATATAGAGTCATGAGTGTATAATATACGTGGAACTGTTTTGTGGTTTCAGAGAAAAATTAACTTATTGAACAGAATGAATTACTTAGTGCACATTGCAAATGTGAAAGGGCTGGGAGTATGATAGAACAGATAATGAATATTGCAATGAAGTTTTCATGATACTTTAAAATACTTCATATCGCCTATCACTATCCTGGTACTGAGCAGTGACGTGAAATAGATTTTAGCAAATTAATCTGTTCTTACAATTTCTTAAGTCGTCTGAAGAATCTTCGTGTCAGATATAGATTCTGTATTTTTCTATACAAATTGTTTACAATCAGTTGGTTTAGTAGGCATAATGACGTACGATTCTTGTTTTTACACCAAAGAATATTATTCGCGGAATCGATACGTATGATCAAATATAATTAGATTACAAATATTCCACATTTTGAACCATCTCAAAGTCGTCTGAAGCACCTTCGTGTCAGATATAGATTCTGTATTTTTCTATACAAATCGTTTACAATCAGTTGGTTTAGTAGGCACAATGATGTATGATTCTTGATTCTACACCAATGAATATTATTCACGGAATCGATACGTATGATCAAATATAATTAGATTGCAAATATTCCACATTTTGAACCATCTCAAAGTCGTCTGAAGCACCTTCGTGTCAGATATAGATTCAGTGATATTGGATGCCAAGCGTTCATAATTAACAGGTAATGTTGGTTATATGTGGTACAATGTAGAGTCATGAGTGAATAATATACGTGGAACCGTTTTGTGGTTTCAGAGAAAAATTAACCTATTGAATAGAATGCATTACTTAGTTCACATTGCAAATGTGAAAGAGCTGGGAGTGTGATAGAACTGATAATGAATATTGCAATGAAGTTTTCATTATACTATAAAATACTTCATATCGTCTATCATTATCCAGGTACTGAGCAGTGACGTGAAATAGATTTTAACAAATTAATCTGTTCTTAAAATTTCTTAAGTCGTCTGAAGCACCTTCGTGTCAGATATAGATTCAGAATTTTTCTATACAAATCGGTTACAATCAGTTTGGTAGGTAGGTATGATTATGTTCAAATATTATTCCGCCAATAAATGATTGAAAACATTCCACATTTTAAATCATCTTAAAGTCGTCTGAAGCACCTTCGTGTCAGATGTAGTTTCGGAAGTGTTGGATACAAAGCGTTTACATATAGTTGGTTAAGTAGACATAGTGATGTACTAATTATTTTTGCCAATAAATAATATTGACGGAATCTATATCTATTAACAAATATTAATATGATTGAAAACTTTCCACATTTTTAACGGTCATAAAGTCGTCTGAAGCACCTTTTTGATAAATGTCTTGAAGATTTCTTAGGTTTCAAGAGACTATCAAAAGTAAGTAGTCCGTTGAAACTATTGGTCACTGAAAAATTTTTCCTCTTTCCGATTCCTTTCGTGATGTACCATGTTCTTTAATTCTTTAATTGCAAGATCTTCTCTTTCTTTGTTCACCATGTGAAGAGCATTTTCACTCCTGTATATTTATCTTGTTAGTTTGACTCATCCTAGGAGCCTTTTACGAGAAAAAAAATGATTAAAGTGTCGATATTGGTAAAGGTTTGGCAATTAGGCGCATAAACAAAAATAATAATGTTCAACGTTCTGTGTTCTACCCTCAATTATACATTCAGAACCTCGAACATAGAGGTGCTATTTGTTAGAATTATTCAAACAAAGGAAGTATTCTCAGCATTCGCATCACTGTAAATGGTATATGGTGACTCGGAATTACTGATTTAATTTGAGATAGATAAATAATTCCCGTTCATTAACGATCGTGACATGCGTTAGCAGGAAACTGGTGTATAGTAACCTGAAATAATCAGCTAGATATAGAAATAAGCAATGCATTTTCATCATTGTTATCATTCATTAACGGTCATTATAGTACCAATACTGTATTAGAGTCAACCATTGCACTCGTACAAAGATGAAGTAGAAACTCACGTACCTCTTGAATCTATCATACTTATTATGGTCAAGAGCGGTAGACGTACTCGGCATTGCGTAGCGTAGTAAAATATTAAAAATGCATGTAGTTGGTGTTAGGGACTAGTTTATCAAAAATGCAGCTGAGAATATATTAAAAAAATGTACTTTTTCGAATAATATTGGGGAAATATTCTTAGCATTCGCATTACACCATACTAGAAAATTAATTTAAGAGAGCTGAACGACATTCTAACTTTCTAGAATAGGCTTAAAACTTCGAACTCAGAGGAATTATTTTTGTTCATGCGGTTTTCAACCTAACCTTCATAAGATTGAATTAAACGAACAAGATAAACGTACACAAGTTAAAATTCTATTATTCCGAAAATTCCAGAGAAAATTTACCCATAATTAGTATGAGGGGTCCTTTGGCGAAATTCACATACATATTTTCGTGTGTACTAAGACACAAATCTTCTTTCGTACGCTGATTTCGTTCAAATAGAATTTAACGTGGGCTTTCCTTGAACATTTCGGATTCTCCTTTTTCTCTAAACGTTACAGAACACATTAATTTTTACTTTGTGTACATACTGTAACAGGCTGCCGTTTAGTCTATAATTTCTTAAACGTACCTTTATAATTACTAAACGACGCCTTGTTATCTCTGTGCTCAAAGCACAGCAACCTACCTTGTCTCGGAGTGCGCCTGCGCAGGGTCTCTTCACTTTTCCGAGTTGGGTTCCCCCAACTCACCGCTTGGCGGCGCTGTCGCCCCTTATTAGTAGCGCTCGTGCGGCCGCCGCTGGAACCCAAGTTGACGATTCCCGCCCGATATTCACGTGGTTCGTGCTACGCTATCGGCGAATTCGAATCAACTGTAAACAAATACTGACGCGACCTCCGGACAAAGGAAAGACTAAATAACGATTGCTAGATTAAATAAAGGCTAATGTTCACTTTATTAATGTAACTTAATTACACGAGGGTTTTGCCGAGAGACTTGCGCACGCTTGCGCGGATGACAACACACGCTAAATGAGAGAGAGAGAAAACCGCGATTACCGCGAACTAACCGCTCGCGCGCAACAATTAATTACCTCGCGCACGCTGCGCGGGTTCGCTTGCTATAACAATAATTGAAAGGGGGAAGGTGCACCTACCGCAAGAACGATGAGGATACGGTGGCCAACCGTATCCGATTAACACGCTGCTAATAAGCTGCTTCGCTGCTTGCCGCACCGCCTCGATTTCTGTTGTTGCTGTTATTGTTGCTGCTGTCGCTGCTACTGCTGTTGCTGCTGTTGCTGCTGCTGCTATTTCTGCTGCTACTATTGCTGTTGCTGCTGCACCCAGCACACCGCACCAAAGTTCGCAATATCACCCTCGCACTATCACCCGGAAAACGTGATCGGCTCGGAAACGGAGGTTAGTCGACACAGGCGGACTGAGTGACACAGTCATACTGCCGGTCGAACCCTCCCCTCCCGGTCATTGCCCCTACGCGCTCTCTCTCTCTCGCGACCGAACGCGGCTCCTCTTGTTTAGCCGCTCCTTAACCTCGCGCGAGTCTAACGATTTTCGGTAATCGTTGCAATACTTAATTCATTTTGCCATCTTTTTTTAAACAATTTTTTTTGTTCGCTTATTTATTATTTTATCGCAATTAATATTATTGTTTATTCTTTTGAAATCGAATTAAACCGGATCGTTTATTATTTTTATTTATTCAGAATTTTTTTTTTCTTCTATTATATCAAGATAATAAATAAAAATGACAAATTAACAAAACTTATGCAATATAGACGATTTATCGATTTTCAAGGAAGAAGTTGACAAAAGAGTGGCAGAATGGATCAAAGATCTATTAAGCGATGAACTCGACAGCGTTTTGGCCCGTCTCGAATTAATTAGATGGATTTATATACCAACGAATGAATCTATTATATAAGCGCTATACTTCTCACCCTGCAGCTAAACCTTACGTGAGAAGAGGATCGTTGGCGAACGCATGGAATGCTTCACCTTTGCTAGCTGTTCAACCGGACACGGCACTGAGCGCATCAGCCCACTACCAAGGCTGATGGACTTCGCAAATGAACCAGTGTAGTTTTGATTTATCGCGAAAGTTACGCCACGAAACACTTGAGTAAGCCTGTTAGGGACTAAAAGCTTTAATTCTCTGGCGAGTCTAGCACAAGTATAAAAGTTTCTAAAACGAGTAGAGGAACATGGCCATTAGACCATGTTGGTGGAGATGAGCTTTTAGGCTCTTTGTGCTTGTTATTTAAAAGACCAGTGCTTTTGTGATATCGCATGACTAGCCCCATGTGGACGATTTACGCGGAGTTTAAGGTAGTTGAGCTAGAGGCGTAGAGAAAGTTGCGGAAATACAAGCGCAACCTTTCAGTTAAGGCACTCCTCCATACGCAAGATGCCGACGAATCTGTAAAGGACTACTTTTCAGCTCTGCATATGATTTTCTGTCACGTTTAGAGCCTTGTACAACACAGGAGCGTTGCGCACCGTTCTAGATCCTATAGGAATACAGATTGCCACAGCTTGCAACATTCTGCTATTGAAGACTGTTGATGGCCATTACGTGCATATCGTTGGTAATATAAAGTTACCATTTTGAATTTGGGGAGTTGAGCACATTCTAGACATGCTGATCTTGAGGGATGCAGATATAGCATGCACCCTGGACGATTTCATCCGTATTTTCTCGTCTGACTGAGAGATCAAAATAAATACGCTGAGAATCGAGAATAGCGAGGAGATTATTCCTGCGATACTCCATTCCGTGCGAACCAACGAACTGATGGCGCTTGCCTCGCTCGGCATAGAAAAACCAACTAAGGAGGAACGCCAGATGATAGAATATTTGATGCATGATCTTCTACTAAAATCCACAAGTGACCAAATAGGCTGCAATAGTAGGTAAACTAGAGGGGCATCAACTCAGAGGGGTACTAGCTCACTGAGTTGAAGCGTGTGAGTTGAGGTGTGTGCATGTTCACCTCACCCCCTTCCCTTGCTGATCGGCCCGTGCGCTGTCGACTCACCTTCCCCCCCCCCCCTCCTACTAAGTTATACCAGTGCGTTCTACGCACTCCCCCTCCCCTACTGAGTTGATCTGATGTGGCGTATACCGGTGCGTTCTACGCACTCCCCCTCCCTTACTGAGTTGATCTGATGTGGCGTATACCGGTGCGTTCTACGCACTCCCCCTCCCCTACTGAGTTGATCTGATGTGGCTTGATCTGATGTGGCGTGCGTTCTCTGCATTTTCCCCTCTCCCACTGATTTGATTCCTATGCACTGCGCGCACGTTCTGTGTTACGCGTTTTGATTGTTTTATTGTGTGTGTGTGTGTGTGTGTGTGTGTGTGCGCGCGCGCGCGCGTGTTAAAAATTTTTAGATTTATCTGAAAAAAAACGGACGGAACGCGCGACCTCCGGATCCGCAGGCCGATGCTCTACCGCTAGAGCTACAGCCACTGTTACCACGGGCAATACCGTATTGTGTATACTGGCTACACACGCGATTGATATGTGGGGGAGGGGGGGCGGCGGCGCCGGCGGCTGCTGCTGCTGCTGCTGCTAGGGAGGGCCCAAGCGCTAATACATACAAATGATAATAAATTTTAATAATTTTTTTATGTTCGATGTGTGCGCGCGGGCGCGCGTGTGTGCGTGCATGCGTGTCTCATCTACCGAAGATGGTTTAATAGAAAAAAAACGTGCAAGTACCTGCTTACTTTCTTTTATTTGTAGACTTCGTGGTTATAAGCTACTATAAATAGCATAGTGTAAGAATTATCGAATCTTTCATCAACCAGCATTCCAATAAAATGGATCGCTACTCTAAAGTAAAGTACTCTTGTCTTCTACAGGAAGACCCGGACGAAAAGAAGAACAAAGAATCATCGACATGGAAACACAGTATTTCCAAATTTTCGAGCAATACTAAAAATTTTCCTGGACAAAAAGGCTATCAGCAGTTCAATAACGAAAAGAAGAAATAATCATATTTATACATGTCATCATTGTACACCACCTCAACTAATAAATAAACATTTTTTTGTCTAAATTCTATGTTGTACAAATTTTTTTGTTGATAAAAAATACAAAATTTATTATAAAAAAGATGAACTGCTGCTGCTGCTGTCATCGTCAGAGTCAGCGAAGAATTTCGCTTTTTTTTTTGTTGGATGGTTTAATAAAAAATAAAAGAATATTTTTTTGTATCAATTGAAACAAAATTTTTTTTATTGATAAAAAATATATCTTATTCTACATGTTCTTAAAAAAATACATATTATTCTACAAAGTATTTACTTAAAAACAAAATCACTATAGAAATCCTTCAACGACTTCATCGCTCTCTTCCCAATCCATACAACAGCCATCAATATAAAACTTTTTCATTATTTTAACGTTTTGATGTGCACATGTCGTTACGTATTTGCCGTTATGATTAGGGCACACGGTAACTGATTTTAATTTTTCGAAAGGCGAATAGCCCCAATCATTCAAATCGAAAACTTTGAGGCCATATCGTTCTAACCACTCTTTTTTCAAATCTCCGGAAACGAAAATTTTTGTGGCATCTTTGAGTGTATCTGTGATGATGAATTTATGCTCTTCGTATTTATAATCGCCAGAGTTCCATGTTAATCCATGATAGTAGAATTCTAACCAGAGATTTTCTCGCTTATATTTCTCCGTTAGCCTTCGCCATGGAAAGGGAGGTTTGAACAAGCGTACGAGCGGTTCTTCGTTGTAGTTAAGTGGGAGTATCGCTAACTCTTTCACGGCATAAGTTTTGCCAGGCATCATGAAGCCTTGCATATCCACTACGTACTCCATTGCGATAGAAAGCTACTACTGAGCTGCTTAAGGAAAGAGTCAATTCTTCAATACCCCCCCCCTCTCCTAAATAAGTTTCTTCACATCTCCATTTATCGGATTATACTGAAAGATGCGATCGTGTAGAATAAGACAATACGCTGTAGTTCCTTCGGGAATATTTTCTCTGGTTTCGAACTCCAAGCGCACATCTACTGGAGCAGTCTTTAATGATTCGTTTTGTTTCGAACAGTCAATCACTACGAGTGGCATGTAATTTTTATATTCGAGTTTTTTGAGCATCGGTTCGGCATCCTTACCGTAGTATACGTTTTGAAAATTGGCATACATATCGTACAACATTGCGTACTGGTTTTTACTGAAATCAATGTTGAGATTACCGTATGGATAGCACTGAGAGTTGAGGTACAGTTTTACATTTCTGATGTTACAATGATCAAATATACTAGCGTTAGAGTTTGGTTCATTTTTTCGATTGATTTGGAAGGCTAAGATGACGTAGCGTGGTTTCTCCAACTGATTTGTCGTTTTAACTGTCCAGACGTGATTTGTGTTTGCAGGCAGCGCTGGATATTCGTACAGTTCCCAACTACGAAAACTCATTGAAATACTTCGTTCGCTTTTTAGAAAGTCGAGTAGACGTATTTTCTTTGCATTCGATGCAGTCACATAGGGCATAAGCCATTCGAGACGTGTTACATTAATCTTGAATTCTTCGTAAGCTTCAACGTTAGCCACGGTCTTCTTCATTTGATAAACTGCATTTAAATCAGTACTCGATCTTACGAGAATTAATTCATGTTTCATATTCACTAGCACTTTGCGATAGTCCTCAGCGAATCCAAGTATGAAGCTCAGAGGAATCAAAATGTCAAAGTCGCCATTCGCATTAGTTATTTTACGGTCCTCTTGTTCTAAGGTATTTATCCATCCGGCATTTTCGGCAATCAAGGTTTGACTTGGAGTGAGAGATAACCAGTTCTTCATAATGGTTGTGAGACCAACGTTCTTACATTTATCTATTTCTATAGCATTCAGCTCATACCTAATTTCTTCAAACATGTGACAAATGGCATTATTAACAAAATCAGTATTCGTTAACAAAGTGTTATTGTTGCTGCGTAATCGTCCACAAATGTGTAACGAGCTGCGAGATGGTAAAAGACACAAGTCTTGATGTTGAATTGATATACGAATCTCGTCACTATTTTTGAACGATGAATTGGTGTAAGGTTGATGAGCGTGGATCTCGTAATGAGCCAAAGATTCATCGAAGACGACAGGTGACTGTATTTCGAGAATGTTCTCCATTGTTTCGTTGAAAGCAGAAGCAGCAAAAAGAAAAAATTAGGCAATTTATTTTCCACCTGGAACTACTCTTAACCCAAGACTTTTTAGGAACTTTATGCTTTGACGTGTTAAAGCTTTCGCTTTCCGATGACGATTGATGACTGGAGTTCGTCGTGTTGACGTTTTCAATTTCAGTCGACGACTGATGATGGGTTTGCATTTTTCAATGCTTATATAGTCCCTACCACTCTTTGAATCGTAAACAATTCCTATTATACGCTTTTGAGGTGTAATCTGATGGTTATGACTTCACCGCGAAAATTAATTAAATTTCCGTCTTGATCGACGATGCGTAATTGTAAATAATCTATAGACTTTTTCGTAACTGGAAGATAAATCACGCGAGAGGGAATTTCAATAATTTTATATCCAGGCGGTACTGCTGGACAAAATTCGTGAATATCGTGAACGGTGTTTCCGTTCAAGTAAGCTCCAGCGGTTATATTACACTCGACTCTCACAGCGTTCACTCTGAGAATACTGACGGGAAGATCAGAGTTGTGAGAAACGTTTGCCTCTAATGTACGTTGTGAAAAACCCAACAATCGTCCGATAGAATTCTGCGGACGAAAATCGATAGATTCGGAACACTTGATTGTACAATGCAAGGTGTTGTTGTTTGGTTTCAAACTAAATATTATATTATTATTATTATCAGTACGGAGAGGCTGCAGAGCTTTGCGAAAAAATTTATCAATGTCGTCGATCTCGTAGGTCCCGACAGGTATGTCGATAATTTGATTTGCGACGTAAAATTTATTATTATGTACGTCGATATTAGGTATCGAGTTGAACGTTAGAAACTCGACTAAGCCCAACTTGTAATGTTTATGCTGTGATAGTTCGATTGGTGGGAAATAGTGCGCTTCCAACAGTGAAGAATTACCCGAGAGCGTCAGAGTTAACGAATCCTCCATGACTGTGTGAACATGACTAGCGATATTTTCACGTTGCCTTTACTTTTATACCCTCGCACAAAAACTGTAAGCAAAGATGACCGCATACGTGAGAATTGAAATCTTGATATCTTTTCGTATTATATTTGATCTCGATATCGCCAAGATACATCATTAAATCAATAGGTGGTCTAAGATCTCCAAAGCTATCGAAATATGTGACGTTTTTTCCGATTTTGCGATAAGCCACCCAGTGCGTTCCTGTTCCTTCGACGCCGTCAAGATTGACTATAGCTGATTCGTGATAATATGGTCCAGAACTCGGTAAGTCATTTCTCATGAAGACTCCGCGAAAATTTGGTATATTCAAAACTTTTGCATACTTCATCAAGTCGGCATTTGTGAGGGCTCTATCCGGTAAATTTATTTCGAACTTTTTTTTTTTTTTAAACCTGATCCCAGATAAGGTTTGAGATAAAGTCCATAGCCTTTTTTATAAGGTTTGAGATACAGGCCTTTTCCCAGAGTAATGGTCTCCATCGTTTTGTTGTGTCTCTTGTTCTCTTCCAATTGCTGTTTTGCAGACTTTGCATCGTTCACGGCTTTTGCGATTCCCGCGGCGCCACCAGCTAGAGCGCCAGTTGCACTCAAGCCTGCAAAAAGTGGTATGAGGAAGGGCAAAGCTCCACCCATCTTAGTTGATATTGGCAGAATTCGTGGAACATTGATGTTTGCTTTTCCACCAGCTTTTTTAACGGTTGTACGAGCTTTTTTCAAAGCAGAACCGATGACTTTGCGCGCACATTTACCCTTGGACCATTTGAATGTGGCCGCTTTGATCACGCTTTTCAAATTAACTAACTTTTTCGTTTTCTTGCGTCCTTTCGTCTTGGTTTTCTTTCTTCTCTTCGCGAGACCCATACCAAACTTTGATTTTAATTTCATGGCGTTAGATATAGCGTAAGCAGCTGCTTTCTCATCAAAACTAGAATCCTTAGCGAAGACTCTTTTGATCGCTTTTTCAGCTAAAATGTTGTCTGCGATATTTCTAGCCTGGATATTTTCTCGATTTTTCGAGTACGCTATATCGTGTTGCTTGCAAGCTGCGTCGAGAGGATTGATTCCTGGATCACCGCGAGCTAAACGTGTCTGTAACTTAGTTCCTGGTCCGCAATATTGATAGCCTGGAATATGGAGTTCAAACGGAAGTTTATTAATGATATTATTGACGAATCCTCGTCCTTTCTTTGCTCTTTGACGTTTGCATATGATCATCCCTCGACCAAGTCCAACACACGACTAACGTTTTAAACTATAAAAACAGGTATATATATAGCCATGTGGTCAGTTATCGTTCGAACTCTGTCTCGTGAGTATGAATTTCAAGAAACAAACTGTGAAACTTCCCGTAGAAAATTTTGACGTCATCGGGCGGGAGGATAAACAACCAAAGCGTCACGGAGATTTACTGCCGAATAGCATCAGAGCTATTTTTTGTGGTCCGTCCAACTGTGGCAAGACCAATAGTCTTTTGGCGCTTATCACTCACCCCAATGGCGTTAGATTCGAAAATGTTTACGTGTACTCGAAATAGCTCGATCAGCCAAAGTATAAATTATTGGAAGAGATGTTAAAGCCGATAGACGGAGTGAAGTATTTTTCGTTCAAGGAGCACGAATCCGTGATCGATCCCGAGCATGCATTGCCTAATTCAATTATGATATTCGACGATATCGCCTGTGAGAAACAGGACAACGTACGCGCTTTCTTTTGTATGGGCAGACATAGGAGCGTCGACTGTTTCTATCTCTCGCAAACGTACGCGCGTATTCCTAAGCATCTCGTGAGAGATAACGTCAATTTATTGGCAATTTTTCGACAAGACGAAGTAAATATGAAACATATATACGACGATCATGTGAATTCAGATATGACTTACAATCAATTTAAAGAACTTTGTGCAAAATGCTGGTTGGATGATAAATATGGGTTTTTAGTGATCGACAAAGACAGAGCTATAAACTGTGGAAGATATCGAAAGGGCTTTGATTGTTTTGTTATAAATATATCACGATAGTAATGCGGTACACAGTCTCTCGATGATCGTCGAAGCGTTAACATGGCTGATCATCAAAGGGAAAAACATGTGCTTTCTCAACTCGTAAAAGCGCAAGACGCGATAAGACGAAAATATAGTTTATTGAAGCATAACCGAGAGTATACCGACGAACCGAGCGAGGATGAGCATTTAGCTGGCGACAAGTACACGAATGCATTGGATAAAAGTGATTCGAATTTTGTGGACTTGATTTATGGAGTACGTAAAGAACGAAATGGATCATACACGCTTGGTAAATCTACGGTGATTTTTGACAAAGATAACGTAGACGTCGATGATTTCAAGTACCCAAAAACACAGGGTTTGATGGAGTTACTGGTTGCAAAGCAACCTGATCAAAGTTTAATCACTTCCAATGATCTTAAGAGCTACAAAGAAATCTTGGAGATTTCTAATATTCATAGGAAGAAAAATAATCCAAACGAGGCTATACGAGCGCACAATAGTAATAAATTCAATAACATAATTGGTCCGTTATTTGGTTTGACTAAAAAAAATACAAAAGGAGGCGAGGGGCTGCTACAGACGACTGATACGTCTTTGCCTACCTACAAGATTGCTCGAAACAATACTTCTATGGATTACATATACTGGGATGATCCGAATGAGCTCGTTGATCGTCTTCGATTGTTATTGGCTGAGCAATCAGCTGGTAACAATAATCACATCAACGAAATTCATTCGATAATCGAAGAATTACGCGAGGGTGGATATATATATATATATACTAAGAGCACACCTATCGTTCGAGCATTATCAAAATGAACGTCGACGTATTCGGACGTAAATATAAAGAGCAAGGAGTTCCCGGTCTTCGCGGTCCGCCTGGTATTGGGTTCAAGCTCACGAGCGAGTACCATTACGATCTAGAGAATAAAAGATTGGAAAATCTTGCTCCTCCGCGGAAGGCTAAAGATGCTATAAATTGGGAAACTGCGGAAAACATCGTTCAGATGGCAATCAAATCTACGAGAGACGTGATCGCACGATTAAGGAGTGATCTTGAGGATTTGGATGCAATTATCAAAGAGGAATTACCACGAATAAAGTCAAGTGTTGAAAATTTAGAAAACAGTCGATTAGATGGAAGCGGTGGTGGAGGAGTTGCACAAACCAACGAGACGTAATTATCCAAGACGAAAGTACGACGTTCGAGGTATCGATGAGACGTGGCAAGCCGATCTCGTCGATATGCAGGCCTATTCTAGACAAAATCGCGGCTATAATTGGCTTCTCACGATAATTGATAATTTTTCCAAGCACGCGTGGACTGTGCCAGTGAAAAGGAAAACCGGTCGCGATGTGACAGCGGCCATGAAATCTATTTTAGCGAAAGGTAGACGGCCAAAGAATCTTCATACGGATAGAGGCAAGGAATTCTACAATACAGATTTTCAAGCTCTCGTGAAAAAATATAATATCAATCTGTATTCTACCAATAGTTCGCTCAAAGCTTCGATATGCGAACGATTTAATCGCACGTTGAAGAACGCTATGTGGAAAAAGTTTAGTCTCCGTGGGAACTACAAATGGTTCGACGTACTACCGGAGCTCACAGCTGCTTACAATAATCGCAAACACAAAAGTATTGGTATAAAACCTATCCAAGTTACAGCGGCGAATCAAGCTCAAGTATTAAAAAAATTTATACAATACGTGGGAAGAAGAAAGCCAAAGTTCAAAGTTGGCGACAAAGTCAGAGTGAGCAAAGCGAAGCAAGTATTTGAAAAGGGATATACACCAAATTGGTCAACGGAAATATTTACAATTGTGCGCGTGGCACCAACAAATCCAACTACTTATCATTTGAAAGATTATCAAAATAAGCCTATCCTAGGTGGCTTCTACCAACAGGAACTTCAGAAAACCAAATATCCCGACATCTATCTAGTGGAAAAGGTTATTAAGAGGCGTGGTAATCGAGTTTTCGTAAAGTGGTTAGGATTTGATGATTCGCACAATAGTTGGATAAATAGAACCGTATTGTAGAGAAAAAAAGAAAAACTATGTAGATTGAAGAATTAATAAATAAACACACACACACACACATATTTTGATTTGAAAAAAATATAGAGGAAGTTTATTCTCTTCTTTTTTTTTTTTTTTTCTTGTTATGCGTACATTGATATACATATATATTTATGCAGTTGTAAATTCTATACAACCATTACCCTTATGGCTGAGAAATAATTTAAGTTTATTAGCGTAATCCGACATATCGTTGTACAGCTTTTCATTCACGATCAGCGCACTCGATACCTTGTTTGGTAGAAACAGCTGAAACTCCTCGTTCACTTCGGCTACGATTTTTGCACCGTATCGTGTTTCAACTTGTTTGAGTCTGGTGATCATATACTTGGATTCTGTGTCCAATTCACGAATCTTCATAGTGGGTTTGAATTGATTACAAGCTAAATTATTCAGCTGCGCGAGATCCATCTGTAGAAAAAAACAATGATATTTAAACTCAGTCGCCTTGAAACAAAACACACACACACACAAAATCACAATTACCTCGTGTAATTTTTTTTATTTTTTTCTAATTTTATCGACGAACCGAACTTCCAGTAACTTTCTTTTCCTCGGTGCAAGTTGACTAAGAATGAAATTCGAAGACTGCTGCTCGCTACTCGTCGTCAACGTTGCTGGTAACTTTGTCTCGATGAGAATGAGCTGCGAAGCCTCGGGCGTCGATTGATATAACCTGTCCCCCACTCCGCTCTTTTTCGGCGGCGGCGGCGGCCGGCGGCTCGACGGCGTCGGTCGGCGGCTCGATGGTGGCGGCGGCAGCAGCGACCGTTGGCTCGACTGCGATCATTCCCAACGCCTCTATCCGCCCCTCCCTCTCCACCAATGGAATGCCGTAATGGCCCCAAGGAAGCGTATCGGTGGTTCCGGGCAGCAAGAAGCGTTTATCGTCGTGCGCGCTGAGCGCGATCTTTGTTTGTCTCTCGCTGTACAATTGATGATGACGCGATCTGATGAACTTTTGCTGACGGCTCAAAATCACATTTTCTCGGAGACATTTGACGTAGTCGGCGAACGTAATCGTGGTATTCAGCACCGAATTCTTGATCCCCTTGGCCTTCTTTATCGCATCTCTATTCCGAACTCTCACGCTGTACATTTTGCTTCTGAGTCCCACGAACTCGAGCATGAGCATTCCGGCGTTCTCGTCCTTCATCTTGCCGACCACCTTCTTATTGGCTCTGGGAATCGCGAAGCGATTCGGCTCTGGAAAATCCGACGTATCGAATTCGCGAATATCACAACGCATGACCTCGTACATGTCTACATTGGTGATCTCGTACACGAGACTGTCCGTGTCGGTGTACAGAAGCTTGCAACGCTCCTCGCCAATGGCGGCACCGAGCATGTAGTCGTAGTGGAATCGATACACGAGCGTCTTGGACAAGTCGAGAACAGCGAGACCTATGTATATGGGTTTTCTCACGGTGATTTCCGTACGCAACAGTTGAATCGCCACCAGTTCGTCGTCGAAAATGTCGCTACTGTGGAAATTTGGTCGAGCTATCAGAGCCTCGGCACCGTATCGCCCCTCCCACTTGTTCACCAACTTCACGTCGATGTGTTTCTTCTCGTTTTCCATGGTCTTGCCGTACACCGCATTGTTGAACAGTTTGTACAGCACTTTTTCGAATTCGTTTGCCGCTCGCTTACGCAACTCGCTATTCAAATCGATGTACGTCTTGAGCCATGGGCTCTGCTTAAACTTTAAAACCCGATGTATCTTCGCGAGGTGCAAGCCATGCCCTATTGCTTGTTTTAGAGCTCTGTAGTGGATCACGTAACGCTCCTTATCATGGAGAGTCGTCATGAGCTTTTTCTGCTTGGATCCCGGAGCGGCTTTGTGCTCCGGACAAAATGGCATATCTCTGTGCGCATCGTGAATTTCTTCTGGATACTCCAAATCCACCTCGAGTATGTAACCGAAGGCTGAGTCATCGGGAATATCGAAGGAAAAGTTGGCGGCGGCGTCAATGTCGCACCATTCGAAATCACCGAGTGGAAGTGGCTCGGTCATACTCCAACCGTAAAGGTTATTGACGTCAAAATACATCAAATATTTGTCATCTTTCTGTGGATCGTAGTTGTCGTCGTCGTCGTCCATGTATGGATTGTTCGCGACAGCGTACCTATTACAACACTGGCTAACTCCACCGCAAATGCCGCGCTCGACAAACATGAGCATGTCGATATCCGTCAAGAGCTCCAACCTTACACCCGTATACTTCAACATGGCGTCCCAACTCAATCCGGGCGTCGTATAGTAGTGGGCCGGATCCAAACGATACGCCGTTCGACACTTGGCTCTGAAATTTTCAAAAACTTCGGCCAACAAGGGAACGTCCGTATTGAGATACAAATCCGAATAGTTGCCGAGATCGGCGATGTCGAACGTTCTCCAAACGTTCTCCGCGTGACTGTACTCCTCATCGCTGATATCCGAATCGTACAGACTGCTGTAAAAATCTTGCTTTTGTGGAAGTGTCGTCGTCTCCTCGAGTTTTGTAAACGACGACACATAGTCATACGGAAATACACCTTTTCTCTTGAGTATGGTAATCTGCGGCAGTGTGTATCCGTCATCTTGCTGAAAATGTCGCTCTAGAATATCGTGTTTTTCCAAGTACGACGATAGTTTATCGAGCGAGGACGCCATAAATCGAAACGAATCGACGAAACGCAGCTTTATATCGGTACCTTCCACGTACTTCGTAAAAGATATGTATTTTTCCTTGGTTTGAGGAATGAGGCTCACTCGACCGGGAAATTCGTTCGCGATTTCCCGGATAAATAGATGCGCATCGTATCCGCTGAGATTGTGAAAAAAAACGGGTATAGTTCGCGATTCTTGATAAGCAATGTTACACGTGCTGTGAGCAGCTCCACGATACTTTCCCGTAAAGTGACAATGATCGCGAACTTTTCTGTCTTTTTTTTTTTTTTCATTCTCGACAAAAGGCCTATTACATATATGACATAGCGTAGCACGAAGAAAGCTAAGTGCCTCTTGAAACGTTAAATTTTCCATAGGCTGCGGGCTTCTGTACAACTCTTGCAGATACTTGGCCAAATCGTGAAGATTGCGAACGAACCACTTGGCCGGACCAACGTCATCGACGGTTTTCTGTCTGTAGCTTCGATAACGCGAAAGAGAGTCATCGTAGCTACACTTGAAGAAAAAGCCAACGCTGTACGGTTTGTGACGTTGATAGATCCGCTCGTCGTTGTACACCGCTTCCAAGAGACTCTCAAAATCGGCGTACACGACGAACGGTACCGCGCACTCATTTTTAAAGTTTTCAAATTGTAAATATTTATCCTTGACACTGGGAAGCACAATTTTACACATATTCACATTTTCACAGTCGATCTCGTGCGTTTTCAATCTCTCTTCAGTTAGAAAATAGTGCAAGCAACGATCGCATATGTACGACTTACATTTGCGAAATGACAACTGTCGATACATCAATCGAGATAAGTCTTTTATCCAAACGTAGTGCACTTTGTATGGTATACCGGGACGTTCCATTTGCTGCTGCTGCTGCTGCTGCTGCTGCTGCTGCTGCTGCTGCTGCTGCTGCTTTTCGTTTACATCGATATAATAATTTTCCACTAGAAGAAGATTCACATGCCTGTCTTTTTTCTCATCGGTCAAATGTTGCGGCAACACATCGTAGGATCCATTATTCAAATTTAAAAAGTACACGTTCACTGAAACGTTGTTTTGCTTTTCAAATTTCACGATTTCTTCCGGGTGTACCGGAAATGATAGATTTTTGAAATTATATTTATCTTGATGAGCAGTATAGGCAGTGACACGGCATGCATTCCTTGCGACTGGATGTAACGCCGAAAGGATGGCCCATTTGAAGCATTCGTTATCGTTGTTCCGCACGTTCACACAGGCTTTCTTATTTTTAACAGGCTTGGGCAATTCAACGTAAGAACCAACTCTCATAGGATTGTACTTGCTGATATTTACGGTTAAGTTTAATATAACGCGAAGAGACCAGCCTGAGTCTTGCTCTTGAAATTCTTCCGTGCTCTTACTAATTGGTTGTAAAACGTTTTCGACGAACCACTCGTCTATGTCTGTGGTTAGGTATATCGGCGCCATCTTCGTATTGAAATGCTTCACATCGAGCTTTTCATCACAATTATTCTTTTCGACTGCATACTCGGCATCCAGTACGGCATTAACTTTTAAAGAACTATGTTTCTCCAAGGTCTCCTTAATTTGAGCATGGAATAATGGTTTGGGATGCCTCAAAAACGCATTCAAATCCAGATGTTTCAGATTGGTTATCACACCAGTCTTTATTCTGCCTTTGAACGCACTATTGATGTCGTTCCAGTGAACTGTTGAGTCTTGAGCTGGATTAACAACAGCCGGTGTAGTGGTAGTAGTAGTAGTAGTAGTAGTAGTAGTAGTAGTAGTAGTAGTAGTAGTAGTAGTAGTACTAGCCGGTTCGAGACCTTCACCAACTACATCTAAAATAACGAGAGGTTCGTATATGGATTGTTCGCTATGCTTGCTCACCACAGGTTCGGCAATCGATGAGGTGGCAATGGGGGGCTGTGCCAACAGCCTACTCTTGTATTCGTTTAGCAGATGTAAAACGCTTCTAATCATGCACATAGCTGCCTGCAGCTTCTGTTTGCCAGACACGATCAAGCTAGGCGAACGAGAAAGCTCATCGGCTTTGCGCAAAGCCAATGAACCCAGTGTCAACCATCTTTCGATATCTTCGACACTAGCATCACCTGCATTCGCCAGACGATGTGCGCACAAGAGCAACAAAGCTGTGTTCTTGAAATACTCAGCCATGATGCTAGTTACTCAATTGAGCAGATTTGACAAATCCATCGCGTTATATTCATTACTCGTCAATGCTGATTGGTTGGAAAAAGTATATAGGGGGGTGAACGATTGTGATTGATCGAAAAATTATAGTGGGGCATCAACAAGTGCAAGCTCAGTATAAAAAGACATTCATTCGTCTGTATTGACGCAGTCGTCGACGTCGATTCCTCAGTTACTACGATGGATTTTGTTGTAGACGTACAGGGCTTCAAAACTAGCTTAAACGAATTCGTATTCAAGGAGATTGCTGTTTGTCCTCTGGAAGAAGATCCAACTCCATCGGTGCTTCTGTTTAAACCACCTTATCCATGGGAGTGGTTATTAAAGAAAAAACAGTGTGAAAACCGGTGGTTAGCGAGAAATTTTCATGGTATTCCGTGGGAATCTGGCGATTTACCGTACGACGATCTTGGAAAAATAATCAAAAAAACACTTTTTGGAGCAACTATTTTTGTCAAAGGTCTTGAAAAAACAAAATGGCTGAGAAATTTGTTGACCAATGCACAGTAAGTGTCTTTTCGTCGCGTATCATCTTAAAGAGAAAAAAATGATATCTAATGATTTTTTTTTACAGAACGACTGTGGTTAACGTTGAAGATTTGGGTTGTCCATCACTCAAGAATATTTCAAACGATAGCATTTCCGTATGCAGTAACCACAACGCGTATCTATCAAATCCACCGTGTGCCTTTAAAAAGGCGCTGGCTATCAGTAGATAGATGCTCGCTCGCAAAAGTCATGATATGTAATTTGATTTTTTTATATCTAAGTTTGAAAAATAAATTTTAAAAATTAACGTATCGATCAATCCTTGTTTTTTACTCACTTATAATATATAAATTTTAGAAACAAAAAAATATAACATTAAAATACAAAAAAAATATTAGATTAAAAGAGAAAAAAAGTACACAAACATTTTTTAAAAATAATAGGAACTTTATTAAAACCAAACAAGAACAAATTTACGCAAAATAAGCACGAACGCGTTTGCTAATAGTTTGACGACATATTGGACAATCGTCAATTCTTGATGCACATTCCATGCATACAGTGATATGTCCACAAGGTAAAAAAAGTACAGCGATCCTAGCATCCGAACATATCTTACATCTGGTAATTTCAAGTTGACGCAAAATATTGCCTATATCTCGCTGAGACTTTTCAACCCTTTCGCGAATTTTATTCATTTTTTCATTTTGTTTATCGATACTCTTCTTATAACCGCGTACAAATTCTTCGCAAACAGATACCATACCAACAGTTGCATTTGCTATGGTTTTCGAAGCACATTTCTCCGTCAAATGTAAATCGGAAAAAAGCTTTGTAACAAGACTCTCAATCGATAACGATAACGCAGGCTCGTCTGTACTCCAAGGTGGGCTAGTTGTTGCGCACGCTGTTGCTGCCCGATACTCGAGCTTATACGGTCCACAAACATCTTTACTTTTTCTTCGAGGAGGAGGTACCGGTACGAGGCTCAATCCGATCGGCACATTGCCACAACTTCTGTTACGAAGGAAAAGGCAGCCGCCATCCCAGCGCTTATGTTCCGTCATAGGGTCGTCACCTTCTTCCCAACGACAGATTTCCATACCACATTCAAAACAGCGTACTTGATCGATCTGCCCCGTATAATAAAAGCCGGCCGCAGCAAGATCTGCTGGTCGTACGTGTGCGCATGTCCATTGAGACGTGAAGCTATCCAGCCTCGCTTGCTCAAATCTGCACAAATAAAAAAATATTAAAAAAATATATAAAGTGTGTTCTATAAACAATAAAACAAATAATTACCTATAGTCAATCTTGTTGGAGCTCATTGTAGAATGTTCGTATGACCTTTCTTCTTTCACACTTTACACTAGTTCACTCTGGATGCGAATGCAACTGCTGATGAGATGCAGCTCATTTTTATAACGAACGATTGAGATTTCCCCTTCCATCCTCCATTAAAAAATTCCATACATGCCATACGTGCCATACATTCCATTCATTCCATACATGCCATACATTGCATAAAAAAAAATTCATTTAATTTTTATGAGTTATACATACACGTGCGCACGCGTATGCGTATGTAAAGCATACAACTTGTGGGGAATTGACTCAACGGCCTATGCGAGTGACGTCATTTAAAACTGTCGTATATACGCACTGATTTTTAATAACGATATTTTAATTATTTTTAATTGAGAAGAATCTATCCTATCCTTTCTGTTGAATTTAATTGTTGACAATTTACATATAAATAATTAATTGTCTACATCTAATACTCTATAAGAAAAAAATTAGTAACATTATTTATCGAATTTTTTTCTCGTAATAATCTTTCGGTAATATTAAAACTGTCGCATATACGCACTGATTTTTAGAGACATTTTTTTTTGTTGTTGTTATTTTTAATAACGATATTTTAATTATTTTTAATTATTTATCGAATTTTTTTTCTCGTAATAATCTTTCGGTAATAGATATACAGGAGAATCGAACCTAGCCTCCTTTGCATCTATACGACAGTCAGAGGCCTGCAATGGCTCGGTCGGTAGGGCGACGGACTCGCACCCGGTAGGCCCGGGTTCGATTCCCAGTTCCTGCTGATACAAGCACCTCTGAAAAAAGTTTCATGTGCTTTGTTCTCAAACACATTGCAAGCCTCCGTCGCTAATTAGCACTGATGGAGCATAAATAGAGCGACGTTAAAATAAAAAAAAAAAAAAAAAAAAAAAAAATCTATACGACAGTGCTCTACCGTCTGAGTTATTGTCGCTCTTTCTAAAGATAGTGCATACTAACTGTATATTATTTTATGATTTAGGAAAAAAATTATCGTTTTTTTAGTATTATTTTGTACACTGAATTAAACGAACTATTTTTATTGTGTATATTTTTTAACTAATTAAAAAAATACTTACCTTATACTTACCTGCTCGTTTCGCTGAAAATGGGGGGGGGGGGGGGTAAGAATAAAGAAAAACACAAGGTTAAATTTATTCGTAATTTCAAATTGTTATTGTTTTAGTACTTACCTTTGCGGCTACGATATATTTGCACATACGTTTGAATAGCACTTAAAAGTGCTGATTTTAAAAAAAAAATAATATAAGATTTTTATTGAAAATTTAGCACTGATATATTTGTACATACGTTTGAATAGCACTTAAAAGTGCTGATTTATAGAAAAATAATATAAATTTTTTTTTATTGAAAATTTAGCACTGAAAAGTGCTGTTTTAAATTGATCATGATATCGATTAACTGTCGGGATTGTACAGCTTCGTCAACTTGAAAAAAAAAAAAGTGGCCCAGAAAAGGGCCGATTATGATTGTCTTATGCGTGCGACAAAATCAGTGCTGTCGCGTAGTCTCGCATCCCTACTCCCAAATCTTCGACCAATGACCGAAACGCGGCTAGTGTTTCAAAAGATGAATAAAAATTCGAACGCCTTGCAACGATACGTTATTGTGATTTTTTTGTCGTGGAGTTAAGTGAAGTTAAGTGAAGTATTTAGTAAAATGAGTGATGAACGGGTGGAAAATTTGTTTTCCTTGGACGATGCGTCGTGGCAAGACGCACTCAATGAAGCAATCGAGGCGTTGGGCGAGGACATCGATCTTTCCGAAGATGAAGTCTTCGGATTGATCGATTTACCGGTGCAAGAAGCAGCGGTGGACTAAGTCGTCGTCGAGCAGCCGCGAACACCTTCGCCGAGGAGGAGGAACGACGACGACGACATCCACGAAGCGGCAACCGTTCGGATGCCGCTGACACCTCCACCTTCAATATTGTAAGTACATTTTTTTTCATTCTCTTTTACCCTTTCTCTCTCATTCTGTTTTTTTATAATTAATACCATTATACTAATAACACAATTATATTTAAATTTTATTAATTTATTAATAAAATGGTATTAGTTATACATAAATTTTTTAAAAATAATAAGAGCATATATGTTCTTAAATTAAAAAAAAGAGGTTCTGTTCTTTTTTTCTGTATACTAATAACACAATTATATATCTAATAATATTGTATTAATAAATTGATAAAATTTTATATAGATAATTTATCAATTTATTAATGTAAAAGTATTATTCGTTATATAATATGTATGTACGTGTGTATATGAGAGAGAGTATATACTCCAATTTTAAATTTAACATTCTTTTCTCTCACGTACTTAAAATTTCTTATTTTGCGATGTCCGGTTTTCGTCGTCGTAGTCGCGTTATCGGCATAATATAAATATAAGTGTTTCCGATTACAGCAGGCATCGGACAGCGCCATTCGAATTACCGCCACCGTCTCCATGCTCCCGATCGTCTTCAACGGTGAATGTGTAAGTTGAATATTTATTATACAGATAGATATATGAAATGATTTTTTTCAAAATAAAGAATCTTTTTTTTTTTTTTTTTTTGCAGGTCTGATGACGACGACGACGACGTGGAGATGGTCTGCGAGGTGATTGTCTCGCGTCGACCACCACCACCACCATCACGACGCGTGACATGCGTCGACCTGGTGACGCCTCGAGGAGCACCCGTGATGATCGACATCACAACGCCACAACAGCTGCTCTTGGTGAACCTAGTTTCACCACCAGCGATACAAGAGACGTCCTGCCGCCAACGAAAACAGGTATGATTCTTTTTTTCTCTTTTCTTTTTTTTTTAATCGGCAGTAGTATGTTCTAAGTTTTTTTTTTCATTTTTTTTGTTGCAGGTCGGCGATCACAACACCATGCCAGTATGCGGGGGCTGGGAGTGCGCACACTGCGCCGCTGGTCGCTGCAGTCGGCAGCCGCAGTGGGTGGAATCACCACCGCAGCGCGGCAGCAGGCGGCACGTCGATCGGAACGGGCCGGTCAGACAGGTGGTGTGAAGATTATTCGCATCACGGTCGAGCAGTCCCGAAGATTCCCCCGCTGTGCGCCAGCCTTCTCGGTCGCCGTCGCCAGCTCCGTTGAGTAGGCAGCCTTCTAGATCGCCCGCGGAATTATCCACAACGGTGCTCATGCAGAGTCTCCGCATCGCGGGGAAAAAGCGCCTGCGCGTCACGGACGAAACCGTCGACGGCGCCCCGCGGTACAAAATAGCAAAATTTTTCACCGCTGACGACGCCGACGACGGTGACGACGACGACGACGACGGTGACGACGACGACGACGACGGTGACGACGACGACGACGGCGGCGACGACGGCGACGACGGCGACGCCGACGACGCCGATGATAATGATGATGGCGAAAACTAGGCGTCAGTTTTTTTTATACATTTTTGTACATTTTTTGTATTTTTTTGTAGATTTTTTATATTTTGTTATATAATAAATAATTATTAATAATAATGTCTTTTCTTATAAATTATTAATAATATATCTTTTCTTATTTCAGCGATCAGACACACACACACACACACACACACACCACACACACACACACACACACACACAATAAAACAATCAAAACGCGTAACACAGAACGCGCGCGCAGTGCATAGGAATCAAATCAGTGGGAGAGGGGGAAATGCAGAGAACGCACGCCACATCAGATCAAGCCACATCAGATCAACTCAGTAGGGGAGGGGGAGTGCGTAGAACGCACCGGTATACGCCACATCAGATCAACTCAGTAGGGAAGGGGGAGTGCGTAGAACGCACTGGTATAACTCAGTAGGAGGGGGGGGAGGTGAGTCGACAGCGCACGGGCCGATCAGCAAGGGGGGGGGGGTGAGGTGAACATGCACACACCTCAACTCACACGCTTCAACTCAGTGAGCTAGTACCCCTCTGAGTTGATGCCCCTCTAGTTTACCTACTATTGCAGCCTATCTGGTCACTGGTGGATTTTAGTAGAAGATCATGCATCAAATGTTCTATCATTGGCAGCAAGTATTTTCCTGTGTCGCACAGAGTTGAGCAGGAAATGCACAAGTAATAAATGCTTCATATGGGCATAATTTGCAGGTCGAAAAGCTAGTGGTCTAATCATGTCGTGATGGCGCTTAAGTTAAACGAGACATATCGCTTTGAAGTGGACTAAAGGAAGGTGAATGCGTTGACTCACATATGTTCCTATCCTTTACGGAACATAGATATTATCACACTGGATATAGGACGTCCGAAATGGAATCTTACGTTTTTACTTACCTTGACGATTTAATTACAGCCACGGAAACTTTCGAGGACCATGTGAGATGGGTTAAATTTGTTTTTGGGCGCATCAATGAAACTAAATTGACAGGTCGAAGATCTACATGCTATAAGTACGCTACCTCGGTCTCAGAGCCACGAGCACTTGCTAATTTTGCGCATGTAGCGGGGTTCATTTTTGCGCATAACAACACCATCCACGAGGCTTCCAAATGTTGTCCGGCCTTCCTCAACTATGGATGTAACCCCGAGCCGCCATACTCCCTTAAGCGAGAAGAGGAGCGCTCTTCTGCGTAACTACTTGAGAAAGAGGTGAGCGAAAGGTTAGAAGTCACATATGAAAAAGTTTGACGATCTACGGGTTAAAACCTTAGATTAATTCCGAGGCCGCGCACGTAAGGCAAGAAAAGTTCTACAACCGTCAGCACCGCGCGGCAAATTATAAAGTTATCGATAAAGTATGGGACAAAAACTTAGTGCTTTCAAACTTTGCACTTGCGATAGCCCGCTCAATAAAAACCGAAATACGCGGGACTGTTTATTACAACAGCTAGACTGGGTATGAATACCTACCAGATACAAAACCAAAGGCACTAATATCAACAAGTTCCCCTTATTCGACCTCAAGCCGTGCCACAAAGTGAAGCGGATTCAAGAGGATGCTCAACTGGATACTTCGTCGGGACAACAGGAAGAAAAAGAGCCGGGATTCCATCCTGCCAAGAATTCAAGTTGAGTGGGAGCAGTTGGAGGCGCCAGTCAAGGAGTTAGCCGCACCAGGCTGACAGCAACGCGGGCCGAGGTCAAAGCTTATGCCGACGGGTTGGCTTTTATTAACAGACACGGAGGCCGCGCATTAACATTGGTGGGCGACTTTCTAGACAAAGTCCAAAGTGCCGTTAAGCTGAATCAGGTTCTGGACCGCGCCACGGAGCAGTGTCAGCAAGATCGGGCGTGAGCTAAAGGCCATTGAACGACATCTCGCGAAACTCGTCTGAAGGCAGAATCACTTGAAGCGAGAGACTGCCAAACCAGTCGGGCAAATCACCGCGCGACAACAAGAGTCGTTTTCGACTTGAAAGGAGTACTAGGGTCGACCGACTGTCCAAGCCACGCCATCCACTAGATATGCATTGAAGACCTCGAGGGAAAGCGCATAAGCGACTACACTAACGATTGTACATTATCGCGTCGCTCTTTAATCACTGGTACTGACGTCCATTGAATTACCTGTTTTTCTCCTTGTTTACCGAGTTATGCTCTATTTTTGTACTTTTGTATTCTGCTTCTTATTTTGAATTTAGTTTGTAAGAGAGAAAAAGAACGAGACCGTGGTAAGCCCCGCGTGGAATAAAAATAACTATTGCTTCTTAATATATCTTTGTTTATTACTCTTTTCCTTTTTCTTTACCTATAACCTAGAGAAGTTATTGTAGGCAAAAGTCATCAAAAGGAGAGCGATACGTTACGGTTACCTGGTGCCTGGAGGAGGGGTATCTAACGAGAGTGATTGACCCTCTCATGATGTCTCTCTCTCTCTTCTCCTAGCACTTCGATATATTATGTAATTATTAATGCTATTTAAAATACAGGGTGTCCCATTTTAAAGGAACCACCCCGAAATTTTCTATGGTTGGCGTTCTACAAAAAAATTGTTCAGATAAAAGTTGTTTGGGACAATGGGGGACACCTTTCCCAGAAATCAGATTTGACCTTGAGATTTATTTGTAGGTCAAAGTCATTTTTTGAATAGGAACCTATAATTTTGATCCCGGATTCGGTAAGAGCCAAAAATTCTACGTTCAGATAAGGTATTATGTGTGGGGTGCGGTCAACCCCCCCCCCCCCCCGCGTAAGGTCATGTAGGGGTCAAATTTATTATTTTCTTCATCTATGCACAGGGATGATCGGGTAAGGGTAAGATTAATCGTAATAACCCAATAACCCAATAAACTAACCCCAATAACTCCAATAACCAAATAATTTTTTTAATAAGAACCCCCATTTTTTATCATGGATTCGGAAAGAGCGGAAAATCCTACGTTCAGATAAGGTATTATGTGTGGAGTACGGTGAACTCCCCCCCTCCTATCCCGCCGGGGGCAAGGGTGCGGTTTTCGATGTCTCTCTCTTCATTCAATAATTCCGATTCTCAAGTGGTTTGGGTACCGAAGCCTCCCTGGGTAATTTTGACGGTCAAGGCCGATATCGTGCTGCAGCAAGATATTACCGTCCAGTTATTGGGTTGGGGGCAAGATATTACGAGAAACTTATTGGGTTATTATAATTAATCTTACCCTTGCCCGATCATCCCTGTGCATAGATGAAGAAAATAATAAATTTGACCCCTACATGACCTTACGCAGGGGGGGGGGTTGACCGCACCCCACACATAATACCTTATCTGAACGTAGAATTTTTGGCTCTTACCGAATTCGGGATCAAAATTATAGGTTCCTATTCAAAAAATGACTGACCTTCAAATGACCTTGAAAATAAACCTCAAGGTCAAATCCGATTTCTGGGAAAGGTGTCCCCCATTGTCCCAAACAACTTTTGTCTGAACAATTTTTTTGTAGAACGCCAACCGTAGAAAATTTCGGGGTGGTTCCTATAAAATGGGACACCCTGTATATTGTGCTATGTATAAAACTTTCAGCAAACGACGGCGTGAGAGGAGAGGTAGCAGAAAACGGTAGGTTGTTGTGAAGAGGAGAGAGACAAAAGACAGGTCGCGACAGGCGTCAGAGCCAAAATTGTGACTAATTGCCGCGGCTCGCATAGACGTCACCGCCGAGAAAAGAGAAAACGTTTTCAGCCATGCTGTTGTACGCACGTGTTTCTGCTTACCCCGTTCTGTTTGGCTGTTGATATTGTTGTTCGAATGAGTTCCTTGTGCGTGCGAGAGACTATTATGATTGCCGCTTTCTATGCTATTTTTCGTGCCAAATTGTTTCGCGAGGACTGGTTATTTTCAGTGAATGGGTGGCGAGGTGCACCGATGCAGCACCCGTTCATTGCGTCTTTAACACGATTTTCGACGGAGATCTAACCAGTGCTTGTAGAATTTCTTAAGGAGCCGCCGGCACATCTGTAGGTACTGTTGACCATTCTATCTCTCTCTATTGACTTATTGCTGCTTTTCTTTCTCATACATACTTGCGCAACATATATCTTCCTCCTTCACTGTTCCATTACATTGTTATTTGTTCCGTTATATTTATTTATACCACCCGGCTCGCGTCCTGTCTCTTTGTTCCGTTGCGACCATATATTTGGCCTTTCTTTTCTTTCCCATTTTAGATGCAAGGTATAGACGTACGACGCTCTCCGCGTGCTCAGGAGCTAAATTGCTCCATTGAGGGGTACTTGCGTTATCGAGTCGGATGGGTTTCAGTCGATCCACGTCGAGGCCCGTTTCAGTTATCGGTTGCGATATTATTTCCCGATTTCACAGCATATAAAAACAAGTTCGTTTCTAACGGCGACGGCTAAAACGTGCGACGCAAATGCTGTTCCCGTTCCAACATACATATATCGCGAAGACACTTTAAACAATTTGGCATAAGTCGTAGCAGTGAAGAGATTTTCAGTTTAATAGAAGGCATACAATAAATTTATCGAGTTCAGAACAAGGGCCTAGTACGAAAAGTGAAATGCTTCGTTCTTCCAATATATTACCGGTTCAGATTATTAAACAAAGAATTCTTTCAAACAAGAAATGTAAAGTAAAGTCATTTTCATTATTAATAGTTTTCAGTATTTTTTATTTGTCGTTATTAAATTACATAAATAGTTTACCTCTAAATATTGATATATCATATACAAACACAATTTTTATTAATGTTTTTAATATTTAATCTTTAAGAAATTACTTATTAAAAAATAATATATATATATACAAAACTATTTAGTATTCATTCAGTCGATTTTTGGGCCTCTCTGACTAATTTCTGTATATTTATAACAGAATACTTATTGTAGAATGACGATTCCATAGCCTTCAAACACTCTTTTTCCGTTGGTACAGTTTTTTTCTTTATATGACTTTCGAATGTCTGGTATATTTTGGATGGAATCGTATTTCTGGAGGTAGAGTTATTTTTAACTTCAACTCCTTCTACCACTTTTTTTCTTAACGCATGTATACAAGTTCGTGTACACGCAACATCTCTGTTTCTAAATACATGCTCATTTTTCTTCAGCATATCCGATATTTTATTTCCATTAATTTTTAATGATTTATCATCAATTTCGGATGAAAAATATTCCTTTATGAGGTTCAATTCAGCTTTTGTCCACTTACGTTTTGTGGTTCCTGAAATGAGATAATAAAATAAATACTATATAAAATACTCTACAATACTACAAAAAACACTACATTAATACGAAATAAATCACTCAGAAATTAAGGCTCATGGAGGCACTGTAATCATAGTCAAATCAACAACCAAGCCATCACACCAATTTAAATTACCAAACTAGAAACCAGCAAGCCATTACTAAAACAATACCGGACTAGACTGGAACGATAATACTTTCCTTGATTTACTGTTCTCCTAACTACACCATAACCAAAACCCGTTTTATTCATTTTGTAATACCTTAGGACACCGATTTTTTAATGGAGAACTGAAAGGAAATGGTTATGTAATCAATGTAACGTTATACAGAAGAGCAAGAAACTCGCACCAAAAACAGTTTTTTGAAGTCAACTGAGAAAAAGAAGGGAAATTCGTTAACGTCTAAGCTGTCAAGAGTTTAGCTACAATCGCAATTACTACAGCAAGACTCCAGTGTGTGTCAAGTGTACTCCTGAACATCACAGCAATCAAAAATACCCGCTAAAGGAAAAACAATCAATATTATCTATAATTATATTAAATTCACTCTCTCTCTCTCTCTCTCTCTCTCTCTTTCTCTACGTATAAATCATAATTGCAGTTTAAACTTGGAGTTTATTATTTAATTTAAAAAATCAAAAAGGGACAACTCTCAAATTTGAAATTGCAATTATGATTTATACACAAAAAATATAATCTATGGTTATTGTAAAAGCAAATATTCCGCCAATTTAAGAGACTGTTCAGCATACATGCAATTTCAATGAAAGCTGTGCCCCTTCCCCAGGGTTGAGAAGTGTAAAATCTATATCGCATTGCCCTAGCAATACGAAAAATAACTGAATTAACAAGACAATTACCCGAACAGTAAATCTTGAATTTACATATGCTCGAGCTGGGGCTGGTACGCAAAGAATAATGTTCAATTATTTACCACAACCAAGAAACCATTACCGCTTACTAAGCCAGTACCAAACGAAGGAAATCATGACAGAAAACTAAAAGTAATGATTGAAAAATTCACGAATAGAATGAACACAATGTTGAATCTATTGACAAAACTGATTAACTAAATAGCAAAATAAATAATGAATTGAAAATAGTTAATTAGAACTGTAAGAAAAAAAGTGATAGAAACTATAAATTGAAAATATTCTCTCTCGTATACTACTTCAATATTCCAAACTATACTGTTTATCAATGTGATCATTCAGACAATCAAGCTAATTGAGGCACTGCTATCATTGTTCAGTCATCGATCATTAGTCAATTGTTAATCCCCAAACGTTAAGCATGCAAGCTATAAACATCATAATGTAACTTAATAATAAAGGACTAAATTGGACTGAGCATACATCAGCAACATACTGATCACCTTACCACTTAATTGGTAAAAATGTTTTCTCTCCCTCTTACAGTACCCAAGACCAGTATATAACTGGCAATACTTTGAACGCCAAGCACCGTTAGTAGGGCTCCAGGTCATCTACACCTACTTGAAGAGGAAAACTGTATATGGCATGATGAAAAACAGCTGCACTTCCATATCCACCAGGGACCTGGCCAATATATCGGACCTTATTGATTCAACTGAGAAATTAAAAAATATATCGCATCATGAACGGAATAGGAAAATGAAAAAATTCCCAAGTAAACTTTCATTTACAATCTCCATAGACTATTTACTTTGGAAAGCCACTCAAAATCTTAAGAACTAACTACAGTTTATCCCACTTATCAGTTGATCCGGTGGCAGTTGGGTGAAGAAGAACAAAGAACAACAAAGCTATCGCCTTCGTGAGTCACCTTAACAATATATATGTACGTCGATGGCGACTAACTATTGAAAACAAACTTCTTATGTACAAATCAATCCTCAAACCAGTATGGGGCATATGGGATTCAACTTTAGGGGATGGCTTCAAAACTTAGCTTACAAACTTCAGCAAGGATCGAATCTAAGTCTCTATGGATCCTAGTTAAAATATCTTGATTCATCTCTAACGAAATTATTAGAAATGTCCTTTGAATACCAACAGTGAAAGTAGAAATATCATCATACTTCAAGAAATAAAATTCCAGGTCACAAGATCATACCAACCAGCTGGCAACTCGTATTCAACAGGGAAATAATTGAAACTCACCCCTAAAGAAATGCAAAATAATTATCTAGATTACACGATAATATTAATTGATTTTAATTAATGGTTTAACAAAGTAACCCTGGAAAACTTACCTATTTATGAACGCTAAATTGTATCAGCTTAAAAAACATAATGAATGTTATGAAGCAGATTGTAAATAAAAATATCAAATAAATGAAAACATATAATTGATAACGTAGCAGTTTACGATAGTTCAAAAACAGTATATTATGAGTAATCATATTTATTTAATTAAATACCTGTATTTAAAATAGCCTTTACAGGTTTAGCAGGTTGGAGATTCAAAGCCTCGGTTGATTGCGAAGTATGCAATACTGATGAATCGTCAGAAATGTACTTATTTGCTAAGCAAGAATCAGATTCCTTGATGTCATTTATTACTTGTCTGACATCGGCTAATTCATTAGTGGCAATATCCTCTGTCTCTTCCGATTCCTCTGATCCTTGGGCGTTCTCTGATTCCTTATCCACGTCTATTTCGTTTTATAAAGAAATGTTATATAATAAATTGTATGATTTATTTTGAGCATTTTAATATCTTATCAGAAGTTTTATTTTGGTACTTTACGAGCGCTATGCTTCTAAAGAACCACGGAACTCTTTAATATCATAACTACGACTAGATAACCTCAAGGAGAATCCCTAAAATTAATATAAACCTTATTTCTCCGATTTCTATAACCATTTACATGTACTGACTAAGGCAAAATTCGATAAATAGATCTCTAACCCAACCCTTGCTATATTGGTTCAGATGTGGGAGTTGGTGTTGCAAAGTACTGGATTCTGGAGAGCTTACACTTGAGGTTAACTTGTCGCGGAAGTCATGCATACAGAGTACACGGGGTTACGGGGTTCTGATTGGTTTATGTGACATTTATTCACTTATTAACTAAGATTCTAGTTGAATATGTATAAGATCTTAAAAAAAGTATTTACCTTCGGGATTCATCATTCCTTTTTGCAAGAGTTTCGAGATCTGTGTAATGACGTGGACAATTTGTGGTCTCCTATATACATCTTTATGAATATCTAAACGATGGCCTAGAAACTTTGCTAGTTCCTCGTACTCTCTCTCCGTTAAATTAAGTAGCGCACATAAAGTCGCAATGTGCTTTCTCATTGCAGTCCCTCTTAGAGATTCCGGGTGTTCTGCACCACATAACTGAGAATACTTACGTATTATTGCACACGGTTCTGGTACCTTAAAGTCTTCAGGTTTATTACTACTTGGCAAACCAAAAATATATGGGTTTGCTTTCGGCACTCCAGCGATTTCTCTGAATGAATAAAACAGATCGTAACACTCTTCATCTTCTTTGGAGAGCAGCAAGGATACTATTCGCGATCGTTTAGCTAACGTATAAACATGCTTATACATTTTTCCTAATTTTTGGCCTTCTGCGTTCAGTTTGCCATATACTTCTGGCATCGTTTCTGCGATGGATTTTCTTTGGTCATAATACTGCCGTTCAAAATAAGCCATATCGCCAATTCGCTTACGATTGAAAATCAAAGAAATTAGCAATTGGCTTTCACCTAGTTGTTCCCAGGCTTTTTTAGCAAACCCGTTCGTTTGCAAAAAGTTTCGAGCTTCTGCCCTTAATCGCAAAGCGTATTTGTAGAACACAGTTATGTCTTTTGAACTGGTTTCGACGACTTTTTTAACTGCCACTTTTCTCACTGATGATTGTGAGGCTTTCTTAGTTAACGCTTTTCTTATGTTAACATCAAACCGGTTTTGAAAAGACAAACACTTTTCTTTTTTCTTGAGTAAAATTTTCGAAACCTCTTCGTCGTGTTCATTCATTTCTATTTCTTCGTTAAGAAAGTCTAATTGTAGTTTGATCACATCATCCGTGTATGTGGCAAGCTGAGTAGCATTTGACGGGTGATTATATATGCCGGAGGTGGTTTTTCCGGCTGTAGCTTCCACAGCAACCTCAAACTTTCCAGAATTTGCCAACGTGAATGCATCTGACAATTCTTTTATATCCTCGCTTAATAAAAATAGCTCTTCTGTCATTCTGCCTATTAGTCTAGCTTCTTGCTTAATCTGGTTAAGCATCGATCTTTTTCTGATCGCATTTTCATATTTTTTAAGTCTCATATTGACATATAAAATAATTAAGCGATCTTTTAAGATTATTTCGCCAATTGAGTCAGATCTTAACGTGCAAAGAAGCTTAGCAGTATCGTTAGTCGCGCAAGAATGAATTTTTATATTGGTTCCCTTTACTAGCGCATTTAAATGTATACTTCCTTTAATTTTTTGCGTACTGGTACATTTTTTGACGTGCTTCGCTAACCTCCTTCGAAGGTAGGCTCCCCGGCAATTAGGGCAAGTATCGTATTCATCAGGGTTAACGTTTTTCTTCATTACACATTTTTCAGTTGCTTCTTCTTGGTTATTTTTTTCATTTGCATCTTCTTCCTTTTTTTTTCTTTGCGATACTTTTTTCTCCATTGTCGGTAATTTGCAAATTTCGATCGTCTCAGACTCCTCATTTCTCATATCTCTCCCTCGATTTAATAGTCGCTTTAATGCCCAGAAACGCTCTGACAATCTAGGAGGCATGCTCTTTATAGATTCTACTTCCAGTTCTTTACCGTGAATAGCTATCAAGTGTGGTGGTAATTTTCGAAAATTTTTTTGGCAAAATGGACATGTATATGTCCCTAAATTTTGCCTGACTTCTTTTTCTTGCAGTGATTGATTACTCAAACTTTTGCGTCTTAAAACTTTTGATAAGTTTAAATCAACCGCTGAAAATTATATGTTCTTTTAATTACATTGGATATTTAAATAACTTTTTCATGATAATTATAATTATATTTACTTATTATTAAACAGATAATTGTAAAAAATATTTATAGTTATAAAAATTTCAAGAGACCAATAATTGTACAGCCAGAGACATTTGAAAGTTAAGAACAAAAAATCAGATTAAGTTTACAGGGTGTTTTAAAACCATATCCAAATTTTGCTATCATTTGGATTGTCTCACAAAATTATATAAGATACGACTATTAAAAAATGTTTATTTCAATTACTTAAATGGATTCACAATCTCTTGTAAGATTCAGTACTGAGCGGACGTATTTACATCAGATCTAGTATGAGAGAAACTAATAGATTAAGAAACGTTAAAATGACACACAAATAAATAAGAGTATTAGTCACAGAGCAAATCGGATTATCTATTGTTCGCTTTCTGTGTGTAACTGATCGCAAGCAAATCAAGAATCGAGGTTCAAATCAAATGATAAGTATACTACAAAGCCAAAATGAAGTTGAAATGGATCTCACGCTATCATAAAATTGAAAAAAAAGCTAGAAACAAGTAAACAATAAATAGCTGAGGCATAGTTCAGAAAATTTTACTCAATAAAATAAACCTCCTGCCTGTACGCTGGACAATTTGGTAATTGTCAAAATGATCAAAACTGCTATGAACCAACAACAACTACAACAACCAATTTGAACCGTTAAGTTTAGAAAAAAAGAAAGAAATCAATGAAGAAGCCGTAGTATACATTCAAATCCATACTTCTATGCAGAGAACGTGGAAAATATTGAACCTTTAGACAAATGAATGAATAGTAAAACTGAGAATACTTATAATATATAATAGTTATAATACTTATGAGTTATACTATTAAAGTACTAAATAACAAGGTTAGAATACAGCTTAATGATTCCGGAAAACATTTGCCAAGAGTAAGTGTATTAAAAACAGAAAAACTTAAATCTGTCTATATTAATATAAGAATTAAAAAGGCACCAAGCCTCTTTTTATAATTATGCTGGTAATTTCCATCAACAACAAGAAAAACTGCAAAGTAAACCGACAGAAAGAGAAGAGAGATTCCACAATTTCTAAACTGTCAAGAGTTTGGGCACATAAAGAATTACAGCAGTAAGGTTTCAGTGTTGGTGACGCAAAGAATAGATTCCATTAAAATACCACAACCAGAAACCACAGCCGCTCACCAGCTAGTATCAAACGAAGTGAATCATGACAAACAGCTATAAGTAATGATTGATCAACTTATGAATAGAATGGACAAGATATTGAATTTACTGACAGCTCTGGTAAGCAAGATATCAAAATAAATGACAAATTGAAAATAGTTTTTTAGAACGCTATCGGATAAAAGAAACTAGAACTTGAAAACTTTTTGACTTGTGAAGAAATAGATGTCATCATGATCATAGAAATTCATTTTAGACGTAAGCATTACTTCACAATAGACGACTTTAGCGAATGGGGATCAGAAAGAGGGAGCCACATACACGTGTCCAGGCTAAATGGCACCGAGCTTAACCTTTGATATAAAGCCCATTAGTAACAGCATCTTGTATTAGTTGATTACAAATGTGTCACACAAATCTTGAGTCGTAATGATCAAATTCAGTACTTTTTTGAGATTTTTCCATTTAAAAAAAATTTAAGCTATTGAAAATATAAAAATATTTAATAACACGTTACAAAATACCAAAAAGATTTTAAAAAATATAACTACTTATCGATGTGTTATAATTGCGAATAATTGTTTTTAAAACTATTTATCTAACTACTTGAAAAACTACTTGATTACTTGCTCATCTAACTATTCCAAAAAATGCTTGATCTATTGTTAATATAAATGCTTAAATACCTCACTGCACTATTGGAATAACTGTTCATAGTACTACTCTTAAAATTCTTCGGAAAACTGCTCCAAAATAAATGTCAATTTCTCAAATAACTGCTCACTAAACGCCCCAACTAATGCTCACTTAACTACACGAATAATTTTTCACTTAATTGTTCGAATAACTGGTCACTTTAGTATGGAATACCCACTTATCTAACTGTTAGAAAAACTGCTTGAATAATTGTTCAAATTACTGCTCGAATTACTGATTAAATAACAGTTCAAATAACTGCTCGGATTACTGCACAGACGTCGAATAATTTACAGAATTACTTTTCAAACAATTGTTCGAATATTGGTTCGAACAACTGCTCGAAAAAATGCCTAAGTAATTACGTCCTTGACTGCTCAAAAAATTGCTCGCATAAATTATCCAATGCATAACTGCTGTAATATCGCTAATCTTCTGATTTCCGGTGAATATGATTTTGATAATTAATTATTTGTGTATTATTCATAATTCGCTCAAAATCCAATTAGTAAATTATGCATTATCTTACAACCGAATTATTCGGGTTATGATTCATGATATATATAAAATATTTAAAATCGTATAATATACAGAAATACCGCTAATGAGCTCTTTATTAAAGATTTCATGTAGCCGCGGTGGGTGGATGCGCCTCCCCATTCTCTGTACTCTGAAACCAGCTGCTAATTGACCGTCACTTAATCGTATTTATCTATTAACGTAAATAAATAAAAAATTTTTACTAATCGCAATTTCTCTTTCTCTTTTTCTCTGTGTTTTTTAAAGACGAATCCAACAATATCACAGTTTACACATCCCATGAAATACATATTCAAATGAAATTTTGAAATTATGAATATCTTAATAAGAATTCTACATTTTTTATTACTAAAGCTTGATCACCAAAATCATAAACATTGAATATATAAATCCAAATCCGAAATCCTTTATCGTAATTTCAGTATTTCGAGTTAATAGTTTACAGCAATAATAATTGGGATCATAACTAGATAAAATAATTGGGTTAACTATAGTTCAAATCCTTGATGTTTCAATTTCCTGATAAAAAAATACAGTCTTTCACAGAATAGTGACCATGACAAGGAAAATTGATTGGAGAATTTACGGATCTAAATTCGAAAGACTTGGCATTTTAGGCTTTGGTGCTTAAGATTTAAGTATTTGTAATATTGAAGATTAAGAGCTTCAGATTGAAATGCTTTTTGTTTAAAATTCTACATATAAAAGTATTAGTGTTCGTAGCTTTGTAGTTACAGGGCTTATAACATCAACTATCCGATTTTATAAAATTATTTTACGAGATTCCTTTTACGAAGAATAAAGATCATGTTCGCTATTGAGAATCTGCCATTGTGAACTTTCAAAGAGTAGATACGATAATAAACTTCTGCAATTTTCTGGTCTAACGTTTTACTGATTATTATAGTTGTTATTAAGATTCACATTTCTAATATTTTAATAGATAATGTCTTTGCCGAAAAAAATGGAAACTAAAAAATGTAGTATTGTTTGGTAAAAAATAGATATTCTAACAGGTTTAGTAAAAAAAATAATTCCATAATGTGTAACGGGGGGGTAAACCTGCAAAATGAGAAATTTATTTAAGAGCAAACTCCCACGATGCAGAGCAAACCGCCGCTCCGTTAACACGTATGTTAATACGTGTATTCCCCTTAACGTCAGCTGACTTAACTTGGTTGTCTTCGATCAAGCGGAGTTGAACTCACCTTAAGTCACGTGCCCTGTGACACACGATGAGTTTTAAGTGTAATCGACTTTGCTCCTAATCCACTTAATCCCCTAGCTATAATCAGATTAAAACTTAAGCCTATTTCAATTGTTTAATCTATTAGGAAAAATTATATGACGAAATCGGCGAATAATTTTAATAGATTTTATTAATAAAAATCTCTACAGTCTTTATCGGGCCGAAAGACTGACGCACGCGAACAGGATTTACAATTAAATAACTTTCGGTGAGAAAGAGAGAGAGAGAGAGAAGATACGAAAATTGGCGCGATCTAACGCTCGGCGCGAATACAAAATTATCAACGCTAACGCGGCTGAACAAAATAATAAATATATTTAGACACGCGATAATAAAGGGAGGTGCACCTACGCTGCGGTGCAATTACGGTGATCAGCCGTAATTGTTGATGTCAGCAAAATATCAACTGCCTCTGTCCTTTGAATAATTGACTGCGCTGCCTCACTCTGCTTATCAGCTGCAAACTGCTTCCGAAGCCCCGTACTTGCTGTAATATCGCTATCACACTCACGCACGAAATTGTCCCAGGAAAACTATTACTCGGCGAGAAAAAACAGTGCAAATAACTTCGGCGATATCTACTTGTCACAACAGCTGAGACGTAACTGCTAATTTGAAAGATCGCGCGCCCCCTCTCTCTCTCAATACTTAGAACTAACGCGCGAAAATCAGAATCGCGAACGGTTCGATTAATTGAATCGACTACCGTTGCAAATGTTAATAAAGTTTTAGTATATCAAAATGTATTATTGGGACGTTCAAGCTAGACAACCTCAAAATAAGAAAACAAGTACGATATAGTTATTCTAAAGTAAAATAAAGATTCGAAGTTTAGATCTCTCTTTCTAGACTTTCACATAACACATCGTTGGTATGTATTATTGATCAATTTTAAAGTTTTTATTGCAATGGTCATAATTCTCCATTAGTTATTGCACTAAGAATGATTAACTTTGAAAAATAAAAATTGTAATACTATTTTTTAAACAATAAAAAGTAAAGACTATTTTACCTATTGGCGGAGTCGGAATTGGAACATCGTCTACATTCATAGGTGAATTTTGATTACCATTTATGTCATCTTCATCATTGGAATTAATGTCAGCTTCATTCTCATCATCTTGATCTTGATCTTCATCAACATCTGAAACTCAAAAATAGCAATAGCTCGTAACTTATATAAAAATATTGATAAATATATAAAAATAAAACGTCAGTACCTGAAGGCTCATACGATCGATCTAATGGATCTAAAAATTGATATATGAATAGTAGTTATTTCTAATGGAATTATCAAATTAGTTAATAAATAACTCATTTTGGATATTTTTTCTTACCATCCCCATCATCTTCATCTTCAATTAGAATTCTTTTTCTCTTGGATCTTTTAGAGTTCACTGAAGTATTTGAAAGACTCGAAGGTTGGGACTGGTCTACAGAATCTACATCATCATCCGAATTATAGACTTTTTTAGCAATGATCACACGATTTTTATCAGCACCTAAATGAGAATGGTCATATTTCTTTAAAACATTATTTGAATACAATACAGAATACTTCAGTTGTTGAGTTTTTAAACCTATCAAGTGCTGAACATAGTATTTCGAAAAATATGTTTAATGTAATTGAAATTTTCATGATTCATAATCCGGAAGTGATAGAAATCAACATGATTTTCATTAGTATAAATTGATTGTATTATCCATACATAAAATAGATATAATCAAAAAAGATCAAACTATGAACATTATTTAGAAGGAGTTAATTTTTAAATTGGAATAATTATTTTCAAAGGGAATAAATTTCCAATTGCATAGAAACTTGCTGAATATGTAGATAGAAGTATATATTTCGTGTACAAATAAATATATATTTCACATTTTTGGGACTTTGTATATAAGAAATCTTAAACTAAATTCTCGATATGTATAAAAATATCTTACATTTTCGCTTGCATTCTTGTGGTCGATTATGATCTTGATTTTTTGGTCTATTCAATGAACCTAGATTTTCTTGCAAATCAACATCGTTTGTTGCAGAAGCTTGGATTGGAGTCAAGTTCAAGTTATAGTCATGAAATTGTAGAACTGAAATCGTATTGAAGATCATTCGTTACGTGTTTTTGACAAAAAAGAGATATGTTTTGTTTTATAATTTGGTAAAATGTAATTTTTATAAGCTAAAGATTACTAGGTCAATACTGATGTAATTTAAGTTAAAAGAAATCACACTAGATTCCTATCCGAAGGAATTTTTCGGACTAAGTGGAAGAGTCAATAGCTGATATTCTTATCTAAGAACGGAGCCAACTTTATCGCCAACCCCTCGTTTTGTTTTACATACCGTTGGGAATAGCCACGATAAAAAAGCTGTATGAAAAATCGATTATTAATGGGATAGAAAGAGCAATTAAAGACAAAGGAAATGAGGGAACCTTAACGAGTTAATTCGAATTTTGCAAAGGGATGTCCATTCAACATCCCCCCAAAGAAGGTGCAAAAAAAAGCATCGTTCTTCGGGTTTGCCGATGATCTATTGTTAACACTTGTAGTCGATACAATATAGTTAGTATAAATAATTGCTACTAAGGCCCTAAAACTAATTACCGAATGATAGACTACCAGATTTCTGTAATTAATGGTGAATAAATGCAAGGCAATTTTTTATCGATTTTATCGTAATTTATATTTAACTTCACTTAAAATGGTGACATGACGAAGACTGTTTGATCTTACCCAGTTTGTAATAAATAAGGAAATAATATTTATAAAGAGTAGGATAAAGTATCTCAGAGTATGGCTGGACAGTAAGTAATCATTTAAAGCACCATGTCAAAAATGAGGAACGAATGTATCAAGAGTCTGCACGTCATTGTCAAGACTCATACAAAATACATGAGGGACATTGCTAGCACCGGCGTAAGCAACTTAAATTTTGTTAATAATAATCGACAATCACATGGGTGCAGTTATTTTTTATAAAGAATAGATTTTCGTGTCTCGTTATAATCAAACGTGAGCTCTTCTCCTGGCTCTATAATTCTTGATGCCAGAAAAACAAGACGGGGTGTATTATCTACAACTAATTTTTTCACACATAAGTTACTACTGAGGTTATGATTAATAAGCCTTCCAAGGTAGGAAGTTTCTTCAGTAGCATCAACACTACAACAAAAAAAAACAGTCAATTTCAAACCTATTAATATAGCGCTGTCAAATGCAAATGTATTATATTCAAATTAAAAGGTTATTGAACAATTATGAAAATAAATGTTGATAAGACAAATTCTGCTATAACTTGGATGTTGACAATATTTAAACCATTTCCCGTTGAAAGGAACCACTAAAGTCTCATAAAAGACGCTGTAGAACATAAAAAATACAAGGTAAAGCTGTAGCATGGAAAAAAATCCAAGAAACCTGTATCCTTATAACATTTTATTTACATTATGCTAACCCTTAAACCCAACATCCCAAGAACCTTTTATCTGCAAGTGATACTTCATTACAGATTAACTTTATATGCATATCATTAAAAATCCTGTGATCTTTTAAAATCTAACCAAAGTCACGTTAACCTAGAATGCAAACCATCATGAGTTTTTTAACATTATAACATAAATTCTAAACAGTTTGATTTGATTTATAAACCCTCAAAAACTCTGCAACCTGATAACAATATTACCTACGACAACTTATTTTGAGTGCAAACCCACCACAAGAATCATTATATCACTATAATATCACATCTGTAATGGGGAATGTTCGCTCTCGAGCCCATTTCATCGTATCACTATCATACCTGTTTAACCGTTGCTTCAAGGTGGAGAACATGCGTGAGCATTAACTTATACATGTATTTCTCTTACACTAAAGTCGTAAGTGGCAACATAGCTGCGTATGGAACGACCGCAAAAGAGAAGAAACAACAAAAAAAGAGTGCGGGAGAATAAGAGATAAGATTAAGTTGCATGACCATAGGGACCGCGAAAGATGAGGAGTACCACTTGCCATGCGTTAGTGAACTATAATATATAATAAAGGCTATTTCTATCTCTAGTCTTCAGACAACTTTTCAAACTATGTACGACTCATTATCGCAACATATTTTATTGAAAATCGCTGAAAATGGAGTCCAATACTACATTTCTATGCTGAGGTACATTACAATTTTCAAAATGGTCACAGATACGTCTGCTATAATTTTAAATAGAAATCTTATTTCATTCCGAAGTCAACAGACAACTTTCCGAACTATGTGCAACTGATTATCGCCACATATTTTATTGAAAATCTCTGAAAATGGAGTCCAGTGCTCCATGTCTATGCTGAGATACTTTACAATTTTCAAATTAGTCACAGATACGTCTGATATAATTTTAAATAGAAATCTTATTTCATTCCGAAGTCAACAGACAAATTTCCGAACAATATATGTCTGAGTATCGGTACGTAATTTATTGAAAATCGCTAGAAATAACGTCCAGTGCTCCATTTCTATGCTGAGATACTACCGAGAAAGCAACATTATCCTGTTTTTTCGAAAATGAAGGACGAGATACATGAGCAAGTGTGCAAGATGCTAGAATCAGGTATAATTCGGAAATCGAAAAGTGACTGGTTCAGCCTGGTAGTTATGGTACGTAGGTTAGATAGTTCGTACAGGTTTTGTATTGTATTATAATAAAGTGAATGCACTATCACGCATCAGTGCATATCCATTGCCGAATTTGGATATCATTTTGCGCAAGTTTCAGCACGTGAATTATGTCATGGCTTTCGATTTCTCGGGTACATTTTAGCAGATTCCTCTGACCCAGCAATCGATCCCGATTACAGCGTTTACCGTTCCTGGCATGGGATTATTTGAGTTCGTCAGGATACCTTATGGACTCACAGGTGGTCCTGTAACCTACCAATCGCTCGCAGACTCAGAAGTTATCACTCCGGAGATGGAGCCTTATGCGTTTACGTACTTGGATGATTTGATTATCACGATGAAATATTTTCAGTCCACGTTATACGGCTCAAGGTGATTCTGTGTAGAATCAAGGAAGTCGGTCTGGCTATAAATCGCAAGAAGTCATGGATAAGCATGTCTGAGATACGCCATCTCGACGTGCTAGTTAATTGAGAAGGTTGGCGTCCTTATCCTGAAAAAACTTGCCCCACTTTCGAATACTCTGCGCCACAAAATCTTAAGAAATTTCGTAGATTTCTTTGAATAACTGCGTGATATAGGAAGTCCTTAGGTGACTACGCAACGACCTGTGAACCTCTTACTGCGCTTATATGTAAAGACGCCAAGTCGGACTGCCGAGTTAATCAGTGGATAGATTTTGAGCGAATTAAGGCACTTTTTGTGACGGCGTCTGTATTAGCTCGCCCAAATTATAAGGCCTCATTTATCATCGAATTGGATGCCAGCAACACGGGTCTTAGAAGCATTTAGTTACAGCGCATCAATAAACAGTTGCCTCGGAACGAAAGTTATCAGCTGCCGAATGTTTAAACTATACTTAGAAGGCTAATATTTTACTGTTGTGACTGGCCATCATAGCCTGGCTTAGCGATGTAACTTGAAAAACCCTAATGGTAAACTAGATCGCTGGTTTTTACGCCTACAATCATACGACTTCAATATCGTATACAGAAAAAGGAAGGACAATATCGTACCAGACGCATTGCCCCGTAAATATGAGAACGAGGAGAATTTGGTAGTCTTAAAGGTTAACGAGAGCGTCCAAGATCCATGGTACCGAAGGAAAGTACAAAAAGTCCTTGAAAGTTTCAGGGAATACCCATATTGAGAAGTCGACGATGATAGATTCTACACACCTATTCTACGTACCTGCCGAAGCTAGCGGACGTTGCCACGTTCGGTGACGATTGTGATGCATGGAAGTTCATGATACCTCGAGATCAGCGTGAATGCATCCTCGACGAATATTACGACGAGTCCACAGCTGGACACTTGAAACATTACAAGACCCATCCACGTGCGATTACGCAGTACATCTGGTCTAAATTCTATAAATTGCACCATTTGCAAACAAGTGAAGATTGAGCAGAAAGCGTCTGCAAGACACATGAAATGACATATAGCTCATAACTTGTAGGAAATAGTTTCGAGAGACACGATAGAACAGTTCCCTCGATCGACTCGAGGCCACGAATATTTGATCGATTTTGTTGATCTCTTCACAAGACGTATCAAGTGTATACCGATTAAGACGACTAACGCTATATTCGAACGTGTATTCTTTCGTTATGGTATTCCAGAGAAGTTCTGATCAGATAACAGGATACCGCTTAAGAACAAGCTTGTCTACAGCTTTCTCAAGCCCCATAGGGTAATTCATGCAACGTGAGCGCCTTAGTCACCGATGTCAAACCCGACGCTAATGTGACCATCAAGTCTATAATAGCTGAATCCATTGAATAAAGGTACAATACATGTGATATTCACTCAGCGGAGTTCGCCTTCGCATATAATACCGCGGTGCAGGATGTTATTCACTCTAGCCCTGCCTTCGTAAACTATTGAAGGAGCCCACAGTTGCCAAATTTCGCTGAGAGGGACGAAGAAAGAAGAGCTGTCGAGGAGCTACCGCGAGTAGCGCGAAAAGACTGGCATATGCACACGGAAACGCTCGGAGAATACCGAACCGAAGTATCAGAACATTCGAGAGCCGCCCAAAATCGACAAGAGATTATTATAATAAGAAACACGGCGATTTGACTTATAACTGAACCAGTCAGTGACGCCTAAGAAGAGAGGACCCCCGGGGATCTGACAAGACCTCAAAATTACCTGTAGTGGCATCGCTCTGGGTCTACAGCCGAGAGACCTCCAAGAGATATAAAATTTCCTGTTTTCGCTCCTACTTCTTTTTGAATGCTTAGGCTTTTGCTTCGAACACTACTTCTGCTATTTATTTCTTGCTTCTGTCAACTTTAGACATAATAAAAGTGACCCCTTAGAGATAATTGTACTGGTAAAATAAGATAAAAAGCAGGAAAAGAGAATAATTCATCAGCGCCGCTGATGCAAAATCGGGTCTCGAAGGCAATCACCGCAACCGTATCAATTCTTGTGGAGGCGTTCGAGCGGTTCCATACGGCCCTCGAGGACCTGTAGACCAAATGGGAGAAGATCCTGGCTTGGGCTAAGGAATACCGTAGGATCCGAATAAAGGCGGTCCTAGAAGAACAAAGAGCATACCAGAAAGTTGCAAGAACTGTACGCTCTTAGAGCCCAACTCGCAGTGTTGGAAGAGGATAATTAACCATCCTTCTCTGGCTCACTGTCATCAGTATCACAGCAAGCCGGCCAGAGGTGAGCCTGGTTCCCATGTAAAGCAGGGATCTTCGGTAGGTCAATCATGCGGGAGGTGGGACAATTCCCGTCTGTGCCTCCGGCTAATAAAATTTTGTAATAGTTGTGACCTCACCGGAGTATCCAAAAGCCAAAACTATCCCAATCATGTCTAGCAATAGAAGTGGGCCCAAGGACTCCTGGCTCAGTACTCCTACGATGTCTCGGAGTACTGCTTACCCTGTGTCGACGCATTTGTGACTGCTGATCAGGATGCGGAAACGCCCCCCGCCAACTAAGCTATGTTTTATTTTGTAAGGCGATCGACAATCCGGAGAACCACCCGCGTTTTTATATTAGTTTGTAAGAGAGATTATGCGTCGATGTCTTGTTCTATATATATTTATGTTTTTACCTACATATTTATATTTCAAAATAAATAATACCAACGTATTATAATAATAATGCAACGTACTAACGAAACACTAGTGTAATCTAAATGAAGTTTTGCTGATTGATTTATTTATTTACTTTCCCATGGGCTGGCTCTCAAAATTGGAAAAACAGTTATTATCAAAATAAATAATATTTTTTATTTTAATAAAATAAGGAGTCCTTTTTATTGCCGAGAAAAAGAATTACTTTTGGTGCTGGTATATTTCTTTACTAACATATGGGGGTAGGGAATTTAACGACTAAGATTGCAAAAATATAGCACATTAATTACAGCCGCCATTGAAATATACGATAGAATACGGAAAACTCACCAGTATTGCTTTCCATCATGAATGAAATAAAATTGGTACTCAGACTCTTTTTTCTGAGAAGCTAATTTGGCAGATAATAATTCACCAATATACTCAACGACAAAGTCGCCTTTTAAAAAGGTTTTTGTTGCTCGAATTCCTCGTCCTTTCCCGGTATATTGTTTTATAACAAGTCCATCTTGGCAATTATTTCTTATTTTATCTTCAATATTCTTTATAACAAATTTCTCATATAATTTATTATCTTTGCCGTTAATCGATATACATGAAACTAAAATGAAGATGTATACCTATTAAAAAACAATTATAGTAATATTCATTTTCGATGTAAAGGAACTTACCGTCTAAGTTTTCAAGGTTACAACGAAGTTCTGGTAATGCCATATTTTCCGGTTAATGTTGTAAAATTTTATCTAGTAAGTGGATTTAAAATTCAGTAAAAGATTGAACAATCTGAAAACAATTAAAAAAGTTTCGATGCAAAATACAAATAAAAAAAATGTAAACAACTATAAAAATTATAATTATAAAATGTTCTTGTTTATATGCATTCTTTTAAGCAATCCTGAACCAAATGATTCATATGGTAGAATATTATTTTTAGCAATAAAAGAATATAATACAGCTGTGGGTACATTTTATTCTATAAATTGAAAGTCAATAGGTCCCGGAAAATATTGATTTTTTATACCTTTGCATATTCACTTATCAAAAATATGTCTTCATTAGTGAATAAAATATAATAAATAGTTTTAATTGCAAGATTACAAAATAAACCACATAGAAATCATTTGATCCAGTTTTGTTTAAAAAAAACATTTTTTAGCAATGTCTTTCAGAAAAATATAATGCATACACTAATACTTAAAAAAATAAAAAATAGATAAAAAAATAATAGAATTTAAATAAGTATAAGTATACTGAAATTTGTAATAATTGAAAATCATTTGCAATATATTCATTATTCATGTTTCTGACACTATACATTAGTTGTTAATGAATTAAGTGATATTCAAGTACTACCTAGTATGTTAATTCTTAAGTAATAGCAAATAAGAGCATTTGTAACGATTTAATTTTTCCAATCTCTACCTGAAGGTAGCCTATTATACATACATAGTCGGATCAATTGATTATCAAATCATAGGAGCCATATTATGACTACATAAACTTGTGAACTAATTTGTGACTATATGAGGATTGTATTTTATCATATAAATATAGCATGTATTCGAACATTTGTACAAACATAAATTAACTAGAACAGTAACAAAGTAATTATAAATAATAGCATCGATTAAACAATCAAAATATTATATCGTAGTGCCTTATAAATAATACATTTTTTTGTTTACCTACGCATACAATAAGTATATATCTACTTGTGCCTACGAAATAACTTCATGTTTGGGACTCATATATGCACGTAGCAGCTGAGTTTTAAATGCCACTGATAACAGCTTTCTACAGTGCTAGCCATCAACATGTGTTAACTCGCGCGGCAACTTGCCACTTCCAATAAGTTCAACATCAAAAATACCCAACGTGTGGGTTCCCTCGCGAACTTCAACCAACTAAGTTTGTGACAGGGCTATAGCGATGCTCGCTAGCCCTGTGTGCGGCACTCTCCTCGCATGAACGCAGCGACCAAGTATACGCTATATAGCGACTACATACTTGTGTCGTTGCAGGATCTGGAAGGAGGAGCGCGACGATCGGCGAGGTGTCGCCGTGAGTGCGAGTAAGAGCGAGAAGAGCGAGAGAGAGAGAGAGAGCGATTTTGACTGATTTTTGACGGCGAGAGAAGTGGGAGCGCGGCGGCGCGAGGCTTGGAAAATTAAGAGAGAAGAAGGGCAGTTAGGCGCGAGCTCTCAAGTAATTAGAGCCGCCTAAGGAGAGTCGGAACGAGAGGACATTTCGGCCAGAGAGGAACGACTGCGAGAAGTACGACTGCCATTTGCCAGGAGAGCCAGAAGGTCCAAGCCTAGCCCGGACACGCAGCGACCATTCGCCGTCTCCGGGGCAAAGGCCGTGCTGCGGCCTCTCCTGCAGCAGTCCCCGTCATCGCCAGGCAGCCACTTCCGGCGGGCCTGCGCTTTCGCCGGCGTCGTCTCTCTGCCGACGGACCGTCGGCATCCGGTGGGTCGAAAACCTGTTCATCTCTCTCGCGCCAGCTCTCGCTCGATTACGGACATTAGTGTATTTCGATTTATCGCGCACGCTGAGCGATCTCGCTCGCGTGATCTCGCGAACTCTTGTCGCGGAAAGGCTGAGCGAGCGCGCTTGCCGCGGCGAAGTTAATCTTGTAGCGATATTTGTGAAAAGGCGTCAATAAATGAGATCGCCATATGTAATATCATTGAATTAGAGTGTCCGTTTCTTTGTGTCAACCTTTCCCAGCCAGCGCGAACTTCGGCCTGTGAAAGTCAGCGCCGGCTTTCTTTACCGAGATAGAACCCAGAAAAATTAGCAGAGACCAGCCCATGGCGCACGGAGGCTGACCACTCTTGCAAGTTGCATCGTATATTTTGCAAATATCGATCATTCTTAATGCAACAAATATTCTCATTCCAGTGAATCTATCTATCGTTTTGTATTAGTTGTGACGGTGTAGGCCCGTCATGGCCTGCACCGTGTGCTTGCCTCCCTCTCCTTCCTACGCAAAGGCGCACGGCCGGCATCAAGCGAACGTTATTTTCACGTGCCTGATGCCTGCCCTTTTATTTTTCAGCAACGCACGAGAGTGGAAGGAGAAGCCGTGGACGCGACGACGCGCTCGAGTATTGAGAGTGCGAGAGAGAGAGAGAGGAAAGCAATAGTTTGAGTGTTGGGCTTGGCGCGCGGCACTTGTCGCGACGGGCATTGCCGCGTGCCGCCGATTAGGCGAGTGGTGGGAGAAAGCGTGAGAAGCCGGCTCTCATGCACTCGAGAGAGAGTGACGCGACGCGCGCGACAGCAATCAGTCGACGAGAGCTAGTGACCATCGCTGCCTGCCCTTTGTCCGGAAGAAGTCAGCATTCCTCAGCAGATCGGCCGGACGGGACTTCCTCTGCCAGCGACGCAGCAGTTGCCCTGCAAGAAGCCGTCATCGAGGCAGAACCCGACAGCCTTTTCTGCCAGGTCGCCGGCCACGCAGCAGCGAGGGGTTTTCCAGCCTAGCCGCCGGTGGGACACCTTCAAGGCTGCCAGCAACAGCGACGTCCAACAGAATTTGGTCAGGTCACCGATTCCTCTCTCTCTTTGTATCTCTTCCTTTCTTCGGCGATTCTCACGGTTCGCGTTGCTACGCCAGGCTTTTCCGAGCCGGCGTAACTTTCGACAGTGTATAATTTAAGTAATTGTTTGAGCCGGTTAATGAGGTGACATGGCGCTAACGTACCGGTCATCTCGTTTAGACTAAGTTTCGCGTGTTATTAGTAATAAGTGATTTGTACTCTCGTCGGCACTCGAGGTAGTGCATTTGTAATAATCGGTTTGTCAACGAGTTGTGTGTGAAAATCATTTGCCCGCTGTTCTCCTTCCTGCTTTGCTTGGAGCGATACACCGCCTCCCTTGCCTTCCCCCTTTATAAATAATTGGTAATAGTAGTGAATATATCGGCGTTGCACGCCGACGCTATTACATGGCATCCCTTGTGGGGAAGGGCAAAGCAGAGGTGAGAGCGGTGTTTGTATGTGTGTGCGCGAATAGTTAGTAAGTAGCATTAGTAATTACATTTTCTTTTTTTACGGTTAATTCGGTAGTATGGTTTGTGAAAGTGATTTTGTCGCGTTTTGTTAGCAAGGGCAAAGCCTGTTAAAACAACGCGCCTTTCTTTGAGAGAAAACGTAGAAATTTGAAGCATCAGTGTATCAGGTCGCGACGCGCAAAGGTCGCTCGCGCCAACACGTGTTCGCTTCTGAGAATTCGAGCGTCCGAGTGTGTTTACGTTTGAACGCTGCATTCCTTTCTGGTTCTAGGCAAGGCGATAACTTGCCGGCCTAGCACACTGAAGGAACATAGTTTTTTGTATTATTCTATTCGTTTATTGTTTATTTCTTTCTTTTTTTGGTTGGTTACATATAGTATAGTTTTCCCGTGTTAGCTGTCTGTTGGCAACTCGCGCGCGTCGTTGGATTTGAAGATAGTTTTTTTTGTATTTATTTCATTTGAATTTTATTTATTTATTTTTTTTTTAAGCTAACGATTCGATCGCACCATGCCGCTTGCATGTAAGGATCGCGTAACCATGCGTAGAATTCTCCGCGATGCCCGCGTCAAGGAAGTCAAGCGCCGTATCGACTCAACGGAGCCGGTCGCATTGTTACGGTTAATGCGACATAGGAGACTTTCTTTACACGGCGAAATCGAGGAGTTGAGGGAACGCTACTTGCGCTTTACGCTTGCGATAGAAAGGCCAGAGTTAGGAGCGCCGCTTCAACCGAGCGATTTTAAAGAAGGTCGCGTGCCTGATCTTTCGCCCCGCGAACCCACACACGCGGCGGTTAGCAGCGACGAAAGCCAGACTGGTCCGGTCGAATACGTTAGGGTTGCGTCACCAAGGGCAGCAGAGCCAGGCTTGCCAGGGCAGGCGACTTTGACACCACGAAGTGTTGTCGCTCTGCATCGGCCAGCTCAGCTGCAGGGCGCTAGGCTTACGACTCCTGACCGTGGGGAGGTAATTTTGCCAGCAACTGGCGCTGTCAGTACGGCTCAACTTCAGAGTGCTAGAGCGATGACGCCCATTCGCGAGGAGGTTATCTCGCCCGTAACCAGTTCAGTAAGAACTACCCCCCCAGAGCGAGGCGCGCGCGCGACGAATGCGCCCGACACAGAGAGACGTAGTGCCGGCACCTTGAGCCAGGTATGGAATGCAATAACAGCTGTTCCGCATGGATATACCGGCGGGAAGTGCAACAAGGCATCACTGACGGCACAAACACCGTGTATAGGGTAGAGAGAGAGGCAATGCAGGGTGGTGCGGATCAGGCTGCGCAACAGGCTCGACAGCCATTGCAAGCCGATCCGACGACCGGCCGCGCGGCGCTCAACGTGCCAGCGACCGCCAGCCCTGTTTACCAGGTTCACTCAAGCGCTCAGCCAGTGAGTCAGGTCCTCTTTCCTGAGTGCCCACCATCTGACAGAGAGTCATGGATCTCTGAATGGAAAAGAGCTGTGCCAGCGCCTGTTAGCGTATGTTTAGGCGAGAAAAGGGAGACTCGGACTCGGAGTCCAGAGCTTCAACGAGAGTGTCGGAGTGTAAGCCGGTCAAGGCGAAAACTTTGCCGGACCATGGCAGCACAGTAGACCTCTCGAGCTCCTCCGAGTCAGAGATCGGAGAGCAAAGGAAAGGCGCGTCGCGTAGAAGCGACAAGACGACGAAAGCTGAAAGGAAAAAGAAAAGTCCAAAGCACGTCAAATATATCAATGGCGTGCCAGCCGATGGTGTTAGTGCGCTAAATGCCTGGTCACTTCGTTTTTCGGATGACGGTAATACGAGCGCGATTAGCTATTTATCAGGACTAGAGGACTGTCAGCGCTTTTATAGAATTCCGGATAAAGAGTTGCTAAACGCAGTAGGCACTAGTTTGCGTGGTAAGGCGCGTACTTGGTACGAGCTTAATTGAAAGCAATGGGCGACTTTATCGGAATTCAGGAAGAGCTTTTCAGCCAATTTTTGTCGTCGGCTTAGTAGACAGTAGCTATATAGGGAATTGATGCAGAGGTCGCAAGGAGAACGCGAACGCATCTCCGAATATGTAGCGGCCTTCCAGTCGATCTTGAGACGTTTCGATCCGCCGGTTTCCGACAAAAAGCAAGTAGCTATTATTGTGGAAGGGTTATCTCCGCAGTATAGGCGATATCTTGAGACAAAAGCGTTTATAGATCTAAGCCAATTCAAGGAAGCCGGCCTAGCGTTAGAAGATCGTATGATAGGTTGGAGAAGGTGGCAACGTCCACCAAGCGCGGACGTTACGCTCGTACCAGAGTCTGCTTATACCGAGCCTAAGAAATTGGCCGGAAAGCAGTCGTCGCGGTAGAACAGGTCGCGAGCGAATTAGACGAGGTTTTAACAGTAGAACCGGCTAAAGAAACGCGCGCTAGCAGAAAGAAGGCAAAGGCCAAGGGCAAAGGGCTGAAGAGCGAAGTTGCCACGGCTAATGCCCAAGGCGCGAAGCCGCAGGCGACGAATCGCTCTTCGCAGCAGGCTGCGCAACCGAATGTTGCAGCGCAACCGCATGTTGCAGCTCAGCAGAACGTTGCGGCGCAGCCGCCCGCCGCCCAGGTGCCGATGTTTTCTGCACCGAGTTTGATTCCACAACAGCGTGGACAAGCTAATGGCGCTCAAACAGGTGCCGCGAGAGGACCACGTCCTTTTGCAGGCGCGTGTTTCGCGTGTGGTCTGGTTGGCCATCAAAGGTCTCAGTGCCCGGCTGCGCAGAATTCGCAGCCGATTGTCTGCTACAAGTGCAGACAACCAGGGCACTATGCGAACAATTGCCCGCCGAGACCGACGGAGGCCAAGCCAGAGTGTCAGGTTTGCGGGACCGTTGGATTTGTCTTCCGAAATTGTCCGACTTGTAGTCAAGTAAGACAGGGAAACTCGGGTGCAGGAGCCGCCGACCGCTCAGCGACTCCTGCTTAAAGCAAATCGAACGGGCGGTTTGGATAGACGAGTTGCTAAGAAAGAAAAGCAACTCGGTTGTTGCGTCGGAAATAAGGAATTCCGATCGCATCATTAATGTAAGGCTAGAAATAGAATCGGATACAGGCGAAAGAAAGCAAGTCGTCTGTAGACCGGTAGTTTTAGATGTAGGTGAGAAGTTAGAATCGGATGTAAACGAAAGAAAACAAGTCGTTTGCATGCCGGTAGTATTTGGTGTAGATGAGAAATTAGAGTCGGATGCAAACGAAAGTAAGCAAGTCGTTTGTAGGCCGGGTAGTGAGGTCGTTTACGATGTAGCTGATGAGAAGCTGGAGAGACCAGATCTCGTGGAGAGTCTATTTCCTCGGCGTTGGACGGGCCCCTAAAGCCAGAGAACCAAAAATCGAGCATTTCGCGCGGCGGAAAAGCCTCGATTCAACGTGTTAGTGCTAGGGCCGGTCATGAACAACGGGACGAGGCGACAAGCGGAACTTTGTTTAAGTACGATGCGTGGGATGCGGTCGGAAAGAACAAAACTCAGCTGAACGTGGACTCTTCCACATCTGACGACACGACCGATTCAACAAATTCGCGCATAGATAATGCGCACATATTTGACGAACCCGCCAACTCCGTAGCTTTGGGCAAGCGTCCGGTTGTCTGTACAGACGCACCGTCCGTTTCGGTGAGGGGGGAGACTGAGGATAGCTCAGTACCTTTACTAAGAACGGAAGAGTCGGATCAAGCGTTAGTAGCCGTGACAGAAAATAGGTTTTTCTTGAAGGTGAAGATAGGCAATGAAGTCTATAACGCGCTGCTGGACTCAGGTGCTCAGGTGTCAGTTGTAGGACCGAGACTTGCACAAAGATACGAGGAACGTTTGAGGCCGCCAACTATATTCGTGCAAGGTATTTCAGGTGAAAAAGCGCGAACATTAGGCGATCTCAGACTGTGTGTTGAGATAGGTGGTAGAATCGCCTGGCTGACCGTGACGGCCGTGTCAACTTTAAAACACGACCTAATATTAGGCGCGGATTTCTGTAAGAACTGGCAAATCAACATTGATTTCGGGAATCGTGCTTGGCGGTCAGGTGATCAGAGTGATTGGTGTCAATTTGCCGATGAAGGTAGTGAAGCAGTTGACGTGTTTGTGGAATGCGCAGGTTTGAATAGGTACGAAGAGACTCAGCGCGAGACGATCATGGCGCTTGTTCGCCGGATCGTCCCCGAGTCTGGTGATTCACCGGCAGTCACTAACAATGCCAAGCATGGACTCAATCTTAGATAGGTTGCGCGGCGCGGTCCATCTTTCGAAAATCGACTTAAAGTCAGCATTCTGGCAGATTCCGCTCTCGGAACCGAGCAAGCAGTATACAGCTTTTGCAGTTCCGGGGTTAGGTCTCTGGGAGTTTGAAAGGATGCCATTCGGTTTGGTAAACGCGCCGGCAACGTTCATGAGAGTCATGGACGCACTTTTCGGGCCTGAATACGAACCGCACGTTTTCTGGTACCTTGACGATTTACTAGTGGTTAGCGCGGACTTTGAAAGTCATGTCTTTTGGCTAGAAAAGGTATTAAAGAGGTTAGGTAGCGTAGGTCTAGAAATTAATCTCGAGAAGTCGGATTTCTTCTGTACAGAAGTGACGTATTTGGGCTATCGCTTAGACAGTGAGGGTTTGCGTCCGGACGACAATAAGGTGCAACCGATTGTAGACTATCCGGCTCCGAGCAACGTAGCTCAGTTGCGTCGCTTTCTCGGGATGGTAGGCTGGTACGCTAGGTTTATTGAACACGAAAGTGATATTAAAGTTCCTCTAACAAAATTGATTCGTAAAGATCAACCGTGGGACTGGGGTGAAGCTCAGCAAGTCGCATTTGAAAGGTTGAAGCGCGCGTTGACTGAGGCGCCTGTCCTTGCGCGCCCGGACTTCGCGCGCCCTTTTTACTTGCACTGCGACGGTTCATCTTTTGCGGTGGGCGCGTGTTTAGTTCAAATATTCGACGATGGCGAGCATCCGATATGCTACGCCAGCCGAATGCTTAACACTCATGAGCGTAACTACACGGTTAGTGAGATAGAGTTTTTAGCCGTTCTATTCGCGGTAAAGAAATTTAGACCGTACATAGAAGGGTCACACTTTATAGTAGTTACTGATCATAGCGCGCTTACGAAAATTTTGAATAAGAGAGAACTTACAGGTCGGTTAGAGAGGTGGGTACTTGAGTTTCAGCAGCACAACTGTGAGATAGTACATAGGAAAGGGGCATTACACCACGTGCCAGACGCGCTATCTAGGGAATTCGAAGATGGGTATGAGGTATGCGCGTTTGAGGACACGAGCGATAAGTGGTATTTGCAACGGATACAGGACGTGCTATCTAGGCCGAAAAAGTATAGAACTTGGAGAGTAGAAGGTAGCACGCTCTATAAATTCATGCAGAACCATTTGCTCGATCCGATCACTAACAGAGAAGAGTGTTGGCGCATGGTAGTGCCGGTCGAGCATAGAGAACGCATGTTGCGCGACGCTCATTGTGAGCCTTCCTCCGGACATTTAGGCCGGGAAAAGACGTACGATAGGTTAGCACGAGAGTACTACTGGCCGGGCGTTTGGTACGACGTTAGTACCTTTATTGCCGAATGTAAAAAGTGCCAGGAGTACAAAACAGTACAACAGGCGCCGCTCGGCTTAATGGGAAAACGTGCAGTAGAACGCCCGTGGGCCGTAGTAGCCACAGACGTAGTTGAGCTACCGCGTAGCAAAAACAGGTTTCGGTACATGGTCGTGTTTCAAGATCTATTCACCAAGTGGATAGAACTGAAACCACTTAGGTCGGCAGACGGGCCTGCCCTCGCCGCTGCCTTGGAAGAATTAATTCTATTTAGATGGGAAACGCCAGAGTACTTGATAAGTGACAATGCGAAAGCATACAAGAGCGTGATCTTCCAAGGTATGTTGCAAGAGCACGGCATCGAGCACGTGTTGTGCCCCGCATATCATCAGCAGAGCGATCCGGTTGAACGCGTCAATAAGACGCTGAAAACTATGATTGCTATGTTTGTTGATAAAGACCACAGAAGCTGGGACCGTTATTTGCACGAGTTTAGGCACGCTCTAAATACCGCGACGCAGTCGTCGACTAAGGTATCACCGGCGTTCTTAAACTTTGGTAGAGATCCTCGGCCGATTAAAAGTCTTAGAAGAGAGTTGGAAAAGAAGTTGCCTATCACGAAGATTGATACGCAAGCGTGGACGGATCGGTTAACGCGATTGAATGCGCTTCGAGACCTAGTGGCGAAACATATTGAAGAAGCTCAAGAAAAGCAGAAGCGTCAATATGATAAAGGTAGAAAGCAAGTACTTTTCCAAGTAGGCGATCTAGTCTGGCGGAAAGTCCATACGCTTTCTAACGCTGCCGCGGGTAAGAACGCGAAATTAGATCCGAAGTACGACGGTCCGTTTAAGATTATTAGGGTAGTTTCACCCGAGATTTATGAGTTGCAAACAGATAGCAAACACCGTAGCACGAGAGTACATGTATCGGAACTGAAGCGATACATACCAACTCGTAGCGTTAAAGGTTGCGAGTAGACTGTATTTTATTCTGTTTATTTTAATTGTTTAACGTATGTGCTGTTTTATTTTGTTTGTAGGTTTTATATTATTAGTACTATGGAAGGTACGCCGATGGAGTCAGGAGCAGCCGCACCCGTCGAGCCTGATCGCTCTGCGCAATCCGTTGCCGCGATCGAGTTGAGCGCCGCGCTTCGCGCCGAACAGTCGATGGCGCTGGAGCAGGTGGATTCGAGCCAGGTTGAGAAACCTGCCGCTCTTCCTTCCCAGGAAGAGCAGGCGGCCTCTCAAGCCGAGGCTCAACCACTGCCTCCAAGTGCCTCGACTGTCCAGCTTGGCAGTGCCGGTTCGGGCCGCGACGTGCCGATTCCTCCCCCGTTGCCGGCGGGACCGGTCCCGGCCGAAGTGGGTAGCCAGGTACACCTCACTAGGAAAGGCAAGGCTCCGCAAACGGTACTCCGTTTAGCTAAGCCGGTGCAGACCTGGTCGGAGGCAGTGAGGAAGTGCGCTTCCTTCCGACTCACAACTCTCGCGATACGCGAAGCCGCGGAGAAACCCCGCGTGATGTCCGCCTCGGCAGGTTTGTTCCAGTCACCGGCTGGAGAGGACTCCCGGAGTGATTCGTCGCCGGACCGACTCCTCGCGGCCAGTTGCGCCGTTAGACCGGTAATAGAGAGAGCCGCTAAGACGCGCGCGAATTCGCGAAGACGAGTTGGCCGTACGCCGTTGCCATCTCCGTCGGCACGTTCCACGGGCACCAACGGGGTACTCGAAATGCTCGACGACGACGGTAGTTCGGCCGAGAAGAGTGCGCGGGCCGCTGATGCGCCTAAGGTGGCGCCTCAGAAGCACGTACACGAACCACTGTCGTGGAAGCCTCTCGAGCTTCAGAGGCTCGACCCGGCCTACCAGTTCGTAAGAACTGGTGGCCCGGGTGGCTTCGCACCGGCTGGTTACTCGGCCGACGAGAGAAGGCGCGAACACGAGGAGCACGTGGACGCGGAACGGAGGCGAAATCGAGGTCGGCTCAACCTATCCTCGTGCAACATAGAGTCGCCGCTGCATTCGCGGGACCCAATGCCGCCGTCTTCGGCTCGCCTGGTCGCGGACGTTGCGTCAATTGACCCCGACCAACGTACCGGGGCTTCGGCGAGTCGAGTGGCGAGTCACATTGTGGCTCGAAGGCTTGGGCCCTGCGGGAGTGGTGTCGGCGCTATGGAGGTGGATGGGCCGTCGGTGCCCTCGCCGTCTCCTCTGTCACCGTTGCCGGTCCTCCCCGTGCCGACTGATGAGCGCGCCCCGATATTATCAGAGGCGTGCCCACCAGTAAGGCGCGAGGGTGCACGCGCGGCAAGGTCGTTGCCGATGAATACGCCGGCTAGAGTAGGCGCCTCGAACCCTGAGGTCAGGCTTGCGAGGGGAGTCTTCCTCTGCGGGTTGACTTCGGTGCCGTGGGACGATTAACTAGATCTCCCACCGTACCGGTGTTTTAACTGTCGGACGGGCTCCCACCGCAGGACTGACTGTACGAAGCCGCCACTCAGACGCGACTTTTGTCGGAATTGTGGCCGTTTGGACACAATTGTCAACAACTGCCCGCGTTGTAGGCAAGCGTATTCACGGGAGCAAGCGCAGTTGCGAGCGATTCGGGACGCCCCGACCTCGGTCTCGGGTGAGCCGCTGGCGAGTGTGGTGTCTGTCCCACAAGACAGGCCCACGCCACAGCAGGCTCCTCGAGAACCGGAGCCCCAAGTTTCGGTTCCATCGACAGTCGCGACGGCCACCTCGGGAGTGGCTAGGAAGAAACGCCATCGTTCGGGAAAGGCGTACCGCGAAAGGCTGGCCCGAAAAAGCGCTCGGCAGCAAACGAGCGACGTTGTGTCTCGGTCGCCCAACGGGTCGAGCTCGCTCCCGACGGAAGTTGCCCCGATGGAAACATCGGAGGCGACCCCGCCGGTAGCAGCTGTCGCGAGCGGTCAACGGCTCAGTGGTGCTGGCTCCCTTACCCCAGTGGCGGAGGAATTAAGAGCCCTCCGCCTTAAGTGTTTGGAGAGGAGAGATTAGTTTCCGAAAGAAAGGTATGGTATTCTTTATGAGGCGGATACGTGCGTGTGGCGTCCTGGTGCGCCGTTGATTCGATCGGGTTATGCGTTAATTAAAAGTTCTTTTTTTTGGATTCATTTTCTTTTGGAATAATCGTTTTGCTCTTGTGTTTGATGTTGTAAGACTTAGCGCGTATAGATCGGTCATTAGTTCGAATCTTCGTTTAAATAATGAAACTTAGATTAAGCTAGTTTAAGTGTTATAAGTTTATGTATAAGCTATTTTTAGTTTGTACCGTTTGACCGAGCCGTGAGCCATTTGCCGGAAAGAGAGAGAGAGCTTAAAGAGAGCTTAAAGAGAGGTAAGGCCTTGTCTCCAAGGGAGAGCTTCGGCCTTCGAAGGGGCTGTGACGGTGTAGGCCCGTCATGGCCTGCACCGTGTGCTTGCCTCCCTCTCCTTCCTAGGCAAAGGCGCACGGCCGGCATCAAGCGCACGTTATTTTCACGTGCCTGATACCTGCCCTTTTATTTTTCAGCAACGCACGAGAGTGGAAGGAGAAGCCGTGGACGCGACGACGCGCTCGAGTATTAAGAGTGCGAGAGAGAGAGAGAGAGGAAAGCAATAGTTTGAGTGTTGGGCTTGGCGCGCGGTACTTGTCGCGACGGGCATTGCCGCGTGCCGCCGATTAGGCGAGTGGTGGGAGAAAGCGTGAGAAGCCGGCTCTCATGCACTCGAGAGAGAGTGACGCGACGCGCGCGACAGCAATCAGTCGACGAGAGCTAGTGACCATCGCTGCCTGCCCTTTGTCCGGAAGAAGTCAGCATTCCTCAGCAGATCGGCCGGACGGGACTTCCTCTGCCAGCGACGCAGCAGTTGCCCTGCAAGAAGCCGTCATCGAGGCAGAACCCGACAGCCTTTTCTGCCAGGTCGCCGGCCACGCAGCAGCGAGGGGTTTTCCAGCCTAGCCGCCGGTGGGACACCTTCAAGGCTGCCAGCAACAGCGACGTCCACCAGAATTTGGTCAGGTCACCGATTCCTCTCTCTCTTTGTATCTCTTCCTTTCCTCGGCGATTCTCACGGTTCGCGTTGCTACGCCAGGCTTTTCCGAGCCGGCGTAGCTTTCGGCAGTGTGTAATTTAAGTAATTGTTTGAGCCGGTTAATGAGGTGACATGGCGCTAACGTGCCGGTCATCTCGTTTAGACTAAGTTTCGCGTGTTATTAGTAATAAGTGATTTGTACTCTCGTCGGCACCCGAGGTAGTACATTTGTAATAAACGGTTTGTCATCGAGTTGTGTGTGAAAATCATTTGCCCGCTGTTCTCCTTCCTGCTTTGCTTGGAGCGATACACCGCCTCCCTTGCCTTCCCCCTTTATAAATAATTGGTAATAGTAGTGAATATATCGGCGTTGCACGCCGACGCTATTACATAGTAATATAGTTTCTTTGTGCATTTTTTATATTGTTTAGCGGCACGTGGCTTGTGCATGCGTATTAATCACTCAAAGTTTTGCATTTTTTCAAATTATTCATTTCAGTGTACTTTTAAGATAAAACGGTTTATGCTTTTACCAATAAACAAATTTTTACATACTAAATTATATCGAAGTTTGTATATTTTATTTAGGTTAACTGTTGATCTACTTATGGCAAAGCAGGTCACGATTATTCAAAAATAGCTAAATTTTTTAATAATAAATCAATTCAAGTTAACTTAATCAATTAATTGGAAAAGGCTCAATTATTCATTAAATAAACATGTGACGGAGAATTAAGTTTTGTCACCGATTCCCTTCGCTTCTAGCTCCCTCTAGCTAATTCGTTTAGTGACACGCGGTCATAAGCATGTGTGGGTTCTTAAGTACGTTACTCATGCCCGGTTTTCTATTAGTTTGAGCTGACCGTTCTAGCTGATTGGAAGAATATCGCGATGCAAACTGTATCATTGCGCCGCTGACAGCGAAGGAAAAACAATGCATGGGGGAAAGGATAGAGTGAGTGAAAAGGAATAAGAATTTGACATAGCTGCGCTGCTGGTGAGTATGAGTACGGAAAAGAGTGCGATTTAATGGGACAACACCCGATGTATCAAATACAACTGATGAATCCCTTTAATATTTTTGTAATGATAATTTAATTTAAAAAATTGTAATTCTGTTTGTCTACTTTGACGTATACCTACATGCGTGTACCGTAGAGACATCATAAATGAATTTGAAGCGAGCCATTTTGTAGATTTTTCTAAATTTTATTAACGCTTACTAACTATTTTAATTCTTCAAATACAACACGCACAATGATCTTTACAAAACCACTTTTTTCAATATGAAACATCACGGTATATTCGAGAGATAAACAAGTATTTTACATTTTTTCTCAAAAAAATTTGTTTACTTTTTACATTATATCATGTATGGCGGTCGCAATACGCAGGTGGGTAGGCCTGTATTGGTCTACATGCGACACTATATACAAAAAGATAACGATTTCCGTCATCTATAAGTATTTTTATGATGTCTTTATTTCCATAATTTATTGATATTTCTAGAAGAATCAAATGTTTTTATTCTCATTCTTGTACCTATCAAAGAATATATAATAATTTTTTGTGTAATTTTGCAGCAAACTAGAGAAAATTATAAAATTAATTTTTTTCAGAACTGGCAAGTGAACTATTTTTCTGTAGATAATATGAACGTTCAAGAGCAAACATCATGAATACTACTCATCGAGCCCATTATGTAAATTATTCAAATTAAAGAAATTGAATCAAACAAAAAAATATATATGTAATTTCGTTTGAATAATTTTCATATCGGACTCTACGAGTAGTCTCAATGATGTTCTTCAGTGCTAATTACTTGCGGTATTTTCGCTGCTTTCACAAATATTAGCTTTGGTTTTTTAGAAACTTGCTAACACAATGCTCCGGACGTTATCAGGAAAAGTCTCGACACTGACCACCATTTAGTTTACGTAAAAGAGTAAAATCAATTCGTCAGGCTAATTTATTGTGACTAGATCTTAAAAATGGTATTTGAATTAATATAATTATGGAATTAAATAAATATATTATTATCGCGTCGAATTTCAAGTGTACACATACATTTATTATCGATCTCGTCAACCGCATTAAGGAAACGAATAGTGTCGAATAAGTAGCTGAACAAGCAGAGCAGTGCAGTAATCAACGACCCAAGTAAGATCTGCTAGTAAATCATTCCTGTCGAATAAATTACACGAATAACCGAAGGGTAATTGAATACTTAGAGTGAGAAAATAATATTTGTTGAATAATTAGAATTCAAGTCTTAACCATCAAAAAAGATTCAGTAGGTCGTAAAAAAGCATTCTTTTTATAAAAGTAATGGTTTTCGATCAATACCAACTTCTCTGCAAATACTGCGGATTATTCTGTCAACAGATCCATCACTAACAACACGGGAACAAAGATACTGTTTGATATGTGAAATGTAAAGAAGCCATTTTTTGGTCAGATGCGATCTTTTAGAAGATCGAATACAGACATGTTGATCAAGACTTTTGTAAGAAGTGGGACGACAAAGCTGACAAGTATACTTCATTGCCTAAAACAGGAACACGTACAACTTCAGGGTGTTTAATCTGGAAATATCGATGGAAAGAAGGGCGGTCAATCAAACCCCAACTATAAGTAAGTGTAACTGATCACCGAGATCTCAAATTACAGGTAAAAATAAATGGACTTTTTTCTATAACGATTTGTTGTCTGGTATATTGACATCCCGATAGTTCCGATTCCTTACGCAGTTCCACGTTCCGTGTACAAAATTTTAAACTACCGTCTCATATTTTTACATCGTGCAGTTGACAAAATATGAAAACAAAGTCGTGTCCATGTTCCCTGTCTAAAGGAATTATATTCAGTTAGTATATCAAACAAACGAATATGGAAAGTAGAACTCGAAGTTAAAGAACAGAGGAAATAGAGAGGAATGTAAACAAAACTTCTAGCATAAAACAAATGATTGTTTATTTAGTCACTAAGCGTAAAATCACGCTTTATATGACAAGGAACGCAGTCAAAATATCATCCCAACTAAATAAAAAGAAACAAATTGTAGAAATGATATAAATAAATCACGAGAGAAAGGTTGACATGAGGTAATTCAAGAAAACGTGAATAAAGAAGAAAAAAATAAGAGCTTATGTTCAAGATTTAGCACCACCCTCTAAGATAGAAACATAGAAATAACCAACGATGAAAATGAAAATGAAAAGCAAAAATCCAGAGAGGCCTCAATAAAGAGTGGTATGAATCTGGAATGGAAATAATCAAGTTATAGTATGCCAGGTTGGGATGTGCATCTTTGGAATACTTAAAGAACAAACAAAATCAATTTCCTGTTATAAGAGAATGAGAAAATGTAGTCTTTGACCAGAAAATACTTGATTCTGAGATATACTTAGTAGCTCAAATCAACAAACTACCATTTAAAACTATGGAGGCAATAAGCCACAGAATCATTTGAAATATAATAAACGCGTGCTCCATGGAAGCCATTAGTCCACAAATGTATTCTAAAAGATAAAAATATATTGCAGTATTTATAATCGATTAATCATACATAACGACGTAATAATATATATCCATTAATCTCATTACATTCATAGCTCACAATAATCATAAACTTCTCTTATCTACCAGGTTATGCTTTTTAATATTTAGAATAAAATATAAGAATAATGTATTATATAATTATATTATATAATGCAACGATTGCCGAAAATCGTAGGACTCGCGCGATGTTAGCGAGCGGCTAAACGATAGTAGCCGCGCTCGGTTCGCGAGAGAGAGAGAGAGCGTAGGGGCAATGACCGGGAGGGGAGGGTCCGACCGGTAGTATGACTGTGCCACTCAGTCAGTTCGTGCGCCTAACCTCCGTATTTCGACCCGTTCGAGTTTTGTTTTGGTTTGCCACTGACACTGTGACTTGCGCGGGTGAGTGCTTGCGACAGCAGCATCAGCAGCAGCAGCAGCAATAGCAGCCGCAACAACTGCAGTAGCAGCAGCAGCAACAGCAATAACAGCAGCATCAGTAGCGGCAACAACAACAGCGGCAACAGCATTAGAGGCAGCACAGTGGAGCAGCTTATTGTCAACTTGTTGCTCGGATACGGTTGGCCACCGTATCCACATCGTCATTGCGGTAGGTGCACCTTCTTCCTTTGTTAAGCGTTGTATTAATTTTGGCGTGCGAATCCGCGCAGCGAGCGCGAAGAATTTGTTTATCGCGTGCGAGCAGGTAGTTCGCGGAAATCGTGGTTTTTTCTCTCTCTCTCAAATAGCGTGTGTTGTCATTCACGCGTGCGTGCGTGAGTCTCTCGGCCAATTCCCCGTGTGATTTAATTAGCTAAATAAAGAGCATCTTAATCATTATTTCCGAGTTAGATAGTCGTTATTTTGTCATTCCTTTATCCGGAGGTCGCGCCAGTGTTTATTTTCAGGAGATTCGAATTCGCCGGTTGCGAAGCACGAATCGCGCAAGTATCGATAGACGCGAGTCGATAACTTAGGTTCCGGAGGCGGTAGCACGAGCGCTACTAGTACGAGCGACAGTGCCGCCAAGTGGCGAGTTGGGGGAACCCAACTCGGAGAAGTAGAAGACTCTGCGCAGGTGCACTTCGGGGCAAGGTAGGTTACTGTGCTTCAAGCACATAGATAACAAGGCGTCATTTAGTCACATTTGAAGGTACGTTTGCGTGATTTTGGACTAAACGGCAGCCTGTTGCAATAATTATAATAAATAATTATTCATTATATTATCCACTGAGGAATGTTTTATAAGATGGAAAAAAAATTTCATTATAAAGTAAATCCATTTGATCGGTGCAAGTTGCTGAATAATTGAAAAACTTAATAAAATCTAATTAAAATTTTCAATTACTTCAAAACTAATCTTACTTTAAAGTATTTCATAAGTATGATAAATCTATACAATATACAATGTATACAATATACATGTTATAAGATATTAAGAATATCAGTATAAAGTGCAACGATTACCGAAAATCGTTTGACTCGCGCGATGTAATTAGCGGTTAAGCGAGGTGAGCCGCGTTCGGTTCGCGAGAGAGAGAGAGCGCGTAAGGGGCAACGACCGGGAGGGGAGGCTCCGAGCGCCAGTACGACTGTGAGACTCAGTCAACCCGTGCGCCTAACCTCCATCCGTTCGAGCTTTCTCGTTTGTTTGCCCTGGTGACATTGCGAGCGTGAGTGCGTGGGTGAGGTGCAGCAGCAGCAGCAGCAGCAATAGCAGCAGCAGCAACTGCGTTAGCAGTTACAGCAGCAGCATCGACAACAGCAACACCAGAGGTGACAGCAGCAACAGCAATAACAGCATTGGAAGCAGTGCAGCGAGCAGCGAGTCGGTCGATCAACAATTTGATTGTCGGATACGGTTGGCCACCGTATCCTCGTTGATATTGCGGTAGGTGCATCTTCCTTTCCCTTTTGTTAATTGTTAAATTTTGCGTGCGAATCCGCGCAGCGAGCGCGAAGAGTTCATTGGTTTGCGTGCGAGCAGGTAGTTCGCGGCAATCGCGGTTTTTTTCTCTCTCTCTCAAAAAGCGTGTGTTGTCATTCACGCGTGCGCGCGTCAGTCTCTCGGCCAAATCCCCGTGTAATTGATTTTATTAAATAAATCATCCCTTGGTCTTTATTCGAACGAGTTTCCGTTATTGTGTTTTCCCTTTGTCCGGAGGTCGCGCATATTTGTTTACATTCCGATTCGAATTCGCCGGTTGCGAAGCACGAATCGCGTAAGTATCGCTAGACGCGAGTCGACATCCTAGGTTCCGGTGGCGACCGCACGAGCGCTAATAGTACGAGCTACAGCGCCGCCAAGTGGCGAGTTGGGGGAACCCAACTCGGAACATCGAGGAGACTCTGCGCAGGCGCACTACGGGCAAGGTAGGTCAATGCGCATCTAGCGCATAGATAACTAGGCGACGTCTGATCACTTTTAGGTTTATTCAAGGATTCATTGATTAGACGGCAGCCTGTTACATGGCGCCCAACTAATTTAGGACTCACACACGGGGAAAATAATACAAAAAAAAAAAAAAAAAAGAGAGCAACGCGCGCGAGAGAGAGACGTTTGCGCGCGTGCGTAATAAGGTGCGAGCGGGTAAAATAACGCGTGGCTCGTCCGGTACGTGCTCTGCGGTAGGGGAAAGACGCCTCTCCGACCCAATAATAACTGCTTTTGTGAGCCGAGAGCACACTAACCCCAGGGGTCGAAGAGACGTCCGTAGTCGCTCTAACGTGAAAATAAAAGGTGACTAACTGTATTTGGGTTAACTTTTTGCTTTTGAAGTGTTTTATTACACATTAGAGTAAGTAAGTGGGGGTTAGTCACCGAGCGACAGTACCAGCAGAGCGCGCAATTAGGGTGTGTGTAGGGTTAGACTAACTAACCCGGTGGAGCTAACAAACAGTTAGCCTCCACCTATAGGCAGGTAGCTGCGAAGCGGAAGTTCGTACTTCCTTAGACTACGCGATACCTGCACACACCCACAAGCCACGCGTATTGTTGCCTTGTAAATAAAGGCGTAACTGGGTAGTTGGCGATAAAAATCGCAACACCCCGCTCGCGCCTTGGGCGATAGGAGGCGGTAGTGGTCGAGTAGGAAAACTAACCTCAACCGTCACCTACGCCCCAACATAAGTGTCATGGAGGACACCGCCGACGCGATAACCCGGTGGGCTTCGGAACTGCCTTCGACACAGCTGGACAGATACCTGACGCAACTGGAGTTGCGCACAGATGGTCCCAGGCTGATGCAGGCAGTCCGATTAGCATATTGGTTGCTAGGCGAGTACATCGACCTAGACTTCCAAGGAGCGGCGTTGGATAGGGAGGCCACACAACGCAGGCGACGGAGCCGAGAGAGGTGGCTGGAAACCAAGCGACGGGAGTTGGAAGCAGCCGACGCCGAGGATCTTGTCGCCCACCCACTCATGCTGCTATATAGGGATGAGGCGGTGGAGGCGAACCTGACGCGGACTCTCGCCGTCTACGAGAACTTGGAAGAGGAGAGCCAGAGCGAGATGGGGGAGCGAGAGCCCGCAGAGGAAGGGAGGACCGGCGAGGTCAAGGGGTCCACGGAGGGGGTCGGTAGTGAGCACAAGGGCTCCACCGGATCGCCGGACAGGCGAAGAGCCCGATGCTTCGAAAATGAGGAGCTACAGCCTCAAGAAGAAGAAGAGGAACGGTGCGTAACTGAACGATTGAAAGAAGAAATCGAGCGCAACCGAGTCGGGATCAACCGCATACTGGAGATGTTAGAAAGACACGACCAGGTATGCGCACGGTGGAGCGACCAGGTGACCGCTCTGCAGGTGGAGGTCCAGCAGTTGAGAAACAGGGACCCCACCAATCGACGGACAATCATACCAGAGCGGCCCCGGAGGACCGTGGACTTCCAGTCCACGTATACGTGCCACTACGACCCAAGGGTACCAGGTAGTACCCCGGAGCCCCAGCGATCGACCCCTGGCGAACCTCGAGAGGCTCCCCAACGGCAGATGCCTCCAAGGACGGAACAGCCACCGACAAGAGGACCAAGAGACTCCGACAATGGTGAAGGGCAGATGATCCCAGAAGGATCCGCCTGGTATGACGCCAATGCGGCGTCGGGGTACTACGCGACTCGGGACGCGGGTAGGATTGTGAGAGGGTGGAAGCTGCGATACTCTGGTACGGCTTCAGAGTGCGTAGACACCTTCTTGTCTAGGCTAGAAGATCTACGCGCGGGGTCTGGGCTAACGGACGGCGAAATCTTGTGCTCGGTATCAGAGCTCCTCGAAGGCGATGCGAGGACATGGTACGAGCTTAACAAGCTGAAGTGGAGGAATTACGCCGACTTCGTAGCAGGCGCTCGACGTTGGTTTGGGTCGAGTGAGCTTCAGCAACAGAGGTTGCTACAAGAGGCCCAAGCTCGGTACCAGGAGAAAGGAGAGCTGGTACGAGAATACGCCTGCCACCTCCTCTTCATGTTAGCCCAGTTGCGTCCGCCGTTACCAGAGCAGAGGCAGTTAGATTTGCTGTATGCAAATCTCCTACCCGCCATCCGGATGCAACTACGGAGGAATGCGTTCTCCAACGTGGACGAATTCCACGCCCGGGCGACCGAAATCGAAACCGCTTTGCGGGACGACGAGCGCCCGAGGACCAGGTTGGAGCCAACGTCCACGTTTTACCCCGAGCACATGGGGGTGTCAGCTAAGGCACCACCGCCCCGGGCAGGACCCCGAACGGCGGCCATGTCCAGCAAGTCTCGGGGTAGGGAGCAGCGGCAACCCGAGTCGCCGGTTAGAACCCCGGCCAAGAGACCCGAGGACCGGCCCACCATCGCTGCAACGCAGGTAACAGACCCCATCGAGGATCTGTCGTCGCAGATTGCGACCCTGCGGCGCGATATGGACCGGTACTTTAAGGAGAGGAAGGCTAACTCTCCCAGGTGGCCGAGGGGTCGGCCACAAGAGAAGGGGAGGAATAAAACCCCCCCAGGGTCTCCTGGCCAGCGACGAGAGGGTCAGCGGAGGAAAATAGATTACTCCCAACCCATCAAGTGCTCGTCTTGTGGCAAACTGGGCTTTACCAGAAGGTACTGCCCGGATTGCAACAAGGGAAACGGGCAGGGAAGCGGAGGACGGAGGTCCCCTCCGCGTCCCCAGTAAAGGTGACCTCTCGTCGCAGGTCGTTTGAGCGTGGCAGAGGCCCGTCAACGACCTCAGGGTTCAGGGAAACCTCGACAGGGGTATCGGACCCCACGAGACCCAGCAGTGCAGCGGCGTTAGAAGCGACAGCGACCGAACAGATGCCTGATCTGGGTAACCGGGCATTCTGTATCCTCGAAGGGTACGGAGGTCGGATTCAGGTGGTTGAGCAGGGGTTTGAGTGGGCCGGAAAGGAGACCACCGGACCCAAAAGCTCCAGGAGACCACCTGACGCTCCGGAGGATACGCCGGTGACCCAGACACCTGCGGGTGAGAGCACGTCGACGCGAGTAGCGGCTGCCCAAGGCAAGAAGAGCCGTGAAAGCCTCCCGTCCACAGAGGGGAGAGGGACGGCAAAAGCTCCCCGCAGGTACAGACCCGAGGATGAGACCAGGTGGTGGCTTCAGGTGGGAATAGGTGCCTATAAATTAAGGGCACTATACGACACCGGGGCCTCATCAACGGTAATGGGTCAACTCGGGCTTAGGTTGGCATCTGATATGGGACTGGGCCTGGACGTCACTCGAGCGGGAGAGGCGAAGCTCGCTGACGGCCGTCCATGTCCAATCTTGGGTCATGTGATTTTCCCCTTCACAGTAGGGGGAATCACAAAAGATGTAAGGGTCGCTATAACGCCACTGCTGTCTGATGACTGCTACGTCGGCGCGAATTTCGTGAGGGAATTCAGCGCCAACCTGAACCCTGACACGGACCAGCTGTACTTGGCGAAAGCCAAAGTGGCGGTACCGTTGGAAGTGGCAAGCGTCACTGGTACGTCGTGCCTCGCACCGGTAGGCCTGGTGGAAGCCACGGAAGCACAGCGTCAAGAAGTGGCTAGCCTCGTCGATGGATTAATTCCAGACGGAGGCGAGTGTTTAGGCTGTGCTGTGGGGGTCGAGCATGAGATAGACATCGGAGACGCTCGACCCTGTAAACAGAAATACTACCCGGTCTCCGACAGGGTGCGAGACGAAATGCACGCGCTGGTCAAGGCCATGCTGGACAACGACGTCATTGAACCAGCAACCAGCGGGTGGTCAAGTCCAGTGGTGATGGTTAAGAAGGCGGACGGCAAATATCGGTTCTGCGTAAATTACCAGAAGGTAAACGCAGTAACCAAGCCGGACGCCTACCTATTACCCTTCATGAGCGACATCCTGCGAAGGATCAGGGATGCTAAGTTCATCTCGACACTGGACTTGAGTAGCGCGTACCACCAGATACCTCTTAAAAAGGAGTCGCGCCCAATTACGGCGTTTACGGTCCCCGGCCTGGGGCATTTTCAGTTCAAGAGAATGCCCTTCGGATTGTCCTACGCCGGCGCGACCTTCCAGAGGTTGATGGACAGAGTGATTGGCCCGGATTTAGATCCTTTCGCTTTTGCGTACCTCGACGACGTGATTATTATCTCGCCGTCTTTTGAGGAGCATAAGCGACACCTGGGATTGGTTTTACAACGAATCCTGGGTGCGGGCCTCACTGTGAATAAGACCAAAAGCCACTTCTGTAAGTCGGAAGTCAAGTACCTGGGGGTCCTAGTGAACCGTGAAGGGGTAAGGCCAGATCCAGAGAAGATCAAGCCCATCATGGAGTACCCAGTACCACGGACGATCAGACAGGTGAAGCGATTCATGGGGATGATGTCGTGGTATCGTCGCTTCATACCCGACTTCGCAACAATCGCTGAGCCGATAAACCGCCTGACGAAGAAGAGCATCCCGTTTGCGTGGCAGCAGGAACAGGAGCAGGCTTTCGAACGGTTACGAGACGCAATGGTCTCGGCACCGATCTTGCAGTCGCCAGATCCCAACGCGCAGTTCGTGCTACAAACGGACGCGAGCGATAGTGGGATAGGCGCGGTATTGACGCAAGAAGTCGATGGACAGGAGCGCGTAATCGAGTACGCCAGTCGCTCCTTAAACAGTGCGGAGAGGAATTACACAGTCTCCGAACGAGAATGCCTGGCGGTAGTATGGGCTATCGGGAAGTTCCGGCCCTATGTTGAGGGGCACCACTTCAAAGTCATCACCGATCATAGTTGCCTTAAGTGGCTCCACAGTATGAGGAATCCTACAGGAAGGCTAGCGCGTTGGGCGTTAGCACTACAAGGACACGTGTTCGATATCGAGTATCGAAAAGGAGACCTCAACGTGGTGCCAGACGCTTTATCTAGGGCCTATGAGGAGGGGGTGGTAGAAGTGGGTGCCATGACTCATCAGCCGGAAACTGCCGATGCCTGGTACCTTCAGAGATACAGGGAGGTATGTCAGGACCCACATTCTCAGCCTACCTGGAAGGTAGTGGGTGGGAGACTGTACCATTACCATCCGACTGAGGAGAGCGAAGGGTCCATCGACAACGAGGAAGCCTGGAAGCTAGTGGTTCCTGCCGAGAAGAGGCATCAAGTACTTGAGGAGGTGCACGATGCGCCAGCAGCGGGACACCAGGGGAGAGAACGAACGTTCTCCCGGGCTAGGCACCTGTATTTCTGGCCAAAGATGTACGATCAGGTCAGAGAGTACGTGAGGAGTTGCCCGGTATGTCAGCAATGCAAGGCAGAGCAAAGGCCGCCTTGCGGGCTGATGGGTCGTCGAGAGGTCTCGCGACCCTGGCAGGTGGTGGCCAGTGACATCACTGGCCCCTTCCCAAAGAGCTCGAGAGGGTTCGAGTATATTTTGGTCTTTTTAGACCTGTTCACTCGGTGGGTGGAATGCGTGCCCGTACGTAGGGCCAACGGAAGGACCATCGTACGGGAATTGCACGAGAGGGTGGTCACCAGGTTTGGGGCGCCAGAGATTTTTCTTTCGGACAACGGGACCGAATTTAAAAATCAAGAGGTCGATGCCTACCTGTCGAGGAACGGCATCCAGCGCGCCCTTACCCCAGTTTACCACCCACAGGCAAACCCCACGGAGCGAGTGAACCGAACCCTCAAGGCCATGCTCATATCGTATGTGGAGCGGGACCATAAGAGCTGGGACGAGCACCTGCCTGAGTTCAACTTTGCGTTGAACTCGGCAACTCACAGCGCGACAGGGTACAGCCCGGCCATGCTGGTCTTCGGTAGACAGCCCACTCCCCCCTCGACCTTTAGGAGGGCCCAGGATCAGTTGGCTCGGGAAGCTTCCGAGGGCCAAGAACTGACCGAATGGGGCGAGCACATGCGCCAGTTACCAAACTTGTGGGAACGCGCTGGCTTTAAGTCCAGGGAGGAGGCGGCCCGTCAGGCGGTCTACTACAATCGGAGAAGACGTCAGGCCGACTTTAGGGTTGGGGACTGGGTGTGGAGGCGGAACCGCATCTTGTCTTCCGCAGCTCAGGGCATTTCGGCGAAGTTGGCACCGAAGTATGCTGGTCCCTACGTGATTCTGGAGGTATGTGGGACGAATACCTACCGCCTAGGTAACCAGCAGGAAGAGTTGCCCGAGCTGATCCACGCCAAGGACCTCAAGCCCTATTTCGGCCCATATTCCGATAAGGACGATGAGGAACCAGGAGGCGGGGACTCAGCACCGTTGGACGAAAAGGAGGGCATAGGCGACCCGCCAGCGAAGATCGAGGAATCCAGCGAGGATCCAATACGCGAGCGTGTCGCGAATGCAGCCCCCTCGAACGAGCGTGAGAAACCCGCGGCGGCTCCGGAAGTACCGATCGAGGCACCGGTTAAGCGAGGTCGAGGAAGGCCGCGCAAGAACCCCGCGCGCGCACCTCAGGAACCAGGTGGAGGCGACCTGGATGGCAATGCGGTAAAGGGAAGGGGCAGACCACGTAGAACCGCTCAGCACGTGCGTAAGGTGGTGCTGCCAGCTGCCCCCGCAAATGGGCCATGTTCGCGAGGAAAGCGCCGGGGACCGGGACGTCCTCGTAAAGAATAGCGCCGAGCGTTACACGGCGACGGGTAGGTTAAGGGCTGAACCTGAGAAACCCCTTGACCCCACTTCTTCTCTTTTACAGATGGAGAGGAAGCTGGTCATCAGTGAGGAGGCCCTCGAGACGGCCACTCAGCTGCTGCTCGACCTGGGATTGGGCCCGGGCGCCGATCGGCTGATCGGCGACTTGAGAAGATTCGTCCGGGCCCAGGTCGAGGCGACCGCTCGAGAGGGCCGCTCACGTCAGCGGGTGGATGACTTCCTCCGGGAAGGCATGAGGGCCCAAGCCTCTAGGCCTGCGACCCGGGAAGCATCCACCCAGACCGACGGTCCATGCGAAGAGGGCCGTCGGTCTCAGTCCACTACGGACCAGGGTGTGCAGACCCAAGGGTCGAGCACGGCAACAGTGGAGAGCTCGACCCAGTGCCCCGGGCCAAGGGAGGCCTGCGGCCAGCAGCACTGGGTCTGCACCCACCCACGAGTCCCCCAGCAGGTAGGTCTCGAAAACACCTGGAGGCACGTGAGGTTGGGCCTCCAGGAGCTCGAGAACGCCTGGGAATTCGTCGGGGAACTCCAGCGCCTGGTACACGCACACCTGGGGGAGTTCCTCGACTTCCGAGGCGCCCAGGAGATGCTGGGGGAGTGGGCTCCTGTAGTCCGGCGGCAGAGGGCCTACGGTGAGGCCCTCCTGCGCGTTGACCGGGGGTTGGAGTCCCCAGAGGCCGCGGGCCCGCCGGCAGTGTTGCCACCGGCGGCCCCGACAAGTAGAGATGCGGCCAGGACTCCGGCCAAGCCCCCGACCAAGACCCAACCCAAGAAGGTCTCGGGGGCCCCCGGTGTCGGGCAGGAATTTGTGGTCCGAGTGGACGGGTCGGTTTCCGACCCGACCGTGGTGGTGCGAACCGTAGGGGGACGCACATCCGCCACGGTGGGCGGCGTTACCTTCATCGCCGCCCCGGCGTCAGCAGCCACGCCGCCCCAACAACCGTCCGGAAGCCAGGGCCATGGGGCGGAGCCCAGCCTCACCAGGAGACCGGGCAGGGGCTGCTACATTTGCGGCCATCCCGGCATCACGACGACGTCGAAATGCCCCAACAAAGCGGAGCACTGGCGCTACCCCAGGCACAAGGCGCCAGGGGGCTCCGGCAGGTGACGGGGGGGCATCGGTGGTCCGGGATGGGCCAATAAAATGTATATATTGAGAATAGGATGTGTTGGTTTCTCTCCTTTACCAATCCTATCCTTGGGGCGCGAGTCAATAGGGTAGTTCGATCCGGTAGTTCGAAGCTAGGAGGGGGCTGCAACGATTGTCGAAAATCGTAGGACTCGCGCGAGGTTAACGAGCGGCTAAACGAAAGTAGCCGCGCTCGGTTCGCGAGAGAGAGAGCGCGTAAGGGGCAATGACCGGGAGGGGAGGTAACAACCGGCAGTACGACTGTGAGACTCAGTCAATCCGTGCGCCTAACCTCCATCCGTTCGAGTTTTCTCGTTTGTTTTCCCTGGTGACATTGCGAGCGTGAGTGCGTGGGTGCGTTAGCAGCAGCAGCAGGAGCAGCAGCGATAACTGCGTCAGCAGCGACAGCAGCAACAGCAGCAATAGCAGCAACAGAAGCAACCACAGCAACAACAGCAACAGCAATAGTTCCGGTGGTGCGGCAAGCAGCGAAGCGGCAGTTTAACAATTCGCTAGTCGGATACGGTTGGCCACCGTATCCACATCGTCCTTGCGGTAGGTGCACCTTCCCTTTTCTTGACCGTTGTTACAATTTGGCGTGCGAATCCGCGCAGCGAGCGCGAAGAGTTTATTGTTTTGCGTGCGAGCAGGTAGTTAGCGGCATCGCGGTTTTTTTTCTCTCTCTCTCTCTCGAATAGCGTGTATTGTCATTCACGCGTGCGTGCGTTAGACTCTCGGCTATTTCCCCGTGTAATTGATTTTATTAAATAAATCGTCCCTTGGTTTTTATTCAAACGAGTTTCCGTTATTGTGTTTTCCCTTTGTCCGGAGGTCGCGCATATTTGTTTACATTCCGATTCGAATTCGCCGGTTGCGAAGCACGAATCGCGTAAGTATCGCGAGACGCGAGTCGACATCCTAGGTTCTGGTGGCTGCCGCACGAGCGCTAATAGTACGAGCTACAGCGCCGCCAAGTGGCGAGTTGGGGGAACCCAACTCGGAACATCGAAGAGACTCTGCGCAGGCGCACCACGGGCAAGGTAGGTTACTGTGCTTAGAGCACACAGATAACAAGGCGTCGTATAGTCACTTTTAGGTGGATTCAACGATATATTGACTAAACGGCAGCCTGTTACAAATCCAATTAATTGATAATCATGATGTCAAATAGGTCCTTAATTACCAAATAATGAAATAAAAAATTTTTGTTCTACAGTCTTTTTTTTTTCCTTATCAATTAATTTCTTAAATGAATACAATATAAATATTTTAGTACTATTATCCCAAAAATTGTGCTATTTATATTTTTAAGATATTTCGACATATATTGTAACGGTAGTTGATTTCTTCGTAATTGCAAATCGCCGTCCGTTAACAAGATATCTATATCGCCGTTGTTTCCTTCTTTTCCGGCTAGCTCCGTGTCGAAAGCGCAACCTGAAGACGAGCGCGAAAGCACGGAATAGCGAAGAAGGGCGACCGTTGCAGGTTCTCGAAAAACGTTACGAAGGAGAAGGGAACGTAAAGAAAGATTTGGTGTCGTCGAATAAATTCGCCATCTTGCTCAATGTGATCACAGCGGGTTTTATTCGGTTATTAGTTTACAATCTAGCGCGCATTCCGTATTGGCCGAGAGATTCGAGACGCATGGTCCGCTTAAACATACGCGTGAGAGAGAGACGGAAGATACGACTTCGGTCGGCGCGCAGCCCGCACAGTATTTCGCACGCAAAAATTACAATTTCTCAATAAACTTACGCGAGCGAACGCTGCTGCAGACAGCTTCGCCTTACGTCCCAAGTCTAATCTCGCGAAGGTCGTTGCCCAAAGTCGTTGAAGTCGAGCAAGCCGTCGTCCAGTCCTTATTTACAGTGGGCGACGATTCGCGGCGGGCCGGATTCCTTCGCTCGGATGGTGTCTCTCAATCTATTCACTTTGGTGCGGTAGCCGGCACTGGACGCCAATCCTATTCACCACACTGCCACCTCGTAATAGTGGCTACACTTTTTTATTGCTACACGCACGCGATGATGACCAAGCAAAAGGGAACGAAAAACGAAAACAATCTCGGACGTGTTTTCTCCGCCCGCCGGTTGCACGTGTACTCTCTCGAGCCCGCGTGTCGTAGTTATCTCTCTCTCCCTCTCTCTCGCTGCGCTGGTCTTTTGCGCATGGCGCGCTATTTCAAATTCCGCTTATCTGCCCCTTAACGAGCCCACTCGTTACAGCCCCCCTCTAGTCCAGACTTACCGGAGATTTGGACGATATCGATGGGGCGAAGATGAGCGATGGATGGCTATGGATGATTATGGAGTATAATAACAATACGGTTTTTCGTGCTCGAATGAAATTACTTTATTCAGGAGGAGAGGCTAAAGGGGTCGATTTGGTTTCCCCATTGGCGGGTGGTTTAATATGTTGGGACATCTGCTGGATCGAGTCACACCCGGACGTCCACACCGGGCACATCCCTGTGTCTGTGAGAAGGAGAGCCCCTCTCTCCTGTTATTGGGGTCGCAATGGTTTGGGTTCGGCTTCCGGTCCGGATCGTGATTGCGCCGACTCCGCTTCCTTTGGAAGTTTTCGGGCAACGCTTGTCCGCGTTGCCCACACTGGCCCGTTTCTCTCTCAGGGGCGATGGTGATATTCACCGTCCCTCCCCTGGATGAGGATGCCTCCACGCTGATGTTGGCGCTGGAGGTTGGCCCGGAATGATGGCGGTGGGTCTCGTCTGAGGACCCTCCGCGGTTCCCGCGAGCCCGATATTCTCGTTCCTGGGCTCGGTCGGCTCGCACCTTCCGAATGTCCGCGGTGTAGGATAGCCAGATGGCGACCTTCTTCGTCCATTCCCCGGCCATCTGTGTGGCGCCCGCATAATCCTGGAACTCGGCGAACCTCACGGTGGTGTTGTGAGTGAGAAGTCGCACGAAGTTCCAGGCGCTGTCCACTTCTTGGAGGGCGTTGTGGAGGATCTTCCACTTCTCCTCCAAGGAGGATTCCATTGGCCAGGCCAATGGAGAGGTAGGCCAGTCATCCCGGTTATATAGGCGACCTCTCCTGAGGTATCCCGGCCTATCCGGTCGTGCGGCATTGGAGTCCTCCGATCCCGTGCCTGTTGGCTGTCGGTCCGGCGTTGCGGCCGCCGCGCGGAGATCATTGGTGGACTCCCGATCGATCGAGGAGCCCATGGAGGAGGAAGGAGCCCTTGCGTTGCCAGATGTCTCGGGGGAGGGAGCAGCCTCGGTGTTGGTTGCTGCCTCTGCCGTCCGCGTTCGCCTCATCCCCACTGATGGGAGTGGGCGCTTTGGAGCTTGTCCTCCCTTGCTGGTGGGCATCGGTAGGAACTTCTCCTACAGTTCCTTCAAGCCGTCTGATGGAGGTGGCGGGGCCAATCCCGGTCTGTGCGTGACTACCGGGACTCCCGGGGCGGGGTCCCTCACCTCGACGATGTGGATTGGGCGACCCTTCGTCCGACCGCCTGGGGCGAGCATCGACTCCCCTTGGTCGTGGGCGCGTCCGAGTTGGGCAAGGAACCGCACTTGCGTGTGTACAATGAGTTCCCTCGCCACGCGCCCAAGGTTGACTTCGCCCAATTCGTTGAGGGCCGCGTCGGCCACGCTCACCATTGTCTCCTCCACGTGGACCGGGTCCTCGAGATCTCGGGCCCTGACCAGCCTTCTTTTCATCCGGCCCAGGATCTCTGTGACCCTTGTCTGCGCCGAGTCCGACAGGTGGAGATATCGGAGTTTTTCCTCCATCCAATCGGCATTCCTCCTGATCGTGGTCTCCATCCTAGGGTTGGGGGAGGAGGAGGTCATCGGGTTGAGGTAAATGAATGATATATGACATGAGTATGATGCATGATATGATATGTTTGAAAATGGTAAATGGTTACATAATATAGATCGCCTGTACCCCGGGGTGGGTATCACAGTTAATGAGTTCGAGTTACGATTTCCGAGGTCGTCCGCGTTATCGTATGGGAGGCTCGTCTCCCCGCTTTTCGTACGACGCCGCGCGCTCGACTACCCGACGTACCACCGATACGGCTTTCCTTGGGCGACCCCTGCCCCTCTCTTCAGGGATTGGGGGGCCCTGACTCCGTGGTCCTCTAGGGGGCCGCCCACGTCGTCGCCGTCTGGGTGCGTTCCCCACCTCGGAATCCTCAGCTTCCGATTGCGGAGGAACGTCGGCTGAATCCGGAGTGCATTCGGAGCCTTGCCCTTCGCGATTTCCGTCGTCCGATTCGTCGCATGTCGCTGGCGGGTCGCGCTTCGCCTCGATGTCCCTCGGAGGTCGAGTGTCCTCGTCTTGTTCTTCCTTGGTCGCCTCGTGGAACGGTTTAAGCTCTTCGGCGTGAACCGTACCCTCGATAGTCTCCTGGTGATTGGCTATTCGGAAGGTATTGGTCCCCAATTTTTCGATGACGACGTATGAGCCCTTATAAAACGGCGCCAAGCTAGCCGAGATCCCCTTTGCCGCAGATGAAAGGACGCGGTTACGGTACCACACCCAGTCGCCGACCTTGAAAGGGACTTGGCGTCGCTTCTGATCAAACATTTTCACCTGACGTTCCTGTTCCTGCCGCCCCCTTTCCGTAACCGTTTCGAATAGCTTGGGTAGGTGACTCAGGTGATCCGCCCAGTCTTCCCGCGACTGGTTTTCTTCGTTTTCTGCCCTTAGCATTTAGCATGGCGGGACTAACTCTAGTTGAGCTATGGACGGCGGTGTTAAGGGCGAAACAGAGATCGCGAAGCTTCTCATCCCAGTCCTTGTGTTGTTCCTCGAGGTATGATCTGATCATGGTCTTGAGGGTACGGTTGTATCTCTCCGTCGGATTCGCTCGTGGACAGTAAATTGGCGTCAGGCCCCGCGAGATGCCGCTTCTATTAAGGTATTCTTCCACCAATTTATTTTTGAACTCGGTGCCATTGTCTGATAGGAAGACCTCTGGCGCGCCCTACCGTGTAACTATTTGATCGTGGAATTCTCGTATGATATTCTTAGCCGTGGCCTTTCGAAGGGGGATACATTCTACCCACCGAGTGAATAGATCTACGAACACCAAGATGTATTCGTGACCTCTTGAGGTTCGAGGAAAGGGTCCGGCTATATCCGCGGCCACGATCTGCCATGGTTTTTCCATTTGGCGGCGCCCCATGGTGCCGTAGGGTGGGCGCTGCTCCACCTTACATTGTTGGCACACCATACAGTTCTTCACGTATTTGGCGGCATCATCTGTGAGGGTTGGCCAGAAGTAAAAGCGGCGTATCCGGGCGAGAGTCTTTTCTCGCCCAAGATGCCCAGCCACCGGGGCGTCGTGGCACTCAGCCATGATGGATTTCCTCTGTTCCTTGGGCACGGCTAGCTTCCATGCCTCTTCCTCGTCGCTCAATTCACCGAGTTGTGCGTCTGGGCGGTAGGTATACAAATTTCCCCCCATGACCTTCCATGTCGGGTTCTTCTCCGGCTCGTCCGTCACTGCCTGCAGGGTCTCCAGAAACCACTTATCCTGGGTACATTCACTCCAGGTCAATACGCACAGGGTCGGATCTTCCTCGCTATCTTCTTCGTAAACTCTTGAGAGGCAGTCGGGCACGTGATGCAGGGCGCCTTTGCGATGTTCTACCTCAAAGGTGTATCCCTGTAATTTAAGCGCCCAACGAGCCAAACGGCTTGTCGGATTCTTCATGCTCCTCAGCCACTTGAGATAACTGTGGTCGGTTATCACTTTGAAGTGATAACCCTCTATGTATGGCCGGAACTTCTCGATGGCCCACACGACTCCAAGGCATTCACGTTCGGAAACCGAGAAATTCCTCTCTGGTTGGCTCAATGTACGACTGGCGAATTCGATGACTCTCTCGCTCCCTTCTACTATCTGAGTCAACACCGCTCCCAAGCCTGTATCGCTCGCGTCGGTGTGTAATACGAAGTCCCCCTTCGGATCAGGCGGCTGGAGTATAGGTGCCGTCGTCATCAGTCTTTTTATTAGCCCAAATGACGCTTGCTGCTCGGCGCCCCACTCGAATGGGTATTTCTTTCTCAGAAGTTTGTTGAGGGGTTCTGCGATTGTGGCGAAATCGTCTACGAATTTCCGGTACCATGAGGCCATGCCCATGAAGCTACGGAGTTTCCTTATGTTCCTGGGGACAGGAAACTCTAGGATTGGGCGTACCTTCTCGGGATCGGGGCGTATCCCGTCTCGATTCACTAGTACGCCCAAGTATCGTACCTCCGACTTGCAGAAGGCACTCTTCTCCAAGCTTACGGACATGCCGGCTTCCTTGAGCGCCTCTAATACCTTTCGCAAGTGCTCCTTGTGCTCTTCGAATGTCGATGAGACAATAATAATGTCGTCGAGATACGCGAAGGCGAAAGGATCCATGTTAGGGCCAATTACTGAATCTATGGCCCGTTGAAAGGTCGCTCCGGCGTATGAGAGGCCAAATGGCATCCTCACGAATTGGAAGTGGCCCATGCCTGGTACTGTGAACGCCGTCATTGGGCGGGATTCCTTTTTCAGGTTGATTTGATGGTAGGCCGAATTGAGGTCGAGGGTCGATATGAACTTGGCGTCTCTTAGCCTGCGTAAAATATCTTGCATGAAAGGGATGGGGTACGCGTCCGGTTCCGTGACTGCGTTTACCTCCCTTAGATCCACGCAGAACCTCCAGGCTCCGTCCCCTTTCTTGACCATCACCACGGGGCTTGACCATCCGCTCTTGGATGGCTCGATGACCCCCGCCTTCAGCATCTCGTTAACCTGCCGATGCATTTCCTGTTCGACCTTCGGCGAAACCGGATAATACCTCTGCTTAATCGGCCGAGCGCTTCCGACGTTGATTTCGTGCTCTACCCCGATAACACAGCCTAGGAATTTCCCTGGCTTTGGCAAGATCTTGGAGACCATCTGGCTAATCTCGTCTCGCTGGGCGTCCGTTACTTCCGCGATGCCCACCGATGCTAGTTGAGCCAGTCCTTCGATGCTCGACATCTCCATGCGTATCTTGACCTTTTCGTCTTTGAGGAAAAGTTCATTTTCTTCCGAGTCTATCACGGCTTTGAACGCTTTGATGAAGTTGACTCCAGTGTAACACTCGTCCGCTAACCTTGGGACGATCGCCACACGGATTTCCCTTGTCACTCCACCTACTGTCATGGGCATGAGAATGTGACCCGTTATGGATACCTTCGTGCCATCCGGCAATCAGCAGGAACCCGCATCTTTCACCTCTAGTCTCAAACCCAAGTGCGAAGCGATTTCCAGTCCTAAATTACCCATCGCAGTGCAAGATGCTCCCAAATCGAATAATGCTCTGACCCGGAACCCCCCTATTTTGATGGGCAAATACCGTCTCGTCTCATCTTCGGGTTCGTATTCTTTGTTCCTAGGCCGACCTCGACTGTCGCCTTTGGCCGATCCGATAGCCGGTGGGGGTGGTCCTTTCTCCCTGGGCGCGCATTGGTTGGCTTGCTTCTTGCAAATTCCTTCCTCCGTGGCGCCCAAGGACTCTTGGCCATCCTTCCCCTCCTCCGGGTTCTCCTGTGGACCTGCACTCGCGACGTCTAAGTCCCTATCCGTGGAACTCGATACCTCCATACCCTTAGATGGTCGATTTATTAACTTGGATTCGCTCTCCTCGCTCATTCCCTGCGTGCTGGTCTCGGTCGAATATTCACCTCTCACTCCTGATACTTTCGCCAGCGCCTCGGCAGGGGTAACTGCCTGGTTCGCCTGCGGGATATCCTCGTCCCACTGACTATCGGAGTGAGGGATCCTCCCTGTTTTTGGAACGGTAGGGACCCCCTCTAACCGTCCCTTGTCTCGTTTCCCGACTTTGGGCTCTCTTTACAGTCGGGACAATGTCTAATGCTGAAGCCCAACCTGCCACACTTTACACACGTAAGTGGTTTTGAGAAATCGATCTCTCGTCGGGGCCCCTTTGATTTCATCTTTGGGCTTCCGTTTTTCTCGGGGGTTTTCGGTTTCTCAGCAGGTGGGACCGGGCGTTGATTCCTCCGGTCTACTATCCTCGAGATTAGACTCTCCAATCCCTGTACCATCGCGGACGGCAAGGCTTGCTCCATCAGGCCCGCTATTTCCGGTACTGTTGGTTCTTTCTTTCCCTCTTCGTCCTCTTTCCCATCCGACATGCCCGCTACCTTCGGCCTACGGTTACTCGCCGTTGCTTCTCCGCTCGTGGGTTGATACGCCCACTCAGGGAAGAGGGAGGCCTTGGGCTCCAGCAGCGTCCGTTTTTGTCGGGCAAAAGTGATGTCGTTCTGCGCTTCCGTTGCTAACCGGCATAGTTCCCTAACAGCGTCCCTAACAGCGTCTCTTCTCTTCACGTGAATCTTTATCTCGGGAAGTAGGTTGGAGTACATTAGCTCAAGTATCTCTGCCGGTGGCATCGGTGGATGTAGCTTACTCACCATGGCCTGTAGTTTCGTGAGGTAGACCTTAGCTGGCTCGTTTTCACCCTGGTATCTCGATTGAGCTTCTCTTTTGAGTCTCTGCTGCTGTTGGATGCTAGTACCGAACCATTCTCTCGCATCCGAAATAAAGTCCTGGTAGTCTATCCAGTCCTTGTTGTTATTCAGGTACCAGGTGTGGGCTACCCCGGTAAGTACATCGGGTAGCCCGAGGAGCATCTCTTCCTCTGAGAGACCAGCTGCCAATCTTTGGGATTCGAGTTTTTCCAGGAAGACGTCAACGCTCTGGTCGTCTCCTCCGGAGAACTTGACTCGCCAGCCTCTCACGATCCTTCCCACGTCTCGTGTAGTTGACAGGCCCATCGTCGTGTTTTGTCCATAGCTGCCTGTATTTCTTGCGAAGCCACCTTCAGCAGAATTATTCACTGTATTCTGCTGTCCACTCCCTCCCGAGGGTTGTCTTTGGGGGTCTCCCGGTATTCTGGGGTTCCATCGTGGTTGTTCCGTTGGTGGTGGTTTTTGCGGAGTGCTTCCTGGTATTATAGTGTCATAGTGTAGTGTCACCGTGTCCTGGAAGTTCACTGTTTTGCTGGGCAGCTGTTCTGTTTCTCTGGTTGGTGACGATGGTTGGTTTTCCTGGAGTAAGTATATCTCGTTTTCGATATTGCCTATCCTTTGCAGAGCCCTAGTCATTCTTGATGTTTCCGTGGCCTGGGTAGCGCATATAGTTTGTGCCATTTGTGCTATTGATAACACGTACTGGCGCTCTCTTTCCATAGCCTTTTCGACTCTTCTAAGTCGATTTATCCATTCGTGCATAACTTCCTTGATCTCTGCGGGGATTGTAACGGGCTTGCCCTTTTCATTATATAGCGTGGGCATCTCCGTGTCTGACGCTATCGAAGCTTGGTCTTCTTCGTGCTCCTCGCTTCTTGAGATCCTTTCTGCCCCTTTTGATAGGGATTGGCTTGTTGATAGATTGAGCTTGATTGCAATCTCATCATCGGTGAGTAGCCTATATAGAGGGTGGTTTTCGCGATCGGTTGCTCCTGTGTCTTTCAGTGTTTTGCATTCCTTGGAGATGTAGGCGTATCTCAATTTATTTCTTCGAATAGGGTCTTGGGCGATTTCTTGAGCTGTTGTTTCGTCAAAGTCAGCTGCTGTATAGTCGCCCATTAACCAACGCTGGAGTCTCTGTGCCCTGGTTGTTTTTTCACCGTCGCTTCTTAATTCTAAAGTTGTTAGAGTCTGATGTAGTCGATCATCATCTAGGTTGTTTATCCACTCCTCTATTTCTGTTTCTGTGTCGTCCATGTCCTTCATGTTTGACGTTCTTCTATCTAATATTGTCGGTGAGTGTGCGCTGAGTTAGATCTTGTGATGTTTGTTGTGTGTGTGTGTGTACTTTTATCTTTTTAATTTTCGGTATTATTTGCCGAAATAACAAAAAATTTTATCCGAAGTAAGAGAAAAAAAAATGTTAATCTGTTAGGTTAATTAAACTTTTTATTTTTCTTTATTATTACGGTGGTATTCACCATGAGGTTTCTTGGTTTGCCTTTTCTACGCTGATTTTACAATTATCCTACCTATTAATTTCCACTTACTGTTTGTAGGTGAAAATTTGTTAGTTTTTATTGGCGTAATTAATTATGTAAATTTTGTCGTCGTACAGTGAGCAGTTTTCTATTTTTAGATTTTCTATTTATAATTTTAAATGAAAATTTTAATATTTTTGAAAAGGAAATTTTATTGAAGCGAACAATTTTTCACGCCGTGATATTTCTGCCGAGAGAGCGTGCTTAATTTAATTTGGTTTAGTTTCGAAGGGGATTAATTAGATTTTAAATAATTAATTGTAATATTATTAAATCTTATCCCTTAATTAATCAATAATAATCACTATTTCTTATTAAATATAAATGTATTTGTCTGGGTATTGCTCGCTGCTTTATGTTGTGCAGTTAGCCTGTTGCCGCTGTGTTTTGCTCGCTCTCTTTCTTCGCGGCTTATGACGTCACGGCGGCGGTGTTATTTGAGCGCGTTGTCGCGGTACAAGTCTGCGCGCTCACTTTTCATGCTCACTGTACGGTTCTCTGGCCTCGAAATTTTGTTTGGATTAGTAAACACTCTCGGTCTTACAATCGTTTGTATATACACTGTGTTTATTTCGTGGCCAGAGTACGTTCGACAAATTTTATTGCTCTGAAACCTCGTGGTGTTTCTTTTTACATACACACACACTATTTATTTAATTTAGCGCGAGTCTCTCTCTCGGAATTTTTGTCGCGCGCGCCTTATCAATTCTCTTGTCGGGGTTCGTCCTTTTTCTCTTCTGCTTTGTTTTCGTTTAGTTGGGCGCCACTGTAACGGTAGTTAATTTCTTCGTAATTGCAAATCGCCGTCCGTTAACAAGATATCTATATCGCCGTTGTTTCCTTCTTTTCCGGCTAGCTCCGTGTCGAAAGCGCAACCTGAAAACGAGCGCGAAAGCACGGAATAGCGAAGAAGAGCGACGGTTGCAGGTTCTCGGAAAACGTTACGAAGGAGAAGGGAACGTAGAGAAAGATTTGGTGTCGTCGAATAAATTCGCCATCTTGCTCAATGTGATCACAGCGGGTTTTATTCGGTTATTAGTTTACAATCTAGCGCGCATTCCGTATTGGCCGAGAGATTCGAGACGCATGGTCCGCTTAAACATACGCGTGAGAGAGAGACGGAAGATACGACTTCAGTCGGCGCGCAGCCCGCACAGTATTTCGCACGCAAAAATTACAATTTCTCAATAAACTTACGCGAGCGAACGCTGCTGCAGACAGCTTCGCCTTACGTCCCAAGTCTAATCTCGCGAAGGTCGTTGCCCAAAGTCGTTGAAGTCGAGCAAGCCGTCGTCCAGTCCTTATTTACAGTGGGCGACGATTCGCGGCGGGCCGGATTCCTTCGCTCGGATGTGGTGTCTCTCAATCTATTCACTTTGGTGCGGTAGCCGGCACTGGACGCCAATCCTATTCACCACACTGCCACCTCGTAATAGTGGCTACACTTTTTTATTGCTACACGCACGCGATGATGACCAAGCAAAAGGGAACGAAAAACGAAAACAATCTCGGACGTGTGTTCTCCGCCCGCCGGTTGCACGTGTACTCTCTCGAGCCCGCGTGTCGTAGTTATCTCTCTCTCTCTCTCTCGCTGCGCGGGTCTTTTGCGCATGGCGCGCTATTTCAAATTCCGCTTATCTGCCCCTTAACGAGCCCACTCGTTACAATATTTATAAATTAGTTCATATAAAAATTTTAGATATATATATTTGTATACTCTGAAAAGATATCTAACGTTACTCCAAATTTTTTTCTTTTATTAAGGAAAGCATTTTATATTTAAAAGATTGGAAAGATGAATGAAAGTAAATTATATTTCTCATTCGTTTGACAATCAAGGGTCGCGGCAGCGATCTGAAATAAAATATTCAATCCCTATTTCAAAGCTTTACCACCACCGTTTGTATTCGATTACGCATGCGCAGTGTATAAGTCATGCAAAAGCTTACACATGCGTACTGGCATATCGGCATCTCAGCTTGAGATCCACTGCCATCTACAATACTAACTAAGTCATGTAAAACAGCAAGTTCACGCATGCGTGCTGGCATATCGGATCTCAGTGAGAGATCTACTGCCATCTACAATAAGAAGTTATGTAAATGATTCTCTATAAATCTTTTTTAATGTTTTTTTATAAACTATTGAAAATTACATTTATAGTCTTTGGGCATAAAAATTCAGTATACAGATAATTAATTGCGACTTAGCATATTTAAAAATTTTATGTAATACAAAATATGTTGATAGTAGAAATTGGTAGTAATAAAATCTTATAATTATAAATTTTTTGTAAAAATTGTAGAATTAGGCAAGTTATTTAATAAAATGGTTGAATTAGACAAAAAAAGATCTTTCAATTTATATATTTGTTTTTTATTTATGATTGATTAAACAGACTTAGATAAGGAAGGACCTGGCTCTCTCCTACTCAGCTTGTACAATTAATAAAAAAATAAAATGAAATTAATATATAGGTTTTTATTTGCGTAACACAATTATATGACCAGATTCATTTGCCTAACTTTAGTTTAAAAAAAAGTCAATAGCTATTAAATTTTACGTCATTTCAAAAAAATGTATTTCTTTTAATAAGCACTGTTTGTAAATAAAAAAAATTATTTCTCAATTCACTCGTTGCCAAATATTATCAAATTTGCAATAAATTTATATTTAATGTAGAAAACAAAGTCAAAATTATTGACTACAATATTCGCACACTGCGCATGTGCGCTTTAGTGTGTTTTCTCAAAAAATTACAACTGTGTAATTAAGTAAAAGTTGAAATAATAACTGTTTTTCCAATTTTGAGAGCCAACCCATGGGTAAAAGTTGTCTTACAATAGTGGCAACAAAAAAGTTTGCTATTCATAATCCAAGAGCAGTATAAACGAGAAAAAATTATTGATTATTATTCTGAATGTTAGCGTTGTGATATATACAGGATGTCACAAAAATCCCGGTAGGGCTCTGTATTTGATTGAGAAACGTATTTTTCAAATAGATCAAGGTCAAGTTCTTAGTAACATTGAGCGAGGTATTCGGTAGTGATCTTGGATTTGTTCTTGAACCTTATTTTTAAAATCATTTCAAGGTCAACTTTGGCTTTTCAAATCGAAACTCCCCTTTTTGAAAATTTCGCATTCAACTATATATCCAAGTGTCAAGTGAAGTCAAGTGAAGTGAAGGTCAAATGTCTGATGCTGCGTAAACTTCTAGAATATCGCAGGGTTGGTAACTGAAATAATTGTAAAAATCAGGTCCGCAGTAACTTTCAGTGACGGACAAGACGATGACCTTGGATTTGACCTTGAACCTCATTTTCAAAATCATTTCAATGTTAACTTTGGCTTTTTAAATAAATACTCTCATTTTTTACTTCGGAAATCGAAAGAACAGAAGAGTGAAGAATAGTGAAGCTTGTAAGCGAAATTCCTATTTAATATGATATCCGTACTCAAAAGCGATAAATGACTTTTGGCTTCTTAAAAAAACAGAAAAATATCCAGACCTACGACAATTCTCAGTAGAATTACACTTTTTAACTTAAACTTTCTTCTTGCTGCTATCGAGAGATAAGCTTAATTTTACCTTACACTAATTTACTTATGGGTCTCTAGTTGAGACTCTGATAAGCCAAAACGCACAAGTGAATGACAACCCTCACTTTGATGCTTTTGCGCAGTGCGCGAATAATGTAAGCAATAATTTCCATAATAGTGTTTTACATTTAAAATGAAATTATTGGACATTTTATAATTATCAATCACGGTAAGAAACTCTCGGGCACAATTGAAGCAAAATTGAAACAAATGTTTCATGTAATCAATATTTTACATAGTTCTTCGGACTTACTCTCATCGTCCTACTACCGCAACTTGATAAATAATTAACTTTTTATCATGTTCATATTTATTTGCTTCTCACTATACTAAATCTTATTAATTATAGATCAATCGATATAAATTTGTGTTTTATAATCAATATTTCTGGATTAACTACTTTATCGCATTTTAAATTTATTGATTTTCATTTAGATGAATGTTTGAATAAAAAATATATCTATATCGTGAATTATGGCAATATCACCCCTTCCCATATAGTCACAAAATAGTTCAAGCGTATACAAATAAACAATAAACCCTATTGATTAATATTTATTTGATTTAATTATATATGTATGATAGGTTTGCCTAAGGGCAGACAGCGACAAAATTGGATAGAACTGTAACAGCGTAAATAAAAAATTGTTTTATTGTTTATGAATATCATAAAATAAAATTCAAGACCTCGCTAAAAAAATTGAAATTATAGAAGCACAGAGTGTTTATCATAAAATAATTTACTTTAGTTAGTGTTAAGATCACAGCACATAAAGCAATCCCTTAAAAAATATTTTCATTCACTTTGATTTTCTGAAAATGAACGGTACTAATTTTGTTTAATAAAAAAGACATTACATAAACTGCAACGATTGCCGAAAATCGTTTGACTCGCGCGAGGTAATTAGCGGCTAAGCGAGGTGAGCCGCGTTCGGTTCGCGAGAGAGAGAGAGCGCGGAAGGAGCAATTACCGGGAGGGGAGGTAGCAACCGGCAGTATGACTGTGCTACTCAGTCGATCCGTGCGCCTAACCTCCATCCGTCCCGAGTTTCCTCGTTTTTTTGGTTTTGCCGTTGACATTGTTCCTGGTGAGCGTGCGTGGGTGAGGTGTGTAGCAGCAGCAGCAGCCGCAGCAGCAGCAATAGCAGCAGCAGCAACTGCGATAGCAGTTACAGCAGCAGCATCAACAGCAGCAATACCAGAGGCGACAGCAGCAACAGCAATAACAGTTGGAAGCAGTGTAGCGAGCAGCGAGTCGGTCGATCAACAATTTGATTGTCGGATACAGTTGGCCACCGTATCCTCGTTGATATTGCGGTAGGTGCACCTTCTTTCCCCTTTTGTTAATTGTTGTTAATTTTGGCGTGCGAATCCGCGCAGCGAGCGCGAAGAGTTTATTGTTTTGCGTGCGAGCAGGTAGTTCGCGGCATCGCGGTTTTTTTTCTCTCTCTCTCTCTCGAATAGCGTGTATTGTCATTCACGCGTGCGTGCGTTAGACTCTCGGCTATTTCCCCGTGTAATTGATTTTATTAAATAAATCGTCCCTTGGTTTTTATTCAAACGAGTTTCCGTTATTGTGTTTTCCCTTTGTCCGGAGGTCGCGCATATTTGTTTACATTCCGATTCGAATTCGCCGGTTGCGAAGCACGAATCGCGTAAGTATCGCTAGACGCAAGTCGACATCCTAGGTTCCGGTGGCGGCCGCACGAACGCTAATAGTACGAGCTACAGCGCCGCCAAGTGGCGAGTTGGGGGAACCCAGCTCGGAACATCGAAGAGACTCTGCGCAGGCGCACTTCGGGCAAGGTAGGTCAATGCGCATCGAGCGCATAGATAACTAGGCGACGTCTGATCATTTCTAGGTTTATTTAAGGATTCATTGATTAGACGGCAGCCTGTTACATGGCGCCCAACTGATTTAGGACTCACACACGGGGAAAATTATACAAAAAAAAAGAGAGCAACGCGCGCGAGAGAGAGACGTTTGCGCGCGTGCGTAATAAGGTGCGAGCGGGTAAAATAACGCGTGGCTCGTCCGGTACGTGCTCTGCGGTAGGGGAAAGACGCCTCTCCGACCCAATAATAACTGCTTTTGTGAGCCGAGAGCACACTAACCCCAGGGGTCGAAGAGACGTCCGTAGTCGCTCTAACGTGAAAATAAAAGGTGACTAACTGTATTTGGGTTAACTTTTTGCTTTTTAAGTGTTTTATTACACATTAGAGTAAGTAAGTGGGGGTTAGCCATCGAGCGACAGTACCAGCAGAGCGCGCAATTAGGGTGTGTGTAGGGTTAGACTAACTAACCCGGTGGAGCTAACAAACAGTTAGCCTCCACCTATAGGCAGGTAGCTGCGAAGCGGAAGTTCGTACTTCCTTAGAGTACGCGATACCTGCACACACCCACAAGCCACGCGTATCGTTGCCTTGTAAATAAAGGCGTAACTGGGTAGTGGGCGATAAAAATCGCAACACCCCGCTCGCGCCTTGGGCGATAGGAGGCGGTAGTGGTCGAGTAGGAAAACTAACCTCAACCGTCACCTACGCCCCAACATAAGCGTCATGGAGGACACCGCCGACGCGATAACCCGGTGGGCTTCGGAACTGCCTTCGACACAGCTGGACAGATACCTGACGCAACTGGAGTTGCGCACAGATGGTCCCAGGCTGATGCAGGCAGTCCGATTAGCATATTGGTTGCTAGGCGAGTACATCGACCTAGACTTCCAAGGAGCGGCGTTGGATAGGGAGGCCACACAACGCAGGCGACGGAGCCGAGAGAGGTGGCTGGAAACCAAGCGACGGGAGTTGGAAGCAGCCGACGCCGAGGATCTTGTCGCCCACCCACTCATGCTGCTATATAGGGATGAGGCGGTGGAGGCGAACCTGACGCGGACTCTCGCCGTCTACGAGAACTTGGAAGAGGAGAGCCAGAGCGAGATGGGGGAGCGAGAGCCCGCAGAGGAAGGGAGGACCGGCGAGGTCAAGGGGTCCACGGAGGGGGTCGGTAGTGAGCACAAGGGCTCCACCGGATCGCCGGACAGGCGAAGAGCCCGATGCTTCGAAAATGAGGAGCTACAGCCTCAAGAAGAAGAAGAGGAACGGTGCGTAACTGAACGATTGAAAGAAGAAATCGAGCGCAACCGAGTCGGGATCAACCGCATACTGGAGATGTTAGAAAGACACGACCAGGTATGCGCACGGTGGAGCGACCAGGTGACCGCTCTGCAGGTGGAGTTCCAGCAGTTTAGAAGCAGGGACCCCACCAATCGACGAACGGTCATACCAGAGCGGCCCCGGAGGACCGTGGACTTTCAGTCCACGTATACGTGCCACTACGACCCAAGGGTACCAGGTAGTACCCCGGAGCCCCAGCGGTCGACCCCTGGCGAACCTCGAGAGGCTCCCCAACGGCAGGTGCCTTCAAGGACGGAACAGCCACCGACAAGAGGACCAAGAGACTCCGACAGTGGTGAAGGGCAGATGATCCCAGAAGGATCCGCCTGGTACGACGCCAATGCGGCGTCGGGGTACTACGCGACTCGGGACGCGGGTAGGATTGTGAGAGGGTGGAAGCTGCGATACTCTGGTACGGCTTCAGAGTGCGTAGACACCTTCTTGTCTAGGCTAGAAGACCTACGCGCGGGGTCTGGGCTAACGGACGGCGAAATCTTGTGCTCGGTATCAGAGCTCCTCGAAGGCGTTGCGAGGACCTGGTACGAGCTTAAGAAGCTTAAGTGGAGGAATTACGCCGACTTCGTGGCAGGCGCTCGACGTTGGTTTGGGTCGAGTGAGCTTCAGCAACAGAGGTTGCTGCAAGAGGCCCAAGCTCGGTACCAGGAGAAAGGAGAGCTGGTACGAGAATATGCCTGCCACCTCCTCTTCATGTTAGCCCAGCTGCGTCCGCCGTTACCAGAGCAGAGGCAGTTAGATTTGCTGTACGCAAATCTCCTACCCGCCATCCGGATGCAGCTGCGAAGGAATGCGTTTTCCAACGTGGACGAATTTCACGCCCGGGCGACCGAAATCGAAACCGCTTTGCGGGACGACGAGCGCCCGAGGACCAGGTTGGAGCCAACGTCCACGTTGTACCCCGAGCACATGGGGGTGTCAGCTAAGGCACCACCGCCCCGGGCAGGACCCCGAACGGCGGCCATGTCCAGCAAGTCTCGGGGTAGGGATCAGCGGCAACCCGAGTCGCCGGTCAAAACCCCAGCCAAGAGACCCGAGGACCGGCCCACAATCGCTGCAACGCAGGTAACAGACCCTATCGAGGATCTGTCGTCGCAGATTGCGACCCTGCGGCGCGATATGGACCGGTACTTTAAGGAGAGGAAGGCTAACTCTCCCAGGCGGCCGAGGGGTCGGCCACAAGAGAAGGGGAGGAATAAAACCCCCCCCAGGGTCTCCTGGCCAGCGACGAGAGGGTCAGCGGAGGAAAATAGATTACTCCCAACCCATCAAGTGCTCGTCTTGTGGCAAACTGGGCTTTACCAGAAGGTACTGCCCGGATTGCAACAAGGGAAACGGGCAGGGAAGCGGAGGACGGAGGTCCCCTCCGCGTCCCCAGTAAAGGTGACCTCTCGTCGCAGGTCGTTTGAACGTGGCAGGGGCCCGTCAACGACCTCAGGGTTCAGGGAGGTCTCGACAGGGGTATCGGACCCCACGAGACCCAGCAGTGCAGCGGCGTTAGAAGCGACAGCGACCGAACAGATGCCTGATCTGGGTAACCGGGCATTTTGTATCCTCGAAGGGTACGGAGGCCGGATTCAGGTGGTGGAGCAGGGGTTTGAGTGGGCCGGAGAGGAGACCACCAGACCCAAAAGCTCCAGGAGACCACCTGACGCTCCGGAGGATACGCCGGCGACCCAGACACCTGCGGGCGAGAGCACGTCGACGCGAGTAGCGGCTGCCCAAGGCAAGAAGAGCCGTGAAAGCCTCCCGTCCACAGAGGGGAGAGAGACGGCGAAAGCTCCCCGCAGGTACAGACCCGAGGATGAGACCAGGTGGTGGCTTCAGGTGGGAATAGGTGCCTATAAATTAAGGGCACTCTACGACACCGGGGCCTCATCGACGGTAATGGGTCAACTCGGGCTTAGGTTGGCATCTGATATGGGACTGGGCCTGGACGTCACGCGAGCGGGAGAGGCGAAGCTCGTCGACGGCCGTCCATGTCCCATCTTGGGTCATGTGATTTTCCCCTTCACGGTAGGGGGAATCACAAAAGATGTAAGGGTCGCTATAACGCCGCAGCTGTCGGATGACTGCTACGTCGGCGCGAATTTCGTGAGGGAATTCAGCGCCAACCTGAACCCTGACACGGACCAGCTGTACTTGGCGAAAGCCAAAGTGGCGGTACCGTTGGAAGTGGCAAGCGTCACTGGTACGTCGTGCCTCGCACCCGTAGGCCTGGTAGAAGCCACGGAAGCACAGCGTCAAGAAGTGGCTAGCCTCGTCGATGGATTAATTCCAGACGGAGGCGAGTGTTTAGGCTGTGCTGTGGGGGTCGAGCATGAGATAGACATCGGAGACGCTCGACCCTGTAAACAGAAATACTACCCGGTCTCCGACAGGGTGCGAGACGAAATGCACGCGCTGGTCAAGGCCATGCTGGACAACGACGTCATTGAACCAGCAACCAGCGGGTGGTCAAGTCCAGTGGTGATGGTTAAGAAGGCGGACGGCAAATATCGGTTCTGCGTAAATTACCAGAAGGTAAACGCAGTAACCAAGCCGGACGCCTACCCATTACCCTTCATGAGCGACATCCTGCGAAGGATCAGGGATGCTAAGTTCATCTCGACACTGGACTTGAGTAGCGCATACCACCAGATACCTCTTAAAAAGGAGTCGCGCCCAATTACGGCGTTTACAGTCCCCGGCCTGGGGCATTTTCAGTTCAAGAGAATGCCCTTCGGATTGTCCTACGCCGGCGCGACCTTCCAGAGGTTGATGGACAGAGTGATTGGCCCGGATTTAGATCCTTTCGCTTTTGCGTACCTCGACGACGTGATTATTATCTCGCCGTCTTTTGAGGAGCATAAGCGACACCTGGGATTGGTTTTACAACGAATCCTGGGTGCGGGCCTCACTGTGAATAAGACCAAAAGCCACTTCTGTAAGTCGGAAGTCAAGTACCTGGGGGTCCTGGTGAACCGTGAAGGGGTAAGGCCAGATCCAGAGAAGATCAAGCCCATCATGGAGTACCCAGTACCACGGACGATCAGACAGGTGAAGCGATTCATGGGGATGATGTCGTGGTATCGTCGCTTCATACCCGACTTCGCAACAATCGCTGAGCCGATAAACCGCCTGACGAAGAAGAGCATCCCGTTTGCGTGGCAGCAGGAACAGGAGCAGGCTTTCGAACGGTTACGAGACGCAATGGTCTCGGCACCGATCTTGCAGTCGCCAGATCCCAACGCGCAGTTCGTGCTACAAACGGACGCGAGCGATAGTGGGATAGGCGCGGTATTGACGCAAGAAGTCGATGGACAGGAGCGCGTAATCGAGTACGCCAGTCGCTCCTTAAACAGTGCGGAGAGGGATTATACAGTCTCCGAACGAGAATGCCTGGCGGTAGTATGGGCGATCGGGAAGTTCCGGCCTTATGTTGAAGGGCACCACTTCAAAGTCATCACCGATCATAGTTGCCTTAAGTGGCTCCACAGTATGAGGAATCCTACAGGAAGGCTAGCGCGTTGGGCGCTAGCCCTACAAGGCCATGTGTTCGATATAGAGTATCGAAAGGGAGACCTCAACGTGGTGCCAGACGCTTTATCTAGGGCCTATGAGGAGGGGGTGGTAGAAGTGGGTGCCATGACGCATCAGCCGGAGACTGCCGATGCCTGGTACCTTCAGAGGTATAGAGAGGTATGCCAGGATCCACATTCTCAACCTACCTGGAAGGTAGTCGGAGGGAGACTGTATCACTACAATCCGACTGAGGAGAGCGAAGGGTCCATCGACAACGAGGAAGCCTGGAAACTAGTGGTTCCTGCCGAGAAGAGGCATCAAGTACTTGAGGAGGTACACGATGCGCCAGCAGCGGGACACCAGGGGAGAGAACGAACGTTCTCCCGGGCTAGGCACCTGTATTTCTGGCCGAAAATGTACGAGCAGGTCAGAGAGTACGTGAGGAGTTGCCCGGTATGTCAGCAATGCAAGGCAGAGCAAAGGCCGCCTTGCGGGCTGATGGGTCGTCGAGAGGTCTCGCGACCCTGGCAGGTGGTGGCCAGTGACATCACTGGCCCCTTCCCAAAGAGCTCGAGAGGGTTCGAGTATATTTTGGTCTTTTTAGACCTGTTCACTCGGTGGGTGGAGTGCGTGCCCGTACGTAAGGCCAACGGAAGGACCATCGTGCGGGAATTGCACGAGAGGGTGGTCACCAGGTTTGGGGCGCCAGAGATTTTTCTTTCGGACAACGGGACCGAATTTAAAAATCAAGAGGTCGATGCCTATCTGTCGAGGAACGGCATCCAGCGCGCCCTTACCCCAGTTTACCACCCACAGGCAAACCCCACGGAGCGAGTGAACCGAACCCTCAAGGCCATGCTCATATCGTATGTGGAGCGGGACCATAAGAGCTGGGACGAGCACCTGCCCGAGTTCAACTTTGCGTTGAACTCGGCAACTCACAGCGCGACAGGGTACAGCCCGGCCATGCTGGTCTTCGGTAGACAGCCCACTCCCCCCTCGACCTTTAGGAGGGCCCAGGATCAGTTGGCTCGGGAAGCTTCCGAGGGCCAAGAACCGACCGAATGGGGCGAGCACATGCGCCAGTTACCAAACTTGTGGGAACGCGCTGGCTCTAAGTCCAGGGAGGAGGCGGCTCGTCAGGCGGTCTACTACAACCGGAGGAGACGTCAGGCCGACTTTAGGGTTGGGGACTGGGTGTGGAAGCGGAACCGCATCTTGTCTTCCACAGCTCAGGGCGTTTCGGCGAAGTTGGCACCGAAGTATGCTGGTCCCTACGTGATTCTAGAGGTATGCGGGACGAATACCTACCGCCTAGGTAACCAGCAAGAAGAGTTGCCCGAGCTGATCCACGCCAAGGACCTCAAGCCCTATTTCGGCCCATACTCTGATGAGGACGACGAGGAACCAGGAGGCGGGGACTCAGCACCGTTGGACGAACAGGAGGGCGTAGGCGACCCGCCAGCGAAGATCGAGGAATCCAGCGAGGATCCGATATGCGAGCGCGTCGCGAATGCAGCCCCCTCGAACGAGCGTGAGAAACCCGCGGTGGCTCCGGAAGTACCGATCGAGGCGCCGGTTAAGCGAGGTCGAGGAAGGCCGCGCGAGAACCCCGCGCGCGAACCTCGGGAACCAGGTGGAGACGACCTGGATGGCAATGCGGTAAGGGGAAGGGGCAGACCACGTAGAACCGCTCAGCACGTGCGGAAGGTGGTGCTGCCAGCTGCCCCCGCAAATGGGCCATGTTCGCGAGGAAAGCGCCGGGGACCGGGACGTCCTCGTAAAGAATAGCGTCGAGCGTTACACGGCGACGGGTAGGATAAGGGCTGAGCCTGAGAAATCCCTTGACCCCACTTCTTCTCTTTTACAGATGGAGAGGAAGCTGGTCATCAGCGAGGAGGCCCTCGAGACGGCCACCCAGCTGCTGCTCGACCTGGGATTGGGCCCGGGCGCCGATCGGCTGATCGGCGACCTTCGTAGGTTCGTCCGGGCCCAGGTCGAGGCGTCCGCTCGAGAGGGCCGATCGCGCCAGCGGGTGGATGACTTCCTCCGGGAAGGGATGAGGGCCCAAACCTCTAGGCCCGTGACCCGGGAAGCATCCACCCAGACCGACGGTCCATCCGAAGAGGGCCGTCGGTCTCAGTCCACTACGGACCAGGGTGTGCAGACCCAAGGGTCGAGCACGACAACAGTGGAGAGCTCGACCCAGTGCCCCGGGCCAAGGGAGGCCTGCGGCCAACAGCACTGGGTCTGCACCCACCCACGAGTCCCCCAGCAGGTAGGTCTCGAAAACACCTGGAGGCACGTGAGGTTGGGCCTCCAGGAGCTCGAGAACGCCTGGGAATTCGTCGGGGAACTCCAGCGCCTGGTACACGCACACCTGGGGGAGTTCCTCGACTTCCGAGGCGCCCAGGAGATGCTGGGGGAGTGGGCTCCGGTAGTCCGGCGGCAGAGGGCCTACGGTGAGGCCCTCCTGCGCGTTGACCGGGGGTTGGAGTCCCCAGAGGCCGCGGGCCCGCCGGCAGTGTTGCCACCGGCGGCCCCGACAAATAGAGATGCGGCCAGGACTCCGGCCAAGCCCCCGACCAAGACCCAACCCAAGAAGGTCTCGGGGGCCCCCGGTGCCGGGCAGGAATTTGTGGTCCGAGTGGACGGGTCGGTTTCCGACCCAACCGTGGTGGTGCGAACCGTAGGGGGACGCACATCCGCCACGGTGGGCGGCGTTACATTTATCGCCGCCCCGGCGTCAGCAGCCACGCCGCCCCAACAACCGTCTGGAAGCCAGGGCCATGGGGCGGAGCCCAGCCTCACCAGGAGACCGGGCAGGGGCTGCTACATTTGCGGCCATCCCGGCATCACCACAACATCAAAATGCCCCAACAAAGCGGAGCACTGGCGCTACCCCAGGCACAAGGCGCCAGGGGGCTCCGGCAAGTGACGGGGGGGCATCGGTGGCCCGGGATGGGCCAATAAAGTGTATATATTGAGAATAGGATGCGTTGGTTTCTCTCCTTTCCCAATCCTATCCTTGGGGCGCGAGTCAATAGGGTAGTTCGATCCGGTAGTTCGAAGCTAGGAGGGGGCTGCAACGATTGCCGAAAATCGTTTGACTCGCGCGAGGTAATTAGCGGCTAAGCGAGGTGAGCCGCGTTCGGTTCGCGAGAGAGAGAGAGCGCGGAAGGAGCAATGACCGGGAGGGGAGGTAGCAACCGGCAGTATGACTGTGCTACTCAGTCGATCCGTGCGCCTAACCTCCATCCGTCCCGAGTTTCCTCGTTTTTTTGGTTTTGCCGTTGACATTGTTCCTGGTGAGCGTGCGTGGGTGAGGTGTGTAGCAGCAGCAGCAGCCGCAGCAGCAGCAATAGCAGCAGCAGCAACTGCGATAGCAGTTACAGCAGCAGCATCAACAGCAGCAATACCAGAGGCGACAGCAGCAACAGCAATAACAGTTGGAAGCAGTGTAGCGAGCAGCGAGTCGGTCGATCAACAATTTGATTGTCGGATACGGTTGGCCACCGTATCCTCGTTGATATTGCGGTAGGTGCACCTTCTTTCCCCTTTTGTTAATTGTTGTTAATTTTGGCGTGCGAATCCGCGCAGCGAGCGCGAAGAGTTTATTGTTTTGCGTGCGAGCAGGTAGTTCGCGGCATCGCGGTTTTTTTTCTCTCTCTCTCTCTCGAATAGCGTGTATTGTCATTCACGCGTGCGTGCGTTAGACTCTCGGCTATTTCCCCGTGTAATTGATTTTATTAAATAAATCGTCCCTTGGTTTTTATTCAAACGAGTTTCCGTTATTGTGTTTTCCCTTTGTCCGGAGGTCGCGCATATTTGTTTACATTCCGATTCGAATTCACCGGTTGCGAAGCACGAATCGCGTAAGTATCGCTAGACGCGAGTCGACATCCTAGGTTCCGGTGGCGGCCGCACGAACGTTAATAGTACGAGCTACAGCGCCGCCAAGTGGCGAGTTGGGGGAACCCAGCTCGGAACATCGAAGAGACTCTGCGCAGGCGCACTTCGGGCAAGGTAGGTCAATGCGCATCGAGCGCATAGATAACTAGGCGACGTCTGATCATTTCTAGGTTTATTTAAGGATTCATTGATTAGACGGCAGCCTGTTACAAAACATGCATTTTTTGTGATATATAATTAATATATATATAATATATATATATATATATATATATATTAATTATATATCACAAAAAATGCACACACACATATATATATATATATATATATATATATATATATATATATATATATATATAAATTATAAATTAAATATTTCTAAAATTAATATGCAAAATACTTACTGAATCGAAAATGCCAAGTAATCATTGGATTTTTAATATCTTGCTTTTCTCTATTAAATGTAATAAATTTATTTCAAATATAATGATAACATATTTATAATAATTAAAAAAAATATTGTATAAATAACATACCATTTTTCAAATTTTATTGGTTACTGTTACGTAATCTGTGCCGCATGAAAACTACAAATCAACTTAATAATTTTTAGTTTGAGAACGAAATTACCTTTGCTGACGTTTCCCATATAAGCAGTAATATAGTTGTAATTCTACCAAATATATCTGTATTATCTAGAACTCAATTGCATTATTGTTTTCATAATTGAATATTCAAAAATTTGAAGATCAAAACATGATCACCATATGAACGTTGGACCAGGCCATCCCTATATGTTTTTGAGGTGGTTTAATCCACATTCGGGGTTAAATAAACTATATCACATTATGTTCAAGGTAATTTTATGGTTGAATATAGGTCATCACATGCATATGAATTAAAATTTCGACCATATACAATTTTCTCTACAATTAACATGATTTATCGAAGAATTGGAGGAACATAAATATGAAGTTATAGAGATCTCTGTATAGCTTATTGTTATTCTGATGCTCAAATCAAAGAACCTGATTGGGTATACCCAACCGGAAATAAAATATTTTTTGCTAATTTGAGTAATTTTGTGTTGGAACAAATTTATTTTATATAAACTAGTATTTGCGCTTGCTCGCGCATTAATATCTCACTGTGCATTATTATATGCATGCGAATGAATGATGAATCCCAAAACTGACTAAGGTGGTAATACTATCCATGCATGCCAAATTCAGCCATGTAACAATTTCTTTTGGCTAATCTGACATTCATCCGTGATATTTCATTATATCCGAAGCTCCGTTCGCACGTATCACTCAATTTCCAACCAACCGCATCGTGACTATTTGTAAGTCGAATTTTTGCACTTCTATGGTAAAAGATTCCTTGGGATCTCTATCAATAATTAACGAATTTCATGACCATCGTGAGGGTTTGTTGAATAATAACTTTTCAATAACTTTACTTGTATACTTACAACATGTCCAAGACAGAAAGAGTGAAAACAAATATGATTTCGAACAGAAAAAAGAGTAGTTAAGATAAAATATAAGAGATACTTCTATAATATCTAAGCAATTCTTCGCACTGTAGTCTAATCCCGTACGAGCACTTTGCTCTATAATTTACACGTTTGATCGATTTCTCTTTATAATATAATTTTTATTTTATTTAATTTTCGCCACGTTTGATTGAAGTAGCAATTATCAAAATCTAGTCAGTGGAATCATATATTATGAGTTCTATGATTATGTATAGTACAGTTTATATATTTATTTCGAAAACTACATGAGAGGAAAGAAAATATACAAAGAAATTTTATTATAATTGATTGGGCTTCAAATTGTCTATACGACTTGATTATCTGCTTACCTAATGCCTTATCTCTAAGCAACCATAATCAAATAAGTTGTATCTGATGTTTTAAAAAGCAATAAACATTAAATAAAAGCTTTTTTTCTAGGTTTTCTTTTTTTTAGCATTCGTATGTTTTAGTAATTATATGCCTATTTTTATGTATTTGATGGTGTATTCTGTGATGAAACCTATATATGTATACATATATATAGATATGTAATGACAAATTACATTAAAAATGAATTAGAATAAATTTTTCTTTTTCTTCTTATAAATTCCTACCTTCCGGCATCCCTCTTTATATGTTCAATAATAAAAATTGTACTGGAAGCTTGGAATTGTGTATTTTTCAAATTAATTTAGGGAGAAATTTATGAATTTGTATTATAATACTCACTCGTCCTACAGATATGCATCAACAATTTTAGAAAATTTGAAGATACTCACCTGAAATAAAAAATAAATTTATTAATTTTACATTTGCGTGTGATTAAGTTATTTTTCAAATAAATAGTAATATATAGTCAACATTTCTTGCGGGGAGAAATAAATTCAAACCGCTGCCAAGTGAATATTAATAAATATCCATCACAAATAATTTTTTTAGAGGTAAAGATTTAATTTGCAAATTAGAAAATTGCAAAAGGAATTTCACATCAGATTTCATTCAAATATTGTATATAGCATTCTATATAAAACTTCAAAATACAATGTGTAACAGGCTGCCGTTTAGTCTAAAATATCTCTTAAACGTACCTATATAACGACTAAACGACGCCTAGTTATCTATGTGCTCAAAGCACATCAACCTACCTTATCTCGGAGTGCGCCTGCGCAGAGTCTCTTCACTATTCCGAGTTGGGTTCCCCCAACTCACCGCTTGGCGGCGCTGTCGCCCTTGCTTAGCAGCGCTCGCGCGGCCGCTGCTGGAAACTAAGTTGATGATTCCCGTCTACCGGTATCCGCGTGATCCGTGCTACGCTACCGGCGAATTCGAATGAAATGTAAACACTAGCGACCTCCGGACAAAGGAAAGACACAATAACGATGACTAGATTAAGTAAAGGCTAACGTTCACTTTATTCATGCAATTCAATTACACGAGGGACTTGCCGAGAGTCTTGCGCACGCTCGCGCGAATGACAATACACGCTGCACGAGAGAGAGAGAGAAAACCACGATCACCGCGAACTAACCGCTCGCACGCAACAATTAATTTCCTCGCGCACGCTGCGCGGGATCGCACGCTATTAACAATAGTAAAAAGGGGAAGGTGCACCTACCGCGAGAACGATGAGGATACGGTGGCCAACCGTATCTGAACAACAAACTGCTGAAACGCCGCTTCGCTGCTCGTCGCACCGCCGCGATTACTGTTACTGCTGTTGTTGTTGCTGCTGTCGCTGCTACCGCTGTTGCTGCTATTGCTGCTGCTGCTATTACTGCTGCTACTATTGCTGCTGCTGCTGCTGCACCCAGCACACCGCACCAAAGTTCGCACCTCTAAGTTCGCACCTCTAAGTTCGCACCACCACACGAAAACTTCAAACGGCTCGGGAAACAAAAGTTAGTTCGACACAGGCGGACTGAGTGACACAGTCATACTGCCTGTTGAACGCTCCCCTCCCGGTCATTGCCCCTACGCGCCCTCTCTCTCTCGCGAACCGATCGCGGCTTTTCTCGATCAGCCGCTCATTAACCTCGCGCGAGTCGAACGATTTTCGCTAATCGTTGCAAATGATATTCAATAATAGTTATTAATAATAATATATGTATGTGTATGTGTACGTTATTAATAACAATAATAGTGGTAAGTAGATAAACAAGAGTTATCAAATTCCGCATCATCCAACGCGTTTGTACTTTAAGATAATCGCATGAGCTCGACGCGCATACAATTTTTAAATTTACATTTCAAGACCAACGCGTAATTTAATGTTCTTCACAATTGATTCACGTATGATTTAAAGTTTTAAATTCTCTCTCCTCTTTCCAGAACAGGCATTAATTATTTATTGCAGCTTTTCAAAGCTGACATTTTTTATAATGAATTGAAAAAGAAATGAAAATTAGAATTTTAATGAAAATTTAGAAAATTAATTGCATTAAATAGGTACAAAAGAAATGAGAAATTAATAACTAAAATATCTAAACAACTGCGCAGGATACCTATTAATTAATACTAATTACTGGATTTAGTATAGAGAGGAAAGATCATTCTGGATTCTGCATTGACAATTCATCTTTGTTATTGTTTAGATGCTGTTGCATATTTTCAGAATCACTCTTGCACATTTTTATCAAATTAACTCGAACAGCCTTCTCTTTAAGATGTCTAACAGCGATATCTTTATCTATATCATTCTTCGTACACGCGTACATAGCTGCCAGTATAGAGGAATTAAAATAGTCAAATGCCACATTATCGGGATTTAAAAAATATTATAAATATAAATATATATTATAATATTATAATATAAATATAAATTTTTTATTATATTCTACATGAAGATTAAGTTGGCCGCTGATCAAACATTCCTAGTCTCTTTTTTGGCACTATAACCTAAAATATCGCAAAAGCGATACGTTTTATCTTTCCCATAGGGCTCTCGATTTGAATCAGATAAATTCATTGATATTGCTAACTATATGGACTCAGTCATTTATAAGGTGTAACGTGGAATCGATAACAAATTTTCCGTTCAGCAATCACAAGATTCGAAGATTGAAGGCACATTCTTCCAGAGCGTATTCAAAAACAGCTAAAATGACGTGAGAAAGTTATCATACCATAGGTGGTATTGATATCTATATTAAATTATTCTGCATAAGACACAAACTCGACTCTTGTAGTTATAAATACACACAAGACAAAAATATGCACCATAAAATAACACTGAAATGAGACGAACGAGACGACCTGACACAAATCAAACAAAACGAACGTACGATAATGACGGTATGATACACTGACTACGCGCTACTCTCACACGCATAAAAATAACACAAAGCTGCACTACTCCTGCTGGTGGTTGCTGTTTTTGAACTGCTGTTGCTCTGCTACGTGCTGACGATTGCGCGATGCGTTTTTTCACGACTTTGCTGAAAGAGTAAAAAGGCACGGAAAAACTTGCGTGGTTTTCGGCACAAAGCTGCACCTGCAAAAGGAAAATAAGAACTGACTAACTGGCGGGAATGCATGAGAGAGCCGTCGTACATCGCTGCTACCAACCGTATTTATATTTTACCAAGCAGAAAATATACAAGCAATAAAATCATAACAAAAGTCTACGCCAATAAAAAAAACAATTTCAAATATAAAATGAGTGAACCGAAAATGAAGACCCCAAAAAATATAAATATTGATAAAGAAAAGATTGATAGTTATCTGAGTATAAATATGGGGCTTTAGAAGTCGTTTTTATAAAAATACGCTAATTCAAAAGGTCATAATAAGTTTCGAAAGTTCTCTGCAGACTTCGGAATGGAAAGGGACCTCTATCTTAAGTTACAGCAGACGTATCTATGACTAATTTGAAGATTGTAAGTGATCTTAGCATCAATATAGGGCGCTAGATGTCGTTTAATAGGCCTTTCTATATTACTGTGTAATAGATGAAGAGTTAAAAAAATTAGTGATAACAGTTGACTGGACCAAGGTAGGAGGCGTAATAGGTTTTTTTATCAAATTTCTGCTTCATTCAGTACATATAAATGAATATAAAATACAGGGAAATAATTTAACGACGTAGGAATGAAAATAATCGTTTATTTTATTATGCACAAGACGTTAAAATCGTAAAATTAGTGATAGTAGCTGACTTATTTATGATAGAGGGCGTTAACATGATTTTTGTTCTAGTGGGTTGCACCGACAAAGCATGTTTAGGAGGCAGTTGGAGACTTATGTCAAAAACTGAGTATCCAACTATACGGAAAAAGTATTTTTAGATCAAATTCAAAGAACTCCTCGCTTATATTGCCTTATTCATTATTTGTAAAAAAATTATAGTTAAATAATTTATTATCAAAATTGAGTGAACTGAGAATGGGCCCAGAAACGAGGGTTTCCTTTAATGCTTATTCAACTAATATATACGAGGATAATTAAAAAAAAAGTTGGGATTAAATGTCATTTACCTTGGCTCTCTTATTTCTATAATGGTATTGGTGATAAAAGTATCATAATTATTTTCGAAATATTTATTAGCGTTAAATATTCTGGCGAGGTTTATTTTATCATCGGACCTATGCATAAAGCGTTAGCTTCGAAAAACCACTACACACCTGTTTTCTAAGTTTTTACCAAAAATTTTAGTTGATATTCAACTTAATTTCGAAAGAAAATCGATTCTTACATTTTGTTTGTAGTATAAAAAAGATGTAAATTTACATTATTCCTCCGAATATAAAATTATTTGCAAGGATCACTATCCGTGCGTATAATAACGACATACACAATGAGTCTCCGTTATTAAATATCGGTTATCAGCAGGGTTTGAAATTCTATTTTTATAAACGCATACAATATCGTTGCCACGGTAAAAATTAAAATTTTCCGCATCCAGCATGTATCACACTCATTTTATTGTATCTAGATTTACCTTAAATGTGGTCAAGCAAAAGTTGTACTTGCCAGGGTGAAAAATTAGTTTTTCAGCTTTATATGTCAGTTAAATTCTATATTACAATATCTTCTTTTTTTTCATGACAAGTTCATCTCCTTCAATTATTGGTCGATAATAGGACTTTAAATAGGCTAGGACTTTCACATAAATGCTCTTTGGTTTTCTTAATGATAATGATGGTAAAATGATATTAAATTAATAAACTTTGCCGTTTAAATGAGCAAAACTCATTGATTGAACATGCTACAGTAATATATAGTATTATAAATCAGTAGCAATCAGTTCTAATGTCAAAAAGATTACTCTCTAACCCCCAAAAATGAAATAATTAGGTACTGAAAAAATAGTTCAATTAAATTGAAAAACAGATATTGCCACTTGTTTGAATAAAATATGGTATTAATTTGAACATGATTCAAGTTTAACAAAATAATTTATATAAATTATATAGCATGATTTCTGAGTTTCTTCCAATGATTCTCGCAGATTCATACAATTAATAAATGCATATTTTTATTTCAGGTAAGTGTCATTTTTTTCGTAAGTACGTTCTTATGAATATTTCAATGGATTATATTGTAAGTACAAGCTTACCAATATTTCATTTAAGATTCTATATTTTTTAAGAATTTATATTTTCTTTTTTTTTACTTACATATGTTGTATAAGGTATTAGTAAAAGCTAAAAAATTTTATTAAATAGAATGCATTTTAACGAGGAAATATTTAATTTATTTCCCCACGTTGAAGAATAATTTTTACTACGGCGCAGGGCTAAATGCTGCATGATTAACTGGAAAACTTTTTACTGGCAGCTGCACCATGCGGTAATTGTGCGAGCTGTAACTAAGCACGAAAGTACGATAAAGGAGAAGCAGAATTATATGGTTTCGTGGACGATCGAAAGAAAGTCAAAACATATTTTGTGAGAAATCATAAGCAAGTATTCGATTTATTTACGAATATGTAATATAATCGATTCACATATTTTACCGAGAACCATTATTGTTTATTTTTTATTGAATCAACTCGAAAAATCCCCTTTCAAAAATGTTCTTCTTCAATATCTTCATCATTATTCTTCATAATTCTTTCATAATTCATCATAATTCTTCTGAAGAGATTCATAACATTCTTTTTCATAAATTGCAATTACTAGACAGAGGGTAAGAAAAGCTTATAACGAGTGAGATTGCCAACCCGTTATACCTCTCTCTCCCTAGTAATGATATGTAAATGTAACCTATTTCTCCGAACTTATCCTATATATATTTATGAATTTATTATGTTTATATTCACCTATCAATTATTATTAATATATTTGTATATGTAGTCACTTTTCGGCTCGAATATAAGGTAAGAGAGAGAGAGAGATGCGAGTACGCAGGGATACTTCCGCGCGCGACCACGAGGCGCGGAGAGAGAGAGAGAGAGAGAGAGAGAGAGAGAGAGAGAGAGAGAGAGAGAGAGAGAGACATAGTCGCGCTTTAGCGAGTGACCGGGGGCACTAATCGAGGAGAGACACAGAACGAAATCGAGAGCCGAGCAAGTATCACGCTAAAGAGTTGTCATCGTGCGGATTTGTCGGCGGGCGAGTAGATTCTTTCGTCTCAACGACTTTCCTTGCTGAGATCTTGGTTGTGACCTAGTGTTCCCCTCTTCTGCAATCTCGGAGCCGTGGCCTTCATCCGGAGAGAAGTTGCGACGTCGCCCGGCCCTGCTGAAGATCTACGCTCGTGCGCTGTAGCTGTTAAAGCCGGAGATCGTCAAGAGGGAACGAGGCGCGGAGTGCACGTGGTGCCCGATAACTTGTGCGCGCGCGTTTACGCAAACTGTGCGACTCGTTTGTGTACCTAGAAGACGAGTACCGTTATTGTAAGTACCTGCTAGTTGGTCTACTCTCTCTCTATTCGTTCTCCCGGCGTACTCTCTCCCTCCTCCCGACCGCTTTTGTTAACCTCTATTGATTAAAAACACTGTTTACCGTTAGCCTCTTTTTTATTTAATCGTACACCGACGCCTTATTCAAACGCTTCGCCCTTTCTCGCCTATACCCGCTTCCGAGTCATCGGCTTTCGCGTCCTTCAGTCCACACCACGAATCTGCGCGGATCCGGCCGTCCTGTCACCGGCGTAACGAACACCGGACATGAGAAGACGGACAGTCCTGGAGGCTTCAGACTTCGCCCGGACATTCCTCGTTTAACCTTAATTACTTTCTTTTTTATATTGACGGGGCTAACCGGGCTAAATCCCCGTTATAAGCTGAAGTAGTAGTTACTTTATTTTACCTTGGGGTAGTACCCCATCTGGTGATTGTACTACTGTGGGCAAAAAGTAAGGTGAATTTTCAATTTAAACTTCGCGGGCTTAACATTTCGGGCTAGTTCTTTTTTTCTTGAGTTGGTAGGACTGCGAATGACATCTGGGACAAATTTCATGTCAATGTCATCATCAGTAATATATTTACGCTTGTGTTTACCAAACGACCAAGAGTGCATGTTTCGATTTTTACAATGTCTGATTTAATTGAGCAAAGAAGTGCCATCAAATTTTGTTTGCGGAATGAAATTTCGGCTGCGGAAACGTTGAGGATGTTGCGGAAGGCCTTTGGTGATTCTACCATGTCGCAGAAAAATGTTTATAAGTGGTACAAAGACTTCAAAGAGGGTCGAGAACGTGTTGATGACTTGGAGCGCTCCGGACGACCATCGACGTCAACAGATGACCAACACGTCAATAAAGTGAAGGAATTAGTGCGTTGACTGTTAGAGACCTTACTGATATGATCGGAATATCAGAAGGATCTGTGAAAACAATTTTGAAAGACCATTTGGGCCTACGAAAAGTCAAATCTCGTTGCACCATCTCACACTGCACTCGTTCTTCGTGACCATTTCGCCAAAAATTCGACGCATATCGTTCCGCAACCACCGTATTCGCCTGATTTGGCTCCGTGTGACTTCTGGCTATTCCCAAAACTCAAGAGACCACTCCGGGGAACGCGTTTCAAGTCGATTGAGGAGATAAGAGCTGAATCGAAGAAGGCGCTGATGGCTATACCGGAAAGGGACTATTTGGCATGTTTCGAGGATTGGAAAAAACGTTGGCATAAGTGTATTTTATCGGGAGGGGATTACTTCGAAGGGGATGACATTGATGTAGAAGAATAAATAAAGATTTTTCATTTTACAAACAAATTCACCTTACTTTTTGCCCACAGTAGTAATATAATGTGGTTATACAAAGCTGAAAAATGTGTACTTCAGTGGTTGCAACGCTATGATTCGCATTTACAAAATGATTTCTCTGAATTTAATAAGCATAAAATTCAAATAGATACTAGATTTAAACTTAACATCTAAGAAAAAGAGTTTACTAGCTAATAATATTTAGTGATATTATGATTTGAAATGAATGGTATCGTGTTTTTTTCTTTTGATTTTTATCTTTTACTTTGTGACAATACTAGTACTGTCACGAGCCGCACGGGTTCCACATGATGCGTCGGCAAACTCGCACAGTTGTTATCATGGATAGGCAACTAAAATCGACAGCTACAAGCCAGTTCTCGGGTAAACTCCGCTTATAACGGAAGCCTACTGAACCAGCCGAGTTGGGCGATAGTCGAGGATTTCCTCGTCTATCGCCTAATTTCTGAGGGCTTAGGGGATTGACCCTTTGCTCTTCCCTCTTAAGTGTGGACGACCTCACCCCTCCCTGGCTGCTCTACCATCCTAGACCAGTTTCCGTACCGGCTCTCCCCACCTTGAGGGTGAGCTTTGACGGCAGCCAGGAAGAGCGAGTCCGATACCGACGGTCGGTAACTGGTTTACGACTCTCGAGTAGTCGCCCACATTCTCGTAAGAGGTAGGCGCGCTATCTACCGTTGAATGACAGACCGAGTTCAATTTCTATTCCTACTTTACCGATCGAGCATGTGGAGGAAAAATCATCGCCACGATTAATGTATCGAGTCTCTTTGTACCTTTGATTATTATTTCTCTATTGTTAGTTGTTATATTATTATTTTATTGTTTAATAAATTCTAAGTTTACTTTAATCCTCACTTATCATTTATACCTAATAAATATACATAATCTATACATCCTAACGGGAAAGACTACGTGCAGTCCAAGTGTCTGACGGCTGTGGGCATTACTTCGCACGTTGAGACTCGTTGTTTTAGTTGCCACCTTAATACTAAGCTTGTCTCTATCGTTACAACTTTTAGTGTTATTATTATTATTTCATCTATTTTTTATATTTAATTTCATTCTTAACTTACTTTTAATTTATTGTTAATTGATGGTTCAGACTACGTATACTGGCTGTAATGTGTCATTGAATCACTGCAACGACAGAGATATACAGTGCCTTACATGCACTGAATTATTTCACCTTTCGTGTGCTAACGTGGTGCCCTCTACTGATCTCACTAACTTCATTTGCCAAAATTGTACCCTTTCTCTTACTTCCAGTGCTCTCACGAACTTGTCTTCCTCCACAAACGATTACCTCCCTCATCCGCTAATTCTACCTTCTTCACTAATATTGATACATATTCTCAACCAATCTTAGATCGCAAGCGAAACGTATCCCCCGACTCATCGTCCTCATCTAGAGTCGCAAAATTGTTCTGTACTAAGGGCATACTATTCTCCGATCATACATTGGACACTTTATCTCGTACCTCACCACTCTCGACTATCGTGGAGCCTCCACTCGATCATCCTGACCCCACCATAGATAATAATCCTCCAGCATAGTTTTCCAACTTTGTAAACAGGGAGTTCGCTGAATTCTGTAACAAGGTCAGAGCTGGTCAGGCTTCCGTTCTTACCAGAGTGGAGCGTGTCGCTGATGAGGTCAATGGGTTAAAATCGTCACTAGGTTTAGAGGATAAATCAGAGCTTCACATTCTCGCGTTGCCAAACGAGTTCGGTGGTTCACTCGAGGACGCTGCGGGGATATTGTTCGATGCTATTGGATATCCCAATGGTCGAAATCACATTGCCTCTACTGGAAAGTAGTCCGTTGCTCGCTTATCTGCGGATCACAAGGACGTTCACTCATCGGGCCAGTCGCCGATTCTTACAACTTCGGTTGTGCGGTTTACGTGTGCCAACTGTTACCACAGCCACGTCACAACCTTTTTATAAAGGCGCAGACTCGCAGTTGCGAACTAGAGTAAGTACACCCTATTGTTATTAACATGATCGTACACATGCACGAAAGTACCCGTGCTCCTCCTATACCAATTATATCTGAAAATGTCCTTGATGCCTGCTGTCCTGCCATTTCTAGAGAAGGCCGTCTCACACCTGTTTCGCACGCTGGTAGAGTTCCTGAGACTCACACTCTTTTGAGAATAACTAGCCGTCAGCCTGTTGCCCTGAAATTTGCTCCTCATCTAGGTGCAAAAAAACTGCTAAGGAGACCACAAAACAACCAGACAAGCCCACTACACATCTTATTCATCCAACGGATGTTTCAGTCCAACTGTCTTCAATTTCCCTGTTCAAGCCACAGACAACCCATCGAATTCCTTACCCAACTTATGACACCAGCCTAACACTACTAGTCTACCTCCATCCTCTTTATTTTCACTCGGCCGCATAAATGTAAGTAGGCTAAACTCCACTCAACACTTTCTTCTACTCGAGAAACATGTTGAATCAACATATTTCGATGCAGTAGCTATCACCGAAACGTTTTTCTCTCTTGATACCCCTGACTCTTACCTATCTCACGAGATATTTGGTAAACTGGATTGATCAGGAATCTATGTTCGATCTTACCATAATTTTCGCATATTAACAACCTCTGATCCAATATTTGGCAATACTCCTGCATTTGTTAATGGTGAAGTAATTTCCCAAAACACTAAGCTTCTAATTGCAATAGTTTATAGACGCCCCTCTGCTTGTTCTTCTTCCCATTTTTTCGATTGCCTATCAGCCTATTCACCTCTACACAATAATGTAATCGTCACTGGCGATTTCAATGCCAACTATAGTTCTCAATCTCTTCCAGATGCCAGAGCCTTGAGGTCTCTTATTGAGTTCCATCAACTTCATGCCGTATCCACAGCACCCACACATCACTGTCTTGATCTAGATCCTCCCTCACTCACTACACTTGATCTCTTTTTTGTTAATAACCCCCAGGTTGTATATACCTTTTCTAAAATTGAAGCTCCATTTATAGCAGGCCATGATTTCATCTCACTTATCTACAAATCGGCTCCAAATCGTCTGGATCTAGGATCATTAAATCGCGTGGACTATGTCAAATTGATGAAACCGCTTTAAATAAATTACTGGACAGAATCTTCCTGCTTTTCCTGTATCAATACTTAATATACAGTCCCCTAATACCCTCCGATTGCACAATGATGAAATTTAATTTTCTCTAGATAACTCTATTCATCTCTTTACTAATACTTTTAGCAAATCCTTCAATATTGTTGCTCCACTCAAACAAATTAAGTTATCAACAAAACGGAAACCCTGGGTCACTACTACTAACATTATTACCCTTATGAAGAAGTGTGATGCCGCTTACAGAATCGCATCTTCCACTCACTCTGAGACTGATAGAGTAAGATACCATAGATTGCGTAACAATGTCTCAAATCCTCTCGACGGGGAATCGAGGATCGCAAAATTACTATTCTTTTGCTACTAGATTTTTCTAAAGCATTTGACGTCATTCCCCATAACCGTCTCATTGCCAAACTTAGAAATCTAAATCTCTCTGACACAGCTATATACTGGTATATAAGTTGCCTTAGCGATAGATATCAAGCAGTCGTTGACGATCACGGTGGAGTGTCCACGTGACTTCATGCGACTACTGGTGTCCCGCAGAGGATCATATACGGGGACCATTACTGTTCGCCATCTACATAAACGACTTACCATCAGTTCTCCTCTTTTCTATCTACATGATGTATGCTGACAACACACAAGTCTATCTGCATTGCTATTCTGATGACCTTATAGACGCCCTCCATATCATGCAGCTGGACGCTCAATCTATTGCAGATTGGTCTGTGTTAAACGGCATTCCATAAAATCTCTTCAAGACTAAAGTCATGATCATAGGTAGAGAAAAATATGTAAGGGCTATTGACCTAAATGCCATCCCGAAGATCCTTGTGAAAGACACTCCTACCCTCCGTTTCATAGGAAATTCCTTTCCTTTCTCCTCAGAAAGCAACTGGTTGAGTAACTTGTATTTTCCCATCTTAACTATGCTCCTATCGTCTACATTCAGCTGGATGGTGAACACATCCACAAATTATAAGTGACTCAAAACTAGTGTGTGCGATTCGTCATTGATCGATCTTTTTGTATTTCTACTCAGTCCTTGGACACTTACGTCACCCACCACACACTTACCCTAGGCTGTCTCATCCTTATTTCCACGCGATATAAAGTCCTAGCTATCTTGGCCTACTCAGTCATCTCCAGAGAGTCTCCCCAATATTTTGCATGTAATCTGGCTAGGTTACGCGAACATGCTGTAATTCGCCATTCGACTCGCCTCCCTCTTTTATCTTTTGAATATAAAGCCCCTTGTACTGAACTGTATTCCTACCTGCATTCTTTATTTATTACCATTTCTGTAGCCATTTACTTCAATCTTTTTCTCGTCCTTTCCTGTTCACCACATGTTCACATACCTATGGCTTTCCCATCACTTTAGCACCACGAATAAATGAATAAATAGTTATACACTGTCTTATACCTACTTATCGCTTGTCTCTCTTATATACTGATTATTATTTCAGCTCTACTACTTATCACATTATAAATTTATAAAAAGGTATAAAATATAAAATTCTGTATTAATCCTAGATCAATCTACGCTTATTTTCATTCTCTGTTCACATGCATTTTATCTTGTATGTCTTGGTGCTTTACTTACAACTACATACTAAATATGCGGCTTCATGTGTAGTCATGCATGATTAATGCATATTTACACATATATACTCTAAGTATACTATACTCTTGTAAATTAGATCTTAAGTTTTATGTTATTTCAAATTGCGAGACGGGGTGCTACCTCATGAGCGTAATAAAGTACCTATATCTATATATCTCTCTCCAACGGGCCCACGTCACCGGAGACAAAACCGAGCAGCTGTACTCGTGCACATAGCCAACATTTGGATGTTGGTATCTTTCAGCAAGATAAAGTACCACATGACTAGCGCGCAGAGGCTAGAGTGGCCAAAGAGAGGCAGATAAAGAGAGAGAGAGAGTGCGAGAGAGACATAAATAAAATTGAATAGAATAGTACTTTATTGCACCAATGAGATGGAACCCCGTCCGGCACTGTTGAATATACAAACGAAAGATACCAAATTTGTTTAATGTTACAATATGAAATGTAGCGCACTTAAATTACAAGTAAAACTAAGACGAGGAATGAATGAGAGATGGAAATAAAAATGAGACTGATTGAAGGTTTTGCCCTATAAAATGAGCTAAGCTACCTCAAAGATAATATAAAATATTGTTTATCGGTGAGGTATTTATGGTAAGTAATGAAAGATCGATGAGACGTTTTAGGAGCGAGAACATTTGCATTTTGAAAAACTAAAACGTAACTTTGATACTATAAATGATTATTTGTAACTAGAATGACGTAATAATTAGTATCTAAGATATGATATTATACAAGATATACATAAAAATAAGAGTTTAAAACTACATGAAATCCAAATTGAATGACAAGATTGCACAACGCTACGTTATTTTAACTAAAAACATGATAATAGAATAAACTAAGAGAATAAAACAAAGTAAACAATAAAAATAAATAAATACAACGTATAAACTTAGTATGATTAAAATAAAAGGATGGTGTATTCCGCAAAGATGACTAAGTTAATAACAGCACGCTTTTTGAGTAGAGAAATTAAGTACGATTTCTTTTCATTTTAAACTGTGTAAAAATACTATTCTAATATTTTGGATACAAAGGCTAAAGAGATATACCTTGAGATAAGACTAGATACTACGAATAATACTGTAAAAACGTTGTAAAAACGCGATGGCGCCTATTTTAGAGATGAGATATGTAGGATAAAGTGATGGGTGAAATCAGAGGTGCACTAAGGTAATATAAAGTCAGAAGTGGACAAAAAATTGAAATAAAGGTGTGATCTAACGTACAGGCCCACCCTGCCTCCCTGCTTTCCAATCCTATCAACCCTAAAAAAGTTAATACTATGAAGAGAGAGGTATGCGTTGGGAATATCATGTGAGAGAAAAGTTTCCGTGATAGCTATGGCATCGAAATGAGTTTGGTGGATATGAGACTTAAGAAGAGCGAAGTAACTGGGGGAGTTGAGACGGTTGATATACTATCAATAATGTGACCGACGATAAAGGAAGTAGAAGGCGGTTGATGATCCTGATTTGGCTGGCATCATAAAACAGAGTTGGGTTGGGATTTGGCACCGTTTCGGTATTTTGGGTGGGGAATTTAGAGACCATGGGACTGAAGGAACTAACAACGCGTGTTTCTCAATGCGTATCGGGATGCCCGCTATCAACGCAACGCTTGAAAGTGGAACAGGTGGGGCAGGGTGCAGGCCGGAAGTTAGCGACCTGCAGCTATCAAGATCACGCTCTGATGTTATAGAGATGAGGGTGGTACGGGTGTCCTCGCGCATGTATATGGCCGTGCCGGAGACTATAGAACACACGATATTCCACTAGCGATTACGCGCCAGCACCTTCACGAATAAATCGTGAAGAGGCTGGGGCAACAGCTACCGAATATATACAAAGTTTAGGGAGCACACCCGAATATGTCCCTGGCCGTCTTTCCGGCGAGCCTTGCAGAGCGCTCAAGAACGATATCGCGCGACACGGCTGAGTCGATATGCGCGACGAACGCAAACGTCGTGAGGGGCGCCTGGCCTTGCTGGGCATCACCTGTTCGATTTGGAGGTGGGCGAGTGGCAGTCCATTTTCTAGTTAAGGTTATGCGTCCCCGAACATTTGAATAGCCAATCGCCTCAAATAGCATGCCAGTAGCTCCCTCCAGTGAACCTTCAAACTCCCACGGCAGGCTAAGAACAAGAAACTCAGAGCTGTCTTTGAGACCTACCACTAGTTTTAGGCTCTTTACCTTGTCAGCAACGTGCTCAAATTAGGCGTGAACAGAAGCCTTGATCGGTCTGATTTCGTTTCGGAAATGCGTCAACTCGTTGCTGGCGAAACTAGAGAACTAAGTTGAAGGTTGTTCGCCCATGGTGGAAGCTATACTGTCGATCAGGAGGGACCGGTCAGTGATAAGAGGCGAAGCGGCAGACAAAGAAGGGGCGAAAAAAAACATGGTATCATTTACAGAATAACGGAACTAAAGAATATAAACTTAAGATAATAACAAGATAACCTCCAAATAACTAATGCACAAAAAAAGAAACATGCGAAAATGAAAAAATGAGGAAAATGATAAATGATTAATGAATTAACGAATGCAAACTTACATTTAACATAATAAAAATTTATTAACAGATCAAATCACGATTTAACATAATTAACAGGAGTAAAAATGAATTTGCTAGCGTGTAAAGTGCGCTAGCAATTTAATAGATAGTTAAACTGTCACTATTGCAAATAAATAAACAGGCGCAAGATGATTAAAATATAACAACTAAATAGTTTGATAGTTTGATGTGACGTGATGTAGTGAAAAACCATCGATAGTAAAAAGTTTCTCCATATAGACTGCCAAGTATGAGTTTGAAATTGACATATGAGATTTACAATCCAGGTACTGAGCAGCAAAGATTTAGTTTGTTGGCGATAAGTATTAGGTGAGAAACGTGCCGCGGTGCTGGATCCAGTAGCTGCGTTGGTATTATTATTGCTTTATGTTTCTGTAGCTTAATCTCATTGAAGTTGGTGAAAATTGATGAAATTGGTACAGGTTATGTTGTGACTAGGTAATTAAAATAATTCATCCAGTAGCCAAAAAATTTACGAAGAAACCAAAATTATAGCTGAGAACGCAACTGCCAACTGGATAAAACTCATCTATAAAAATTTGACTCTCAGAGCAGTGGCAAGCGCCACAAAATATTAGTTAAATGACTAGCGTTTTCAAAAATAATACACCATTACTCTCCTAGAAAGAGAGGAAGAGAGCAAAGAAGCAAGCTTATCCGTATTAGGATATGTTGCCGGCTTCGCTAGAGCAAACGAATGGGGGAAGAACGTCCATAAACAGGCATCTGTGCGTGAGTATTAGCCGAGCGCTTTGCTAAACGATCAGACATAGCCAGAGGTTGAAAGACACATCAACATAATTTACGATGTAAACGACGATTCTGCAATCAAACAGCAACATTAAGATACCAGGAATATAACAGCAGCAGTGAGATCCAGATAACGGCCTGCAGCTTGTTGAGTAGAAAATCAGTCGGTTAATATTTCTTCGGCCGACGTCTGCCAACTGGTTTCCGGATGCTTTTCCCGACTTGTTTTCGGGCGCCAGATTGCCGTGGGATTGCAATCGTCGGGAAAAGTCAGCAAATATCCACAATTTTAACGGCGACGACGCAGCGCACAAAATGGCCGCGCTTCCAAATTGCCTTAATCCTTGGTTCTTTGCCCGCTAGCTCAATTTAGGCACTCTTCCTCAAGGTTGGGTTGTCGGCCGGTCTGAAATTCGCGAAACTTGATTTCGGCGCGAAACGAATGTAATGGTGGTATTTGCCGGTCAGCTCTCCAACTCCGTTGACAAATCCTGGTCGCGGCTGAAAAGCGCAAAACAGGATTGGAAAGAGTGAGACCGGTTTTTAAATGACGACACGCACAAAATACACTTAATCTTCAATTTATTAATTAACGTCGGCTGGAACTACACTTGCTCACCGTGAGCAAGGAAAGCTGTCGGATACGGTCGGGGAATATGGTCAGCGCGCTCGCGTTTTCCCCGGCCACGAACTTCGCACGTCCCAGAGAAATCACGAAAATACAACACCACCTAATTCTGCCCGCACACAACACTCACAGTCCCGACGGCACTTTTCACGCTCCTGAAAATGTATATAGTCACCAACAGAAGTTCTTCCAGGAAAAATCCGTGAAAATTCTAACAAATGAGAGATTTCAACCGAAATTCGTGGCACTTTTGACGTGAGAGTATCTTGCCTTCGCTGGAGCAAACGACGAAACGGTCGAAATATGCTCTCTTTTCGTTTTAATTGCGATTTTACCTCCCCTATTTCATATAAATTCGCTATAGGTCTATTCGTCTATTACGGAAATCTCTTGCGCCATCTCATAACCCCTAACTCCCCCGTCGTTAGTATGATCTTTCTTGTCCCACTCCAGCGCTCGTCAACTAATTTGCATATCGTCAGTCAAAATCAGGCCCCTATCTCTCATGTAAATTTGATGTGGACGGAAATAATATCAAAATGACTTTCATTTCATTGGTCGGTCTGTTTGTGTCGTCAGTATCGCTATCGGAGGCTGGTTTGAATTTGAAAGGAGTGTCGGTAATGTCAGCGCCGTTTGTCAGCTACTACAATTTTCGTGTCAGTACTATTGTCTGGAAAGCAAACTTCTCGGTTAACATACATGTGTCGGGATCGCTTACGATTTAACTAATTTATTATCAATAGTCTGAAATTTCCTCGCGAAATAATTAATCTACTATAATTAAGACCATTTCGCTAGTCCGAATTTGTATCTCGTCAGTTTTCTATTATTTTACGCGCGCGCCCTCATTTGCGCTCTCGCTCGCTCGCATTACACAGATAGCACCGCTTGCTATCTCGCTAGATCGCATAGTCTCATTGGCATCGTTTGCAAGTATAATTAACATGGCCGCGCCCGTCGACACGTGCGCGGCCGTGCTTAACCTGTCACTCGTCATAGCGCGTCCTAGAGCGCTCGGTTCCGGGCCAAAACGATTGAGTGTGTGCGCGTGTGTCCAGTGGAGGCGCAGATCGCCTTAATTCGCGAATCCGCGTGTCCTGTGCGTGGCGCTCGCATCAATGTGGCTCGCGAGGTCCGCGTCAGCTGTTCGGCGGCTGCCCTGGTTCAACGTCATTTCCAGGGAGCAGGCGTCTCGTAACAGCTTCGTCCGCTTCGTTAAGTCTTCGCGACCGCGTAAGCTGACGACGGCGCCGCTTTTCCGGGCGGAAATCGCGAGTTTTTCGCGTCATTACGCGAAAACGCGGTCAGCTCGTCAGTGCGCGAAAGTGAGTGTGTGTGTGTCTACGCATTGTGATGCACAGAATCACAAGCTATACCATGAGATAAATAGCAGACAACCACATCACCCTGCCCGCATGTCAAGGCAACGACGAAGATAACGTCAATAGCAAGTAGGAACAACCACATTATTTACGGAATGTTTTTGTTCCATCGTCGAATCAGTCGTCTTACGACTCCGATCGCAACGGCTGTTGTTATAAAATTGGTATGTTATTTATAAATTAATATTATCTTAGTTTCTCCATAAGAAGTCATCGGAAGCGCCTCTCAGCCTCATATAGTAAAGGTCTATTAAATAAATGTTACTGTTAGGATAACTTCTTCACGAGAAATGGAGGTATAATTCCAATGGATTCTCGTTCATTATCTAATCACGATTGTTAAATTAGTATCTAGATAAGAAAAATTATACAAACGCTACTATTCTGAAATAAGCTTTTACCGTAATTCTTTACTTCTGTTGAAATATATCGATGCAGTCATATTAAATAAAAAATTTGTCATAATGAAAGATAGTCCCTATGTGCGTTCCAAGTGAAGAATAATTTGAAATCCATCTTGTGTTTTCAGAACATATATCATTCGGACGGTTAGCTATTTGAGTCTTAATTCAAGCAAAGGTGCATATATAACGGAGCCGGGAACGCTTTGGACGACTTGTTTATTTACGAAATGTTCTTGTTTCCTTCTTTGAATCAATCGTCTTACGACTCCGATCGCAACTGCTGTGGTGATAAACTTTCCTATGTTCTTTGTAAATTAATATTATTTTAGTTTCTCCATAACAAGGCGTCTGAAGCGCCTGCCTGTCACATACAGCAAATGTCTATTAAGCACGTTCTATAATGACTATAATTTCTCTACGAGAGTTGGAGGTATAAGGTCGACGCATTCTCGTTCATTATCTAATCACGAATGTTAAATTAATAACTAGATAAGAAAAATTATAAAAATGCTATTATTCTATAAATGAGCCTTTACCAATGATATTCACTTCTGCTGAGATTTATCGATGCAGTCATATTAAATAAAAAATACAATGAATGATATTCCCTATGTGCGTTCCAAGTGAAGAATAATTTGAAATCTAGCTTGTGTTTTAAGAACTTATATCATTCGGACGGTTAGCTATTTGAGTCTCAATTCAAGCAAAGGTGCATATATAACGGAGCCGGGAACGCTTTGGACGACTTGTTTATTTACGACATGTTTTTTTTTTCTTCTTTGAATCAGTCGTCTTACGACTCCGATCGCAACTGCTGTGGTGACAAACTTTCCTATGGTCTTTATAAATTAATATTATTTTAATTTTTCCATAACAAGGCCTCTCAAGCGCTTGCCTGTCACATATATCAAACGTCTATTAAGTACGTTTTACAATTACTATAAATTCTCTACGAAAGTTGGAGCTATAAGGTCAATGCATTCTCGTTCATTATCTAATCACGAATGTTAGATTAATAACAAGATAAGAAAAATTATAAAAATGCTACTATTCTATAAATGAGCCTGTTGAGAATTTGGTGGCGCATTCCTTACTCGACGCAAGGTTTTGTCCAGCCTACCTTCCCCTTCTCCTCTACCATGCTTTGCGGCGGGCGCGACAACGAGGGCTCTCAGTTCTCTCCTGCCGCTCGAGCTACATCGACGCCCTTTTTACGATTGAAACGATCCTTTCTTTTCAATAAACTAACACTAGACGAAATTACAATTAAAACATCAGACTTTATTCATTGACCCATCCCTGCATCTAACAGGTTATGAACCCAGAGCCGCTTCCTCTGCGCGAGTGCTAAGAGTGTTTAAAAGTGAAAAGTGAAAAGTGAAAAGAAACTTTGACGAACGAGCGGAGAGAGGACGAAGAACGAGCGCGAGAAAGAAAGAAGGATACGAAAGGACAAAAGAACGAAGGAAGAAGGAAGCAGAAAGTTAAGAATGACGGAGGATCGGGGAAACAGCAACATGAACTCATCAATGCGTAAGTAGTTAAAATATAAGATAATGACGCGAACGCAAGTGAAAAGTGAAAACGAGATCAGAAAAACCCGAAAGGAAAATTATTTTGAACGATAGAAAAGAAAATAAAATCGAAATAAAAACGGAAAGAAGGAAAAGAGTGACTGAAGCGAAAGTATAGGTTTTTCTAGATAATCAAAAGACAAAAGAAAAGAACAAAGGAAAGATCAAAATGGCGGCAGAACACGCGGGCAGAACCGGCAACGACGTGTTGCAGCGCGCCAAATTCCATGCGCACGTGCGGAACGCAACTATAGAGAAAGGAAAGAGAGAGAGAGCGAAAGAGACGGAAGTAGTTGCACACGCAGGTACAAGCCAGACACGAGGTAGTCAGGCGCATGCGCACATGAAAAGAACTCTCATACCCTAATTATACAAAACAACGAAAGACAAAATATATATATAAATAAAGTAAACACAAATATAAAAATGCTAATTGAATTTGAAAATTACAGAAATGATGGAGAGCATTAAAAGAAAAATTGAAAGATTGCTGACAGAAACGAGGATACATCCTGGCGAAGGAGTGTATATCATTACGAACCCAACGAAGATAGGACTAGTACTGTCCTTTACGAATAAGGAAATATTCGTAATAGGTAAGAAAAGAAATTTATATAAACATAAACGAATGAACGAAGGAATATTCCCAGCCAAAGGAATATTCATACGAGTTGTTGTTTTTACATAATAAAAATAACAACATGACCGGTCAGAGAGTAACTCTCTAAACGATGAGAGTTCACTCTTCTAAAGGGTTCACTGAGTGTGGTGCCACAGCTGTGCGTGACACAATACACACCCAGTGTCCTAAGGGTGAAAACAAATGTAATCAAGTTGTACTGGTTACAGGAGTGGACACTCGTTACAGGCATCTACAAGTCGTACTGTGGCGCTGCCTAGTAGCATCAAACCTTTAGTAACGAAAAACGAATTCTTACAGACAACAACGTACTGGATCCCATCGAGACTGGATGGCTGATTGGGAAACTTGAAGGCATGAAGGAGCCCAAACGAATCCTCATAAGAAACAAAACGGATGTAGCAACGAGGGACTTGGCGAGCCTGAACCGCAAACTTGACGAGATAATTGAAAGTTCCAGGCAAGAACGACAAGCCATACAAGAAAACACAGCGATTGTCAAGACACTGTGCACCAAACTCGAGACATTGCTCTCTGCAATAATAGGACAGGCGACAGACGAGCAACAAAAGGCTGGAAATCAAAACGTGCAAGAAGTGCAGGTGGTTGACGAAAGGCGAGAGAATGAATCAACATCAGCGCGAACGGGAACAACAAGCAGTCAGTTGCTGAAATCGACACCACTGGCACACAGCACGTTAATTACACCAGCGAGAGACAGCGATGATAGAGCTGATCGAATTGCCCAGGTAAACACGTCTGATCTAATAAGTAGTCAAACGAATGATAAAGGAGAAGACAACACATACGTATGTAAGAATGTAGACGAATTAACAAAATTAATTACCGAGAAAATTAGCAACAATGTTATTGATAGAATAAGTAAGTTAGATACGCGAAATGAGCCGATAGACAATAGCAGGATGAGCGTAGAAGTAACAAACGCAGACTCCAGATCTAATAGAAAATATAGTTTAACCAAAGAAACGAGATACGACATGTTTGAGAAACTATTATACACCGAATTTAAAAGGCGAAAAATCTTTTATGTCATAGATAGTGGTGAAACTGCGCGTAATAATACGAATCCAGGCAAATATAAAGACGACAAGATTAGAGTTCTTGATATAATACTCAATCATTTAGGTAAAGAATATGTAGATATTGGGACAAAACATGACAACCCAAGAGAATTACTAAATGAAATTAAACAAATTAAAGTGTCGGAAACAGGTATGACTGAACACGACACATATAAACGATTGATAAATATTAAATTTAATCCGAACAAAGAAAATATAGTTCAATTTTGCTCACGATTCGAAGATTACGTGAAACAATACGAAAACCAATCTAATATAGGAGAATACGCAGATAGAGACAAAAAGAATTTGATATTTCAGGCTGTAAAGAAACATATACCGTCTATAGCAACAGCCGATTGTATAACCGAAATGACAAAAGGAACTAAATTGACATACATGGAACTAAAACGAATCTTATTGCAGGTAGGACCTGTACAAATTATGCAAACTACTTCGAATGCAAATCATGCAACGACAAAACGAGCACATAAAGAAAAGGAAATCTGCTACGGATGCGGAGACGATGGACACATTAAAGACAAATGCCCTAATCCGGGCAAATTCAAGTGCTACAATTGTAATCAAATTGGCACACATAAAGCCGAAGAATGCAGACGAGAGAAAAGGAAACGAAGCTACGATGACGAAAGACGTAATACGTCGGTTAAGAGGCCAAAGAACGATGTCACAACCCGTTACAACGAAAGAAGAGGCGACAGTTCGAAGCAGTACAGCAAGGATAGCTCAAGGTATCAGCCTGAAAAAGGTAAAACCCGAAAATTTAATAAAAACAAAGCGCGTTGTAATTTCGCGGATAACGAAGGCGAAAAACAAAGCGAAAACTCGGAGACAGAACGAAGTGATAGCGAAGACGAAATTGATCAGGATCAAGCCGTGGACAAATACATTGCTGATACGGGAGCGTCAGATCACATGAATAATAACTGACTAAGCTTCGTCACCCTCGATAGAAATAAAACAGGTTTTATTTATTGCGCGAATAAATCACCAAACGCTAGGTTAAAATATAACGGAAAAGGAATAATCGAAGGATTTAATAACGAAGGAAAACCCGTTAAATTAAAAAATGTAATATACGCGAAAGATCTAGCCAAAAATTTAATATCATTAAGAAAATTCGTGGATCGAGGATTAAGTGTATATCTAGATGGAAAAATAATCGATATATACGACCCTAAAACCGAACAAACGTTTTTGTCAGGCAAATATAAACGACCTTTTTGGATTATTAAAATCGGATCTCAAAATAAGAATTTAAAAGCGATCGAGGGTAAACGAATTAAAACAGACGTGCACGCAAACGTAGTAACAAGAAGTAAATTAAACACGACTAAAGAAAAATCGGACAAACAAATAAAAGAAAAGGTTGAAAAGCCGAGGATTAGAGTAAGTGAAACTAAAGATCCGTTGAGTACGGTTCGAGACAGACAAATAGAAAACCTAACTGAAGAAGGAGATATAACGAATGTATACACCGAACTAGACGAATTTGCAAAATTAGATAAAATTAGTACAGCGAAAATATGGCATATGAGATTAGGACACGCGTCGAGCGAATATATTCGAAAACTAAAATTAGAATACCCCGAGATTAAAAATTTAAAAGAAAACGAAATTGACGAAAGCATTAAAGAATGCGAAACGTGTATACAAACTAAACTCAAGAAACTTCCATTTAAGAATGTAAGACATCGCGAAGATAAACCTTTGTTACGAATACACGCAGATCTTATGGGATATATCACGCCGACAGCTCATCCGAAAGGTTATAGATATATCTCGTCATTCATTGATAGCTACTCTCGATACGCGGGTACATATCCAATTAAACATAAAAGCGAAGTACCCGAGTGTCTGAGAGATTTTATCGTCTCGACGAGAAATCTTAGAAGAGAAGACTCTAAAGTATGTTACCTAGAATGCGATCAAGGAACCGAATATACTGGAAAACGAACGATTGAAGTGTTAAAAGAATTCGGGGCGGAACTCCTGGCAGTGTGTCCAGGCACTCCGCAGCACAATGGGGTTGCCGAAAGGTTCAACCAAACCATACAGCGAAAGGTTAGTTCAGCCTTGTTAGACTCCGGATTACCGCCCAACATGTGGGATTTAGCGTTAGGCGCAATGACATATGTGTATAACATTACACCGCATCGAACTTTAGACTTTCGAGCTCCAATTAAACTATTCGCTCCAAACTGTAACATAGATATAAATCAAATTAACGGATTCGGTTGTATAGCCTATATCACAAAGAATCCATCGAGTAAATTTGATAAGCGAACGATTAAAGTTGTACACGTTGGTTACATGCGCACAGGATATAAACTGTACGATCCTATTAATAAGAAACTGTACGAAAGTAGAAATATTAGGTTTGCCGAAAGAATAACTTACGGGAAAGTATATAGAAAATCAAACGAAGAATACGAGAAATTGAAATTCAACGAAAAGGAAAATTTAGAAACGGAGGGAGAAACGCGCGAGTTAAACAACGAACAAGAGATATCGGAAACGGAGGGAGTAGTTCCAGAAAAAACGGAAAAACGTAAACGAGGTAGACCTAAAAAGACTAAGACGGCAATGTTGACCTTGAGCGAGTGTAACAATGACGAAAACAGTGACGAGACTTACTACACACTGTTAGCCAAAATTAACAAAGACCCGACAACGTATAGACAAGCAATGAAAAGTACTGACAGACTCGAATGGAAAAGAGCAGTAGACGAAGAATTAGAATCACTGAATGAAAACGAAGTGTATAAAGTAGTGTCTAGACCAAATTTGGACAGTAACGGTCGGAAACCGAACATATTAGATTCACGTTGGATTTTTAAAACTAAAACGGATAATATAAAAAAAGCGAGAATAGTAGTACGCGGATTTAAAGACAGCAATTTTTACAATTTACGAGAAACTTATGCACCGGTATCGCGATTGCCACTAATTAGAACAGTACTTGCATTCGCGAATAAACATAAATTCAAAATGGTTCAATTAGATGTAAAAACTGCGTTTCTAAACAGTAGAATACATGACGAAATATATATGGAAATACCCGAAGGGATGCCGTACACGACAGACGAAAAACGAAAACTCGTGTTAAAATTAGAAAAATCATTATATGGTTTAAAAACTAGTCCGAAAAGGTGGTACGAAACCATCACAGAAGAATTAATTAAGTTAGGCTTCAGAGTAGAGGATTCTGACCCGTGTATGTTTATATTTATTAAAGACGAAGTGAAGATTGTAATCATAATATATGTAGACGACGTACTCATGGTAGGAAATGACGAGGAGAAAATGAACGAAATAAAACAAAAACTGCAAGCTCGATTTAACATGAAGGATTTAGGAGAACCGGAAGAATATCTTGGTATCGCGATCGAAAGGAACGAACGCGAAAGAACGCTGAAATTACATCAAACTAAATTTATAGAGAAAATTATAAGAAAATTCGAGTATACGGAAATACACCCTAAACGAACTCCCATGGTGTCGAGTCAAGTCTTAAATAGAGAAAGACGAGAACGAGAAACAGAATCGCGAAATGAACGCGTAATTGATCCGAGCAAATATCGCGAAATAATTCGTTCACTTTTATATCTCGCGAACGCAACTAGACCGGATTTGTCGTATACAGTAAACGTACTAAGTCGTCATCAACTCAATCCGACGGACACAGAATGGAAACTTGTAGAACGCGTATTCGGATATTTAAATAAAACTAAGGAATACACTTTAACGTATAGAGGTGACACAGACAATATGCAAGTTTATTCGGACGCCAGTTTAGCAGACTGTAAAGGATCGATAACGACTTGCGGATACTTAATTAAAATGTACGGAGACACGGTGTCTTGGCGAACGCGAAAACAAACATACGTGTCATTGTCAACATGTCAAGCAGAGTACATTGCAATGAGCGAAGCTTGTGTTGAACTCATATCAATAGCAAAATCACTCGAGAAACTCACTAACGAACCAATATATCCCGCGATATTACACTACGATAACAGTGCAGCTATTGCAAGTGCACAAATACAAGGAGGAACACGATTAAGACACCTCACTGAAATACGCGAGCACTACGTAAAGGAGTGCTTATTGAGGGAAATAATCAGTCTGAAGTGAATAGCTTCAAAGCAACAACTAGCGGATATATTCCCGAAACCACTGACGTTCACGATACACGAAGAACAAACGAAAGCGATATTAAACTTATAATAAACAATAGACAAACGAAGTGAACAAAATAACGAAAGATGACGAACGAATAACAATTATTTACAAACGAAGCGAACGAAATAACGAAAGTTGACGAACGAATAACAATTATTTACAGAGGTGGAACAACTCAAAATGCAGAGAGGTTTTGGCGATCGAAGGAGGCAGTTCGGCTTTCACACACATCACATCGATCCCTATCCCAAGGAAGATACGAGATATAAAGGCACCTTCAAACCACACTGGACGAGTGTTCCTGACTGGAGAGTGGGTTTAGATGTTACGGAGGTAACAGAGAAAATAGAAATTACGGAAGTAGTCGATATCGTGGAAAACCAGGAGCCTGAAAGGGAAGAGGAGGACTGGGACAAATAAACTCAGGGACGGATGCACCAGGAGGGCGTGTTGAGAATTTGGTGGCGCATTCCTTACTCGACACAAGGTTTTGTCCAGCCTACCTTCCCCTTCTCCTCTACCATGCTTCGCGGCGGGCGCGACAACGAGGGCGCTCAGTTCTCTCCTGCCGCTCGAGCTACATCGACGCCCTTTTTACGATTGAAACGATCCTTTCTTTTCAATAAACTAACACTAGACGAAATTACAATTAAAAGATCAGACTTTATTCATTGACCCATCCCTGCATCTAACAGAGCCTTTACCAATGATATTCACTTCTGCTGAGATTTGTCGATGCAGTCATATTAAATAAAAAATTTGTCATAATGAAAGATAGTACCTATGTGCGTTCCAAGTGAAGAATAATTTGAAATCCATCTTGTGTTTTAAGATCATATATCATTCGAACGGTATGCTTTTTGAGTTTTAATTCAAACATAGTTGTATATATAACGGAGCCGGGAACACTTTGGACGACCTGTTTATTTACGAAATGTTTTTGTTTCCTTCTTTGAATCAGTCGTCTTACGACTCCGATCGCAACTGCTGTGGTGACAAACTTTCGTATGGTCTTTATAAATTAATATTATTTTAATTTTTCCATAACAAGGTCTCTCAAGCGCCTGCCTGTCACATATATCAAACGTGTACTAAGTACGTTTTACAATTACTATAAATTCTCTACGAGAGTTGGAGCTATTAGGTCAATGCATTCTCGTTCATTATCTAATCACGAATGTTAGATTAATAACTAGATAAGAAAAATTATAAAAATGCTACAATTCTATAAATGAGCCTTTACCAATGATATTCACTTCTGCTGAGATTTGTCGATGCAGTCATATTCAATAAAAAATTTGTCATAATGAAAGATAGTACCTATGTGCGTTCCAAGTGAAGAATAATTTGAAATCCATCTTGTGTTTTAAGATCATATATCATTCGAACGGTATGCTTTTTGAGTTTTAATTCATACATAGTTGTATATATAACGGAGCCGGGAACGCTTTGGACGACCTGTTTATTTACGAAATGTTTTTGTTTCCTTCTTTGAATCAGTCGTCTTACGACTCCGATCGCAACTGCTGTGGTGACAAACTTTCGTATGGTCTTTATTGTAACGGTCCTATCTATGAGCTGTTTATTAAATGACTGCAACTAGTCTAACGTATTTATCTGTTAGTCAAAACAATACATTAAGCGGCGCTACCTCACTGTTTACGCGACTGTATACAAATAAGAGTCGAGTCAAAACAAATAGCGTGACGTCACAAATAATAGACATAGATATATAATGAATCATAATATTGAGAAAAATATGTTAATTATAGATAATTTGAATATAACAAAGTATCAATTATATAGATTTTAACATACAGATTCACAATATCTTATTCAATCATAAATTTATAACGAATATCGATATGTAAAGTTAATTTATTTATTAACATATGAAATATTAGAAAAATATAAATAATTTATATGTAAAATGAACAAGCATAGAACATGAGTAAGAATTGGTTTCATTAATAACAGCTAAATAACAACTGTTATTAATAAATAAACAACTAATAATTTATTTTGTAACAGGCTGTCGTTTAGTCCTAAATCACGCATCGTCCGTGGTACTGGGTACTCCATGATGGGCTTGATCTTCTCTGGATCTGGCCTTACCCCTTCACGGTTCACTAGGACCCCCAGGTACTTGACTTCCGACTTACAGAAGTGGCTTTTGGTCTTATTCACAGTGAGGCCCGCTCCCAGGATTCGTTGTAAAACCAATCCCAGGTGTCGCTTATGCTCCTCAAAAGACGGCGAGATAATAATCACGTCGTCGAGGTACGCGAAAGCGAAAGGATCTAAATCCGGGCCAATCACTCTGTCCATCAACCTCTGGAAGGTCGCGCCGGCGTAGGACAATCCGAAGGGCATTCTCTTAAACTGAAAATGCCCCAGGCCAGGGACTGTGAACGCCGTAATGGGACGCGACTCCTTTTTAAGAGGTATCTGGTGGTACGCGCTACTCAAGTCCAGTGTCGAGATGAACTTAGCATCCCTGATCTTTCGCAGGATGTCGCTCATGAAGGGTAATGGGTAGGCGTCCGGCTTGGTTACTGCGTTTACCTTCTGGTAATTTACGCAGAACAGATATTTGCCGTCTGCCTTCTTAACCATCACCACTGGACTTGACCACCCGCTGGTTGCTGGTTCAATGACGTCGTTGTTCAGCATGGCCTTGACCAGCGCGTGCATTTCGTCTCGCACCCTGTCGGAGACTGGGTAGTATTTCTGTTTACAGGGTCGAGCGTCTCCGATGTCTATCTCATGCTCGACCCCCACAGCACAGCCTAAACACTCGCCTCCGTCTGGAATTAATCCATCGACGAGGCTAGCTACTTCTTGACGCTGTGCTTCCGTGGCTTCTACCAGGCCTACGGGTGCGAGGCACGACGTACCAGTGACGCTTGCCACTTCCAACGGTACCGCCACTTTGGCTTTCGCCAAGTACAGCTGGTCCGTGTCAGGGTTCAGGTTGGCGCTGAATTCCCTCACGAAATTCGCGCCGACGTAGCAGTCATCAGACAGCAGTGGCGTTATAGCGACCCTTACATCTTTTGTGATTCCTCCTACTGTGAAGGGGAAAATCACATGACCCAAGATGGGACATGGACGGCCGTCAGCGAGCTTCGCCTCTCCCGCTCGAGTGACGTCCAGGCCCAGTCCCATATCAGATGCCAACCTAAGCCCGAGTTGACCCATTACCGTTGATGAGGCCCCGGTGTCGTAGAGTGCCCTTAATTTATAGGCACCTATTCCCACCTGAACCCACCACCTGGTCTCATCCTCGGGTCTGTACCTGCGGGGAGCCTTCGACGTCCCTCTCCCCTCTGTGGATGGGAGGCTTTCACGGCTCTTCTTGCCTTGGGCAGCCGCTACTCGCGTCGACGTGTTCTCGCCCGCAGGTGTCTGGGTCGCCGGCGTATCCTCCGGAGCGTCAGGTGGTCTCCTGGAGCTTTTGGGTCCGGTGGTCTCCTCTCCGGCCCACTCAAACCCCTGCTCCACCACCTGAATCCGGCCTCCGTACCCTTCGAGGATACAGAATGCCCGATTACCCAGATCAGGCATCTGTTCGGTCGCTGTCGCCTCTAATGCCGCTGCACTGCTGGGTCTCGTGGGGTCCGATACCCCTGTCGAGACCTCCCTGAACCCTGAGGTCGTTGACGGGCCCCTGCCACGTTCAAACGACCTGCGACGAGAGGTCACCTTTACTGGGGACGCGGAGGGGACCTCCGTCCTCCGCTTCCCTGCCCGTTTCCCTTGTTGCAATCCGGGCAGTACCTTCTGGTAAAGCCCAGTTTGCCACAAGACGAGCACTTGATGGGTTGGGAGTAATCTATTTTCCTCTGCTGACCCTCTCGTCGCTGGCCAGGAGACCCTGGGGGGGTTTTATTCCTCCCCTTCTCTTGTGGTCGACCCCTCGGCCGCCTGGGAGAGTTAGCCTTCCTCTCCTTAATGTACCGGTCCATATCGCGCCGCAGGGTCGCGATCTGCGACGTCAGATCCTCGATGGGGTCTGTTGCCTGCGTTGCAGCGATGGTGGGCCGGTCCTCGGGTCTCTTGGCCGGAGTTTTAACCGGCGACTCGGGTTGCCGCTGCTCCCTACCCCGAGACTTGCTGGACATGGCCGCCGTTCGGGGTCCTGCCCGGGGCGGTGGTGCCTTAGCTGACACCCCCATGTGCTCGGGGTACAACGTGGACGTTGGCTCCAGCCTGGTCCTCGGGAGCTCGTCGTCCCGCAAAGCGGTTTCGATTTCGGTCGCCCGGGCGTGAAATTCGTCCACGTTGGAAAACGCATTCCTTCGCAGCTGCATCCGGATGCCGGGTAGGAGATTTGCATACAGCAAATCTAACTGCCTCTGCTCTGGTAACGGTGGACGCAGCTGGGCTAACATGAAGAGGAGGTGGCAGGCATATTCTCGTACCAGCTCTCCTTTCTCCTGGTACCGAGCTTGGACCTCTTGCAGCAACCTCTGTTGCTGAAGCTCACTCGACCCAAACCAACGTCGAACGCCCGCCACGAAGTCGGCGTAATTCCTCCACTTCAGCTTGTTAAGCTCGTACCAGGTCCTCGCAACGCCTTCGAGGAGCTCTGATACCGAGCACAAGATTTCGCCGTCTGTTAGCCCAGACCCCGCGCGTAGATCTTCTAGCCTAGACAAGAAGGTGTCTACGCACTCTGAAGCCGTACCAGAGTATCGCAGCTTCCACCCTCTCACAATCCTACCCGCGTCCCGAGTCGCGTAGTACCCCGACGCCGCATTGGCGTCGTACCAGGCGGATCCTTCTGGGATCATCTGCCCTTCACCACTGTCGGAGTCTCTTGGTCCTCTTGTCGGTGGCTGTTCCGTCCTTGGAGGCATCTGCCGTTGGGGAGCCTCTCGAGGTTCGCCAGGGGTCGATCGCTGGGGCTCCGGGGTACTACCTGGTACCCTTGGGTCGTAGTGGCACGTATACGTGGACTGGAAGTCCACGGTCCTGCGGGGCCGCTCTGGTATGACCGTGCGTCGATTGGTGGGGTCCCGGTCTGCTGGAACTCCACCTGCAGAGCGGTCAGCTGGTCGCTCCACCGAGCGCATACCTGGTCGTGCTTTTCCAGCATCTCCAACATGCGGTTTATCCCGACCCGGTTGCACTCTATCTCCTCTTTTAGTCGCTCGGTCACGCACCGCTCTTCCTCTTCCTCTGGAGGTTGTAGCTCCGCGTTCTCGAAGCGACGGGCTCTTCGCCTATCCGGCGATCCGGTGGAGCCCTTGTGCTCACTACCGACCCCCTCCGTGGGCCCCTTGACCTCGCCGGTCCCCCCTTCCTCTGCGGGCTCTCGCTCCCCCATCTCGCTCTGGCTCTCCTCTTCCAAGTTCTCGTAGACGGCGAGAGTCCGCGTCAGGTTCGCCTCCACCGCCTCATCCCTATATAGCAGCATGAGTGGGTGGGCGACAAGATCCTCTGGTTCGGCTGCTTCCAACTCGCGTCGCTTGGTCTCCAACCACCTCTCTCGGCTCCGTCGCCTGCGTTGTGTGGCCTCCCTATCCAACGCCGCTCCTTGGAAGTCTAGGTCGATGTACTCGCCTAGCAACCAATATGCTAATCGGACTGCCTGCATCAGCCTGGGACCATCTGTGCGCAACTCCAGTTGCGTCAGGTATCTGTCCAGCTGTGTCGAAGGCAGTTCCGAAGCCCACCGGGTTATCGCGTCGGCGGTATCCTCCATAACGCTTATGTTGGGGCGTAGGTGACGGTTGAGGTTAGTTTTCCTATTCGACCACTACCGCCTCCTATCGCCCAAGGCGCGAGCGGGGTGTTGCGATTTTTATCGCCAACTACCCAGTTACGCCTTTATTTACAAGGCAACAATACGCGTGGCTTGTGGGTGTGTGCAGGTATCGCGTAGTCTAAGGAAGTACGAACTTCCGCTTCGCAGCTACCTGCCTATAGGTGGAGGCTAACTGTTTGTTAGCTCCACCGGGTTAGTTAGTCTAACCCTACACACACCCTAATTGCGCGCTCTGCTGGTACTGTCGCTCGGTGACTAACCCCCACTTAACTACTTTAATGTGTAATGAAACACTTAAAAAAGCAAAAAGTTAACCTAAATACGATTAGTCACCTTTTGTTTTCACGTTAGCGCGACTACGGACGTCTCTTCGACCCCTGGGGTTAGTGTGCTCTCGGCTCACAAAAGCAGTTATTATTGGGTCGGAGAGGCGTCTTTCCCCTACCGCAGAGCACGTACCGGACGAGCCACGCGTTATTTTACCCGCTCGCACCTTATTACGCACGCGCGCAAACGTCTCTCTCTCGCGCGCGTTGCTCTCTTTTTTTTTGTATAATTTTCCCCGTGTGTGAGTCATAAATTAGTTGGGCGCCATGTAACAGGCTGTCGTTTAGTCGGTAATCTCCTAAAAGTGCCCGTGCTTCAACTATACGAAGCCTTGTTATCTATGCGCTCGATGCGCATTAACCTACCTTGCCTCGGAGTGCGCCTGCGCAGAGTCTCTTCAAAGTTCCGAGTTGGGTTCCCCCAACTCGCCACTTGGCGGCGCTGTTGCTCTTGCTAGTAGCGCTCGTGCGGCCGCTATCGGAACCTAGATTGAGGATTCCCGCCTAACGTCTCGCACACTTCGTGCTGCGTTACCGGCGAATTCGAATACAATGTAAACAAAGCTAGGCGCGACCTTCGGACAAGGGAATGACAAAATAACGACTAATAAACTCGTTTAAACGAAACAAAGGATGATTTATTTAATCAAACCAATTACACGGAGGGTATGCCGAGAGTCTCACGCACGCACGCGTGAATGACAATACACGCTATTCGAGAGAGAGAGAAAAAACCGCGATTGCCGCGAACTACCTGCTCGCACGCAAAACAATAAACTCTTCGCGCTCGCTGCGCGGATTCGCACGCAAATTAACAACGAGTTAACAAAGGGAAGAAAAGGTGCACCTACCGCAAGAACGTCGTGGATACGGTGGCCAACCGTATCCGAATAACACGTTGTTATTGAACTGCTCCGCTGCTTGCAGTACCACCTCGATATCTGTTGCCGCTGTTGTTGTCACTGTTGCTGCTGCTGCTACCGTGATTGCTACTGCTGTTGCTGCTATCGCAGTTGCTGCTACTGCTATTGCTGCTGCTGCAATTGCTGCACCTCACCCACGCACGCTCACCAGGAACAATGTCAATGTCCAACACGAAAAACAGAACTCGGGACGGATGGAGGTTAGGCGCACGGATCGACTGAGTGGCACAGTCATACTGCCGGTTGCTACCTCCCCTCCCGGTCATTGCCCCTTACGCGCTCTCTCTCTCGCGAACCGAGCGCGGCTCCTTTCGCTTAGCCGCTCGCTAACCTCGCGCGAGTCCTACGATTTTCGGCAATCGTTGCAATATTATTTATTATTGGTATTAAATTGATTGTATGTTTTGGATCTTCTTTGTTGATATTACAATGTCAAACGAAAAACGTTCAATGTATAATTCTACTGAATGTGCTCCCGAAACAATTCTTAACGAACTTAGTGAATCACTAATTGGTGAAGAATTGACCGTGCAACAAAAAAGAACGCACGAATGGGAAAAAGCCGTAGTAGATGAATTAAAGACATTTCATACTGATCAATTTAAATTACAAAATGATTTTAAAACAATTTGTGAAACTATCAACAATTTAAGTAATAAAGTTGACAGATTAACGAATAAAATGGTTGAACAAGATCAAATAATTAAGAGTTTAGAATCAAATTTAGAAAAGTCAAATGAGATTATTGCTATTTTAAAAGATAGATGTGAAGATAATTTTAATGATATTGTTCGAGCGAAATATAATGTTACTATGGAAATGAATGAAACATTTTCAATACTTCGTGAGAATATTGATAAAATTAAGAATAATGAACAAAATAGATCAATTGTTAATGAAACTATTATTGAAACTATTAAGCAACCTGCTTTAACGTGTCCAGTTTTTGACGATAGTTATAAATATCGACCAGTAAAATATTTAAATGATCTCAAACGTTATTTGCAAGCAAGTAATTATAATACTGCTCAATTGTTATGTTTGTTATCTCAATCTATGACGGGAGTAAATTCTTCTTGGTATGATTTAGTACAGCGGGAAATTAGAAATTTTGAAGATTTTGAAATGTTATTTAAAGAGAAATTTTGGAACGCTGAAATACGTAGAAATATTACTCGCGAAATAGAATTTGGAAAATATTTTGGTGGAAAATTATCACGTTATAATTATGCTATACGTAAGATTAATTTAGCTTTTGATATAAATGAAAATCTAGATGAACAAGAATTAATAGATAAATTATCTCGACATTTTGATAGAGATGTGCGTTTATTAGTTCAAGCTAGACATATAAAAAAGATATCAGAATTTATTAAAGTTTTATCTTCTTTGGATAATGATGATTATATTAGTTCACGTCATGCTCAAAAAGATAGCGGCGGAGAACAACAAATTAATAGCATAACGATTGAAAATAGTAAGTCGCATAATAAGAATAATAAAGCTAATAAAAATAAGAATATTGCAAAACCGATTTTACAAGATGTACCTAGTACTTCCTCGGGAAACGAGTAAATGTTGCTTCTCGGAAATCGGATAAATGCAAAAGCTTGCAACGAGTTGCAACAATAAAATCAAGTAACGATTTATTACAAAAAGAATTATTAACTATTTTTGAAGATCCTAGACATGAAATTAACGGTGAATTATCAAACAACGATAATAGCAATGGGGGCAGAATTTGTCCTGAAATATTTCTTTTATTAGAAAACATTCCAGTAAAAGCTCTACTTGATTCGGGTAGTGAAGTTTCTGCTATTTCAGAGGAATTTTACAATCAAAACTTAAGTAATTTTAAAGATAAACCTACTTTGCCGATTAGTGGACACGTTATTAAGGTAGCCACAGGCCAAAAATCGGTGAGATTGAAAAAACAAATTTATTTGAATGTAAAATGGGGTAGTCAATACATTGATATTATCTTCATAATTATTCCTAGATTAATTAAAGATTGTATTATCGGTTATGATACTATGAAAAATATAAAGCTCAAACTTGACACATTTAAAGTGCAAATTTATTTTGAAATTAATAATACTTTAGAAAACATGAAATATAACGATGCATTTATGGATGAAAGTACATATCAAAGCTTAACTATTCAGTATGATACTGTCTCGGATTTTGGGGATGACATACCATCACTCATTGATCTAACTCGAAATGAAATAGATGCAGGCATTACAAATAATGATTCTGACAATCTAACTCGAGGGGAAATTAATGAGAAAGTTGATGAAAGCTCTAACCTTACCGATGCTCAAAAAAATGAGATAGCTTCGCTTGTGTACGAATTTAAAGATGTATTTCGTAAAAAATTAGGTTTATTGAAAGTATATACTCATAAATTGATTTTGAAAGATAAAGAGCCATATTTCTCAAAACAGTATCCTATACCGTTAAATTATCGAGAAAATGTTCGAATTGCAATCAAAGAAATGCTAAGAGATGGCGTTATTCGACGATCAATTAGCAATTATATTAATCCAATTGTTATAAGCATTAAAAAAGACGGATCAGTGCGATTTTGTTTAGATGCTCGAAAATTGAATAAAAAATTAGTTAAAGATTATGAAGCCCCACTACATATTGATGATATTTTTCAACATTGTTTCGGAGTAAAGTTTATTTCTAGTTTTGATTTAACAAGTAGTTTTTGGCAGATTCCTCTCGATGAAGAAAGTAAAAAATATACAGCATTTATAATCGAGGGCAATACCTACGAATTTAATGTAGTTCCTTTCGGTACATGTACTAGTACAGCAGCTTTAGTGAGAGCTTTAAATTTGTCAATTGGCGATTTAAAACAATTTATAATACCATTTGTGGATGATATACTATGTATTTCTAAAACCTTCAATGAACATATTTATCATTTAAGAACATTATTTACATGTTGTCGAAGAGATGAAATTACATTGAAATTTTCAAAGTCTAAATTAGTTCAAGAAGAAATTGAATTTTTGGGACATATTATAACTCCACAAGGTATAAAAGCTCAAAAAAGCAAATTAGAAATAATTCAAAATTATAAAGCTCCAAAAAATTTGAAAAGCTTGCAAAGCTTTCTTGGTTTTGTTAATTTTTATACAAAATTCGCAAAAAATTATGCTGAAATATGTAGACCTTTAATGAATTTATTGCAACAAAGTAAAGGCTATCAATGGTTACCTGAGCATGAAACAGCTTTTAATAATGTGAAAAAAATATTTATTGATACAATCACTTTAAAATTTCCTGATCCTAATAAACCTTACATATTAACAACTGATGCCAGTTACCATACTATAGCCGCCGCTTTGTCACAATTAAATAATGAAGGTGATGAAGAAGTTATAACATTTATATCTAGAACTCTAAAAGGAGCAGAATTAAATTATTTTACTACTGAAAAAGAATTATTAGCTGTAGCTTGGTCATGTTTAAAATTAGAAACGTATCTAAGAGGTGCGAAAGAAATAATTATTCGTACAGATCACGAAGCGTTGAAATTTTTAACGACTTGTAAATTTACAAATGCGAGATTAGTGAGGTGGTGCTTGTTTCTTCAAGACTACAACATTACGTATGAGTATCTACCAGGAAATAAGAATAAAGCCGCTGATTTTCTATCTAGACATATCACAGACTGCAGTAATAATTATACAGATGAAATTGAAATTGCTACGTTGATGAAAGAACCTTCACGTAATTTAATAAAATACTTCAAGAATATGGAGTCATTACAACAAAATGATGGTTATACACAAAATTTAAGAAATAAAGAAAATTTCAACCATAGATATATAATTTATAACAATTTAGTCTATAAAAAAGATAAAATTAACAATAAATTATTACTACCAGAAATAATTATTAAAGAATTGATCCAAGAGATACATGAAATATATGGTCATATTGGATCCAGAAAAATTACGAAAATGTTACAAGAAAATTTCTATATTTACAAGCTTCGCAAAAAAGTAGCTAAAACTATAAATCGCTGCGATCTCTGTCAACGTACAAAATATTATACGAAGAAGATATCATCCATAATGCAGCCTATATTAGTTGAAAAACCAAATGATTTATTGTCTTTAGATTTTTATGGACCATTGCCAACTTCACGAGGAGGGGTTAAATACATTTTAACCACAATAGATTGCTTTAGTAAATTTGTAGTAATGTATCCTATAAAAAGATCAACTACATATACTACTATTAAAAAAATATTTGAACATTATATACCAAATTATGGTAAACCATCAGCAATCATATGTGATCATGGAACACAGTTCACAGCTAAAGCATGGAAAGAAAAGCTTTTAGCCAATAACATAAAATTAGTATTTTCTAGTATTCGACATCCACAAAGCAATATTGTAGAAAGAATACATAGAGAACTGGGAAGATTTTTAAGAGCATATGCTAACGACAATCATAAAGGTTGGGCTCCACTAATTCCCAAAATACAACAAATAATGAATTGTGTATATCATGAAACAATTGAAACAACTCCTATAGAAGCTCATCTACATATAAAACCAGAGAGATTTTGGCATCGGTGGATACCTGACACCAAAACAAAGGTACCAAAAAATTATAATCAGGTAGAAGATATTAAGAAAAAAATGCACAATAAACTTATAAAACGTGCAAATAATTTCAATAAAAATATACATCATTATCAATATAAAGTTAATGATTATGTGTTATTACGGAGTCAAAATATAAGTAATAAAGAAGAAGAAATTATTAAAAAATTCTTAAACTTATACGAAGGCCCGTATATAATTAAATCCATAATCGGTTTAGATACATACTTATTGAAATATAAAAATGGTAAAGATAGAGGTGTATTTCATACTTCTCTACTAAAGCCGTACCAAATTTAGCCACTAGGGGATATATTCTCTCTCCAATCAAATTTGCATATTGATCTGATATATGTAAACACTAGAGAGAGTACACTATCGATCTGGAAAGATGTCTGGAAAGAGTGAAAGCACTCAGACCAATAGGTCTGATCTGAAACACTACATTCCAGCACCATTAGCCAGACCTTTTGTGCCATCTCAAAATATGGTGCCTTGGTCGATGTGCAAAAGCACACAGACACCATCCAAGCCTGCTTGGGTGGCAAAGGCGAAAAATAAAAATCAATTTAGGTACCAAACCACGATATCTTTCCTGCCTTCAAACGTACAACGTCCTTCTGCTCCTGTGCCCTCTGCAGCTTTACCTACAACATCAAGAAAGCAAAAGCGCAGGATACAAAAGAAAATCAAGAAACTGGCGGCAAAAATCACAAAGACCAAAGAAAAAATTGAGGAAATAAGAAGTCAAATGAAAACGAATAAACCAGAACGACCTCAAACACCTGGAAACTTTGTATGATTGTATTAATAAAGAAATAAAGAAAAAATCTATAAAAAACAAACGAAAATATCAATAAAAAGCTCATAAGGAACTCATTCATGAGACTTCTTATCAAAAATCATTCAGTCTCAAGAGGGGGCTATGTAACGGTCCTATCTATGAGCTGTTTATTAAATGACTGCAACTAGTCTAACGTATTTATCTGTTAGTCAAAACAATACATTAAGCGGCGCTACCTCACTGTTTACGCGACTGTATACAAATAAGAGTCAAGTCAAAACAAATAGCGTGACGTCACAAATAATAGACATAGATATAATGAATCATAATATTGAGAAAAATATGTTAATTATAGATAATTTGAATATAACAAAGTATCAATTATATAGATTTTAACATACAGATTCACAATATCTTATTCAATCATAAATTTATAACGAATATCGATATGTAAAGTTAATTTATTTATTAACATATGAAATATTAGAAAAATATAAATAATTTATATGTAAAATGAACAAGCATAGAACATGAGTAAGAATTGGTTTCATTAATAACAGCTAAATAACAACTGTTATTAATAAATAAACAACTAATAATTTATTTAAACAATAAGCGATATATAGAACGAAAATATTAAGTTAATACTTGATAATGACAATTTTATGATTTAGAAATCTTAGATAATTAACCTAATAATCGCATATTAAGATTAAAAGAAAACCGTTACAAATATGAAAAATTAGCCATAATTCAAATGTTATTAATTAATTTAAATAATTAATTTTGGAAAATACTTCCAAAATTAATTAACTATAAAGTTATATGAAATTTTAATAATTTTCTATTGTAAATAATGTAATATCACGTTAATTAACTTTATTAGTTAATAACTTTTGACGACACTATTGGCGATAATTATATATTGTATAAAATCAACAAATAACTAGTTCTGTAAAATTTACATGTGTTAAAAACTTAATATTAATGGTTATTTACTTATAAATGAAGAAAAATCATTTCTCAAAATTCGCGAATGTCTCTCGAATTTTCGATGAAATCTCTCCTACAATAATAAGCGGGAAAATCTGTGTATAAATAGGCCCACCTTTGCACAGGCTAGATTCATTCACTTCTAGCCTTGCAAAGTGAGCGCATGAGTTTGAATAAACTTGGATCAACACCTAAGTTCTTTCTCTCATTGTGATTTACTAAGCAAGACTAACCTTTCCTTATAATTTGAGCTCAACTTATAGAACATCTCGCGCTATAAGAAACTTGGGCCGAATTATATCCTATCCAAGAAAGACTTTAGCTCTGCTTATGGGACAACTCGCACCATAAGAAACTAGGGCATTGTCTGACTTTCCTCGATATTTTATAATTACTTATATATATTTGATTTACTTAATTATTGTATTGGTTTCACTTAGCTATTTTCTTGAAATTAGAGTAAAATCATCGGAAACAAATTCTTACTCATTAGCTAAATTACGAGAGTTCGAATTAAATTTATTTATAAGTGATACGAACACCACATTATAAATTAATATTATTTTAATTTTTCCATAACAAGGTCTCTCAAGCGCCTGCCTGTCACATATATCAAACGTGTACTAAGTACGTTTTACAATTACTGTAAATTCTCTACGAGAGTTGGAGCTATTAGGTCAATGCATTCTCGTTCATTATCTAATCACGAATATTAGATTAATAACTAGATAAGAAAAATTATAAAAATGCTACAATTCTATAAATGAGCCTTTACCAATGATATTCACTTCTGCTGAGATTTGTCGATGGAGTCATATTAAATAAAAAATTTGTCATAATGAAAGATAGTACCTATGTGCGTTCCAAATGAAGAATAATTTGAAATCCATCTTGTGTTTTAAGATCATATATCATTTGAACGGTATGCTTTTTGAGTTTTAATTCAAACATAGTTGTATATATAACGGAGCCGGGAACGCTTTGGACGACCTGTTTATTTACGAAATGTTTTTGTTTCCTTCTTTGAATCAGTCGTCTTACGACTCCGATCGCAACTGCTGTGGTGACAAACTTTCGTATGGTCTTTATAAATTAATATTATTTTAATTTTTCCATAACAAGGCCTCTCAAGCGCCTGCCTGTCACATATATCAAACGTGTACTAAGTACGTTTTACAATTACTATAAATTCTCTACGAGAGTTGGAGCTATTAGGTCAATACATTCTCGTTCATTACTAATCATGAATGTTAGATTAATAACTAGATAAGAAAAATTATAAAATTGCTACAATTCTATAAATGAGCCTTTACCAATGATATTCACTTCTGCTGAGATTTGTCGATGGAGTCATATTAAATAAAAAATTTGTCATAATGAAAGATAGTACCTATGTGCGTTCCAAATGAAGAATAATTTGAAATCCATCTTGTGTTTTAAGATCATATATCATTCGAACGGTATGCTTTTTGAGTTTTAATTCAAACATAGTTGTATATATAACGGAGCCGGGAACGCTTTGGACGACCTGTTTATTTACGAAATGTTTTTGTTTCCTTCTTTGAATCAGTCGTCTTACGACTCCGATCGCAACTGCTGTGGTGACAAACTTTCGTATGGTCTTTATAAATTAATATTATTTTAATTTTTCCATAACAAGGCCTCTCAAGCGCCTGCCTGTCACATATATCAAACGTGTACTAGGTACGTTTTACAATTACTATAAATTCTCTACGAGAGTTGGAGCTATTAGGTCAATACATTCTCGTTCATTATCTAATCATGAATGTTAGATGAATAACTAGATAAGAAAAATTATAAAATTGCTACAATTCTATAAATGAGCCTTTACCAATGATATTCACTTCTGCTGAGATTTGTCGATGGAGTCATATTAAATAAAAAATTTGTCATAATGAAAGATAGTACCTATGTGCGTTCCAAATGAAGAATAATTTGAAATCCATCTTGTGTTTTAAGATCATATATCATTCGAACGGTATGCTTTTTGAGTTTTAATTCAAACATAGTTGTATATATAACGGAGCCGGGAACGCTTTGGACGACCTGTTTATTTACGAAATGTTTTTGTTTCCTTCTTTGAATCAGTCGTCTTACGACTCCGATCGCAACTGCTGTGGTGACAAACTTTCGTATGGTCTTTATAAATTAATATTATTTTAATTTTTCCATAACAAGGCCTCTCAAGCGCCTGCCTGTCACATATATCAAACGTGTACTAAGTACGTTTTACAATTACTATAAATTCTCTACGAGAGTTGGAGCTATTAGGTCAATACATTCTCGTTCATTATCTAATCATGAATGTTAGATTAATAACTAGATAAGAAAAATTATAAAATTGCTACTATTCTATAAATGAGCCTTTACCAATGATATTCACTTCTGCTGAGATTTGTCGATGGAGTCATATTAAATAAAAAATTTGTCATAATGAAAGATAGTACCTATGTGCGTTCCAAATGAAGAATAATTTGAAATCCATCTTGTGTTTTAAGATCATATATCATTCGAACGGTATGCTTTTTGAGTTTTAATTCAAACATAGTTGTATATATAACGGAGCCGGGAACGCTTTGGACGACCTGTTTATTTACGAAATGTTTTTGTTTCCTTCTTTGAATCAGTCGTCTTACGACTCCGATCGCAACTGCTGTGGTGACAAACTTTCGTATGGTCTTTATAAATTAATATTATTTTAATTTTTCCATAACAAGGCCTCTCAAGCGCCTGCCTGTCACATATATCAAACGTGTACTAAGTACGTTTTACAATTACTATAAATTCTCTACGAGAGTTGGAGCTATTAGGTCAATACATTCTCGTTCATTATCTAATCATGAATGTTAGATTAATAACTAGATAAGAAAAATTATAAAATTGCTACTATTCTATAAATGAGCCTTTACCAATGATATTCACTTCTGCTGAGATTTGTCGATGGAGTCATATTAAATAAAAAATTTGTCATAATGAAAGATAGTACCTATGTGCGTTCCAAATGAAGAATAATTTGAAATCCATCTTGTGTTTTAAGATCATATATCATTCGAACGGTATGCTTTTTGAGTTTTAATTCAAACATAGTTGTATATATAACGGAGCCGGGAACGCTTTGGACGACCTGTTTATTTACGAAATGTTTTTGTTTCCTTCTTTGAATCAGTCGTCTTACGACTCCGATCGCAACTGCTGTGGTGACAAACTTTCGTATGGTCTTTATAAATTAATATTATTTTAATTTTTCCATAACAAGGCCTCTCAAGCGCCTGCCTGTCACATATATCAAACGTGTACTAAGTACGTTTTACAATTACTATAAATTCTCTACGAGAGTTGGAGCTATTAGGTCAATACATTCTCGTTCATTATCTAATCATGAATGTTAGATGAATAACTAGATAAGAAAAATTATAAAATTGCTACAATTCTATAAATGAGCCTTTACCAATGATATTCACTTCTGCTGAGATTTGTCGATGGAGTCATATTAAATAAAAAATTTGTCATAATGAAAGATAGTACCTATGTGCGTTCCAAATGAAGAATAATTTGAAATCCATCTTGTGTTTTAAGATCATATATCATTCGAACGGTATGCTTTTTGAGTTTTAATTCAAACATAGTTGTATATATAACGGAGCCGGGAACGCTTTGGACGACCTGTTTATTTACGAAATGTTTTTGTTTCCTTCTTTGAATCAGTCGTCTTACGACTCCGATCGCAACTGCTGTGGTGACAAACTTTCGTATGGTCTTTATAAATTAATATTATTTTAATTTTTCCATAACAAGGCCTCTCAAGCGCCTGCCTGTCACATATATCAAACGTGTACTAAGTACGTTTTACAATTACTATAAATTCTCTACGAGAGTTGGAGCTATTAGGTCAATACATTCTCGTTCATTACTAATCATGAATGTTAGATTAATAACTAGATAAGAAAAATTATAAAATTGCTACAATTCTATAAATGAGCCTTTACCAATGATATTCACTTCTGCTGAGATTTGTCGATGGAGTCATATTAAATAAAAAATTTGTCATAATGAAAGATAGTACCTATGTGCGTTCCAAATGAAGAATAATTTGAAATCCATCTTGTGTTTTAAGATCATATATCATTCGAACGGTATGCTTTTTGAGTTTTAATTCAAACATAGTTGTATATATAACGGAGCCGGGAACGCTTTGGACGACCTGTTTATTTACGAAATGTTTTTGTTTCCTTCTTTGAATCAGTCGTCTTACGACTCCGATCGCAACTGCTGTGGTGACAAACTTTCGTATGGTCTTTATAAATTAATATTATTTTAATTTTTCCATAACAAGGCCTCTCAAGCGCCTGCCTGTCACATATATCAAACGTGTACTAAGTACGTTTTACAATTACTATAAATTCTCTACGAGAGTTGGAGCTATTAGGTCAATACATTCTCGTTCATTATCTAATCATGAATGTTAGATTAATAACTAGATAAGAAAAATTATAAAATTGCTACTATTCTATAAATGAGCCTTTACCAATGATATTCACTTCTGCTGAGATTTGTCGATGGAGTCATATTAAATAAAAAATTTGTCATAATGAAAGATAGTACCTATGTGCGTTCCAAATGAAGAATAATTTGAAATCCATCTTGTGTTTTAAGATCATATATCATTCGAACGGTATGCTTTTTGAGTTTTAATTCAAACATAGTTGTATATATAACGGAGCCGGGAACGCTTTGGACGACCTGTTTATTTACGAAATGTTTTTGTTTCCTTCTTTGAATCAGTCGTCTTACGACTCCGATCGCAACTGCTGTGGTGACAAACTTTCGTATGGTCTTTATAAATTAATATTATTTTAATTTTTCCATAACAAGGCCTCTCAAGCGCCTGCCTGTCACATATATCAAACGTGTACTAAGTACGTTTTACAATTACTATAAATTCTCTACGAGAGTTGGAGCTATTAGGTCAATACATTCTCGTTCATTATCTAATCATGAATGTTAGATGAATAACTAGATAAGAAAAATTATAAAATTGCTACAATTCTATAAATGAGCCTTTACCAATGATATTCACTTCTGCTGAGATTTGTCGATGGAGTCATATTAAATAAAAAATTTGTCATAATGAAAGATAGTACCTATGTGCGTTCCAAATGAAGAATAATTTGAAATCCATCTTGTGTTTTAAGATCATATATCATTCGAACGGTATGCTTTTTGAGTTTTAATTCAAACATAGTTGTATATATAACGGAGCCGGGAACGCTTTGGACGACCTGTTTATTTACGAAATGTTTTTGTTTCCTTCTTTGAATCAGTCGTCTTACGACTCCGATCGCAACTGCTGTGGTGACAAACTTTCGTATGGTCTTTATAAATTAATATTATTTTAATTTTTCCATAACAAGGCCTCTCAAGCGCCTGCCTGTCACATATATCAAACGTGTACTAAGTACGTTTTACAATTACTATAAATTCTCTACGAGAGTTGGAGCTATTAGGTCAATACATTCTCGTTCATTACTAATCATGAATGTTAGATTAATAACTAGATAAGAAAAATTATAAAATTGCTACAATTCTATAAATGAGCCTTTACCAATGATATTCACTTCTGCTGAGATTTGTCGATGGAGTCATATTAAATAAAAAATTTGTCATAATGAAAGATAGTACCTATGTGCGTTCCAAATGAAGAATAATTTGAAATCCATCTTGTGTTTTAAGATCATATATCATTCGAACGGTATGCTTTTTGAGTTTTAATTCAAACATAGTTGTATATATAACGGAGCCGGGAACGCTTTGGACGACCTGTTTATTTACGAAATGTTTTTGTTTCCTTCTTTGAATCAGTCGTCTTACGACTCCGATCGCAACTGCTGTGGTGACAAACTTTCGTATGGTCTTTATAAATTAATATTATTTTAATTTTTCCATAACAAGGCCTCTCAAGCGCCTGCCTGTCACATATATCAAACGTGTACTAAGTACGTTTTACAATTACTATAAATTCTCTACGAGAGTTGGAGCTATTAGGTCAATACATTCTCGTTCATTATCTAATCATGAATGTTAGATTAATAACTAGATAAGAAAAATTATAAAATTGCTACTATTCTATAAATGAGCCTTTACCAATGATATTCACTTCTGCTGAGATTTGTCGATGGAGTCATATTAAATAAAAAATTTGTCATAATGAAAGATAGTACCTATGTGCGTTCCAAATGAAGAATAATTTGAAATCCATCTTGTGTTTTAAGATCATATATCATTCGAACGGTATGCTTTTTGAGTTTTAATTCAAACATAGTTGTATATATAACGGAGCCGGGAACGCTTTGGACGACCTGTTTATTTACGAAATGTTTTTGTTTCCTTCTTTGAATCAGTCGTCTTACGACTCCGATCGCAACTGCTGTGGTGACAAACTTTCGTATGGTCTTTATAAATTAATATTATTTTAATTTTTCCATAACAAGGCCTCTCAAGCGCCTGCCTGTCACATATATCAAACGTGTACTAAGTACGTTTTACAATTACTATAAATTCTCTACGAGAGTTGGAGCTATTAGGTCAATACATTCTCGTTCATTATCTAATCATGAATGTTAGATGAATAACTAGATAAGAAAAATTATAAAATTGCTACAATTCTATAAATGAGCCTTTACCAATGATATTCACTTCTGCTGAGATTTGTCGATGGAGTCATATTAAATAAAAAATTTGTCATAATGAAAGATAGTACCTATGTGCGTTCCAAATGAAGAATAATTTGAAATCCATCTTGTGTTTTAAGATCATATATCATTCGAACGGTATGCTTTTTGAGTTTTAATTCAAACATAGTTGTATATATAACGGAGCCGGGAACGCTTTGGACGACCTGTTTATTTACGAAATGTTTTTGTTTCCTTCTTTGAATCAGTCGTCTTACGACTCCGATCGCAACTGCTGTGGTGACAAACTTTCGTATGGTCTTTATAAATTAATATTATTTTAATTTTTCCATAACAAGGCCTCTCAAGCGCCTGCCTGTCACATATATCAAACGTGTACTAAGTACGTTTTACAATTACTATAAATTCTCTACGAGAGTTGGAGCTATTAGGTCAATACATTCTCGTTCATTACTAATCATGAATGTTAGATTAATAACTAGATAAGAAAAATTATAAAATTGCTACAATTCTATAAATGAGCCTTTACCAATGATATTCACTTCTGCTGAGATTTGTCGATGGAGTCATATTAAATAAAAAATTTGTCATAATGAAAGATAGTACCTATGTGCGTTCCAAATGAAGAATAATTTGAAATCCATCTTGTGTTTTAAGATCATATATCATTCGAACGGTATGCTTTTTGAGTTTTAATTCAAACATAGTTGTATATATAACGGAGCCGGGAACGCTTTGGACGACCTGTTTATTTACGAAATGTTTTTGTTTCCTTCTTTGAATCAGTCGTCTTACGACTCCGATCGCAACTGCTGTGGTGACAAACTTTCGTATGGTCTTTATAAATTAATATTATTTTAATTTTTCCATAACAAGGCCTCTCAAGCGCCTGCCTGTCACATATATCAAACGTGTACTAAGTACGTTTTACAATTACTATAAATTCTCTACGAGAGTTGGAGCTATTAGGTCAATACATTCTCGTTCATTATCTAATCATGAATGTTAGATGAATAACTAGATAAGAAAAATTATAAAATTGCTACTATTCTATAAATGAGCCTTTACCAATGATATTCACTTCTGCTGAGATTTGTCGATGGAGTCATATTAAATAAAAAATTTGTCATAATGAAAGATAGTACCTATGTGCGTTCCAAATGAAGAATAATTTGAAATCCATCTTGTGTTTTAAGATCATATATCATTCGAACGGTATGCTTTTTGAGTTTTAATTCAAACATAGTTGTATATATAACGGAGCCGGGAACGCTTTGGACGACCTGTTTATTTACGAAATGTTTTTGTTTCCTTCTTTGAATCAGTCGTCTTACGACTCCGATCGCAACTGCTGTGGTGACAAACTTTCGTATGGTCTTTATAAATTAATATTATTTTAATTTTTCCATAACAAGGCCTCTCAAGCGCCTGCCTGTCACATATATCAAACGTGTACTAAGTACGTTTTACAATTACTATAAATTCTCTACGAGAGTTGGAGCTATTAGGTCAATACATTCTCGTTCATTATCTAATCATGAATGTTAGATTAATAACTAGATAAGAAAAATTATAAAATTGCTACTATTCTATAAATGAGCCTTTACCAATGATATTCACTTCTGCTGAGATTTGTCGATGGAGTCATATTAAATAAAAAATTTGTCATAATGAAAGATAGTCCCTATGTGCGTTCCAAGTGAAGAATAATTTGAAATCCATCTTGTGTTTTAAGATCATGTATCATTCGAACGGTATGCTTTTTGAGTCTTAATTCAAGCAAAGGTGCATATATAACGGAACCGGGAACGCTTTGGACGACCTGTTTATTTACGAAATGTTTTTGTTTCCTTCTTTGAATCAGTCGTCTTACGACTCCGATCGCAACTGCTGTGGTGACAAACTTTCGTATGTTCTTTGTAAATTAAAAATACTTTAGTGTCTCCATAACAAGGCGTCTGAAGCGCCTGCCTGTCTCATATAGTAAACGTCTATTAAGTACAGTTTACTTTTACTATGATTTCTAATGGAGCCGGGAACGCTTTGGATGACTTGTTTATTTACGGAATGTTTTTTTTCCTTCTTCGAATCAGTCGTCTCACGTTTGCGATGCCGGTGTGTATTTGATCAAATGTATTGTATTGTTGATAAATTATTAAATTTTTTTTTTAATCAAAAGGTCGTAAGCAACACCTCTCTGTTTCTTATAGAAGGCGACTATTACAAATATTTTACTTTGAAAATCAACGCTTCAGGTGAGTTGGATGTAGGAAGTGAATTCGTTTTCCTTTAGTTAATATTTACGATATTTTAATAAATTCCTAATGAATCTAGTTGAATAAATATTACAGTATTTCAAATATCTGCTTTTCTTCTCATTCACTTGGTCATGAAATCGTCTGAAGCGACTTTTTTTCAAAAGTCGTCTAAAGGTAAATGTCGTTCATAGCGCTTATCTTTGTCAACTCGTCTGAAGCGTCTATGTTTCATGAATCCTTTAGAAGACGTCGTCTAAAGCGGCAAAAGTCGTCTGAAGCGTTCAAGTGTACCGAAAAAAGTCGTCTGAAGCGTTCCTTCACATACATATAAATATATATGTATAGATCTATAAATGATAATTAGACGTCGTGTTATTCTCGTGTTTATTTTTAAGAGATATTTCTCGCCATTTTGGTACTATTAAAATAAAATGTATTAAACATATTTTTATTTGTCATAAATTATGTTTGAGCTACAGATATATTTTATCCAAAAAAATTGGAATACCCCACGTACGGTGTAGAAATCAATTATTTTAAGAAAAAGCAACTGATAAACTCAATTCTCCCAAAGTTAGGTCGATTAGCCTACATTTGGTTGGGTAAGGGGGATTTATGGTGGGTTAGAGGCAGGTTGGTTAGTTGAGGTAGCTCGCTCCAGCGTAGGATTAAATTATTTCAGGAAATAACAAACGATTTAACTCGTGTTTCCCAGGGTTAGAAGGTTTAGCCTGCTTGTGTTTCAGTAAGGGTGGTTTATAGGGGTGGGGGTTAGATCGGTTATGGGTAGGTGGATAAGAGATATGTTATACAGGTGGGATAACTCGCTTATGGTGTAAAATTCAATTATTTCAAGAAATAACAAACGACTAAAGTTGCTTTTAACAGGAGAATTCTTCTCTTCCGTCGGAGAATTCTTATACATAGCGCTTCGCCTCCTTTATACAGCCTCCATGGTGCTTCCTCTCCTGTATACGAGGTGTGATCAAAAAGTAAGGTGAATTTTGAAATTTAGCGGGCTACGTCCGTTCGATCTTTGACTTTTTTATTTGGTTATTTCGGTACACTCGTATAGAACATACGTTCCAAATTTCAACTTTGTAGTATGTTTGGTTTGTTTGTGAGAGGCATCAAGGTTAGAAGTGTTTTGCGTGCTCCACGATTTGCTGCTGTCTAAAAACATGGATCAAAGAGTTTGCATTAAATTTTGTGTGAAAAATGGAATCAAATGTTCCAAAACACTTGAAATGCTGAAAGTGGCATACGGTGAGTCTACTTTAAGCCAAAAAAATGTTTACAAGTGGTATAAACTCTTCCAAGAAGGCCGAGAAGACACCGACAACGAACCTCGTTCTGGACGCCCCAGCACATCAACAACTGATGAGAATGTTGAAGAAGTGAAGAAAAAAGTGTTGGGAAATCGTCGAATTACCATTAGAGAAATTGCTGGTGATATTGGCATCTCATTTGGTTCGTGCCAATCAATTTTGACGAGTGTTTTAGACATGAGACGTGTCAGCGAAGTTTGTTCCGAAATTGCTCAATGTCGACCAAAAGAAACGTCGCATGAGCATCGCCCAAGAGCTACTGAATGACGTCAACGATGATCCATATTTACTCAACAGGGTTATAACAGGTGACGAAACATGGGTATACGGTTATGACGTCGAGACTAAGACTCAATCGTCCCAGTGGATTCTGGATCACCAAGACCAAGAAAAGCACGCCAAGTTCGATCAAATGTAAAGGTTTTGCTTACAGTTTTCTTTGACTGCAGGGGCGTGGTGCATCATGAGTTCTTGCCACAGGGTAGAACAGTAAATAAGGAATATTACCTGCAAGTTATGCGCAATTTGCGCGAAGCAATCCACCAGAAACGTCCGAATTTGTGGAAAAATAAAAATTGGCTTTTGCACCATGATAACGCCCCTGCTCACACATCGTTGCTTGTGCGCGAATTTTCGGCTAAAACCAACAGAGTAACGATGCCACAGGCACCGTATTCCCCAGATCTGGCCCCCTGTGACTTCTTCTTGTTCTCAAAACTGAAGAGGCCCATGAAAGGACGGCGTTTTGCCACGATTGAGGAGATAAAGACGGCATCGAAGGATGAACTAAACAAGATCACAAAAAATGATTTTTTGAAATGCTTTGAGGATTGGAAAAAGCGTTGGCACAAGTGCATTATATCCGAGGGGGATTACTTTGAAGGAGATAAAATAAAAATTGATGAATAAATAAATATTTTTTGAGAAAAATAAAAATTCACCTTACTTTTTGATCACACCTCGTATAGTCTCCATGCTCTCCTGTATACAGGTTGATTCTGAAACATATGAAGAGTTTGGTACCATTCGATTCGTTTTGAAAAATGGAATAAGATGGCACAGTTAAAATTTTTTTTTGATAATTAGTCAATTAGATAATCGCGATTGAATGTCAGCCAATGAGCGGCTGGCTACGGCCGACGGGCCGCGCGACGGCGAGTCGCGACGGAGAAGGGAGGTCGACTCGCGCATTTTAATCAACAGGTGACAGAAGTGCTCAACTCTTGACCTGTTACTGCTAGCAGCCGTTATGTTGACGTATTTTGATATTATGAATATCAATAATAATATGGATAAAATTATTAAAAAATACGTTGCAATGTAATAATGCATTACATTGTTTTGTATCGTAAAAAAACATGAATTTTATGAAATCAATAAAAACATGTGTACTACAAGCGCTTTTACGAAAATATTGCACATTGTGCAATTACTTGCATGTTTAATAAACGCATATTAAACTATACGAATAATTACAATAGGCATTACTTACATTGTAGCTACATACAATACAATACGTGAAATACATTTTTCAAACAAACAATCAATCAATCAATCAATAAATTGATTAATTAATGGTCTGCATTAGTTGCAATAGGGTAATGGATTTAACGCTATTTATTTAATTATCTCAAATTAAGCATCGAATTTTCGATAGTTCAAGGATTTGAATATTTTGTAATATGCAAACTCTCAAACAGTCAAACATCAATAGTTCCAAACAAATGAATAGTAATGTTTTTTTTTTTGCTATTCATTTGTTCATTACTATTGATAGACTTAGTTGCAAAATTTTCTTCACACGGTGTACTCCATCGTTGCAAAATGGCAAGAAGAAATGCTTATTCCAACGAGGAGTACACCGATATGGTGTTGTGCTTGGGCTGGGATGAGGGTAATGCGAATGCAGCTGCTCGACGGTACGCTGAGCTTTACCCTCTCAGAGCACAACACCCCAATCCTCGGACGATAGAAAATACCGTGAGGAGGTCGAGGGAAACGGGCAGTGTCGTGGTCAGGAATCCTGATGGAGGACGCCAACGCCAACGCGATCGCCTTCATGACCCTATCGTCGCAGCTTTCGCCGCCGATCCGACAGGCAGCTTGCGATCTGTTTCGCGGCAAGTCTCGGCGGCGTTAGGTGTGGCGTGTTCGTACAGCACTGTACAACGGGTCATGAAGGATGATCGTCAACATGCGTATCATCTCCGGCGAGTGCAGTCACTAGGTAAGTGCATAATTTGTTATTTATAGCGGTTATGTATTCGCATGTAACGACAGGAGGTCGATCCTGTAGTAACTTTGATATGTTGACGGACACAGTATTTATTTTTATGTTTTGATCAATTATACCGTTTAATCATTTATTAGAACCTGGAGATCCGCAACAGAGATTGAGGTACTGTCATTGGCTTGTGGACGCGGTTGACGAAGATCCTAACATCTTGGATCGCATTTTATGGACGGATGAATCCACTTTCGGGCGAATCGGAATGTTCAACCAACACAATGAACATGTGTGGGCCCACGAGAATCCATTTGCGGTGCGAGAAGGTATATTTTAAGAATAATATTGTATTTGCTTGCACAACAAAATATTTAACAATATTTTTCAACATAATTTAGATCGTTCGCAGCATAGATATGCCGTAAATGTATGGGCTGGTGTGATTCGTGACCGAATGTGGGTCCATTCCGTCTACCGCGAAACCTCAATGCTGGTGCGTACCTCGATTTTCTGCAACATGATCTGCCAGCTCTTCTAGATGACGTCCTCCCAGATCAAAATAACATCATCCTGATGCACGACGGAGCCCCAGCCTACTTTGCGCAGCCTGTCCGGGACCATCTCGACGAGGTAATTGATTACTGTTTGTTTTTTATTAATTTATAAAAAAAAGTATACTGATTTCTATGTTTTTCCAGTCTTACCCTGAGTGGATAGGCCGTGGTGGTACTGTAGAATGGCCAGCACGTTCCCCAGATCATAATCCATTGGATTATTATGTTTGGGGAACGTGCAAAGAGGCCATCTACTCTAACGGTCCACCTGGCAACGCAGATGGATGCTGGCAGGCTGTTCAAGAGTGGGCAGAAAATGTGGCCCCCGATCAAATACATAGAGCGACGCTCCAAGTTTTACGAAGAGCTCGCCTATGTATACAAATGGATAGGGGCCACTTTGAACAATACATGAAGGCAGGGGGGGATCCTGGTGATGGAGTAGGCGACGAGGAGCTTGAGAGGGATCCAGAAGATGATAACGATCCAGACTGGGAGATGGACGAATAGAAAGAGGTAAGTCGTAGAAAAGTCGTAAACAAATTTATTGGGTTATTGGGTTCATAGAAAAGTCGTAAAACAGTCGTAAAAAAAATCGTAAAAAAGTCGTAAAAAAGTCGTAAAAAAGTCGTAAAAAAAGTCGTAGAAAAGTCGTAAAAAAGTGGTAAAAAAAGTCGTAAAAAAGTCGTAAAAAAGTCGTAAAAAAGTCGTAGAAAAATCGTAAGCGAAGTTGTTGGGTTATTGAGTTAAAGAAAAAAGTCGTAAAAAAGTCGTAAAAAAAGTCGTAAAAAAGTCGTAAGCAAAGTTGTTGGGTTATTGGATTATTGGGTTAAAGAAAAAAGTCGTAAAAAAGTCGTAAGCAAAGTTGTTGGGTTATTGGGTTATTGTGTTAAAGAAAAAAGTCGTAAAAAAGTCGTAGAAAAGTCGTAAACAAAGTTGTTGGGTTATTGGGTTCATAGAAAAGTCGTAAAAGAAGTCGTAGAAAAGTCGTAAAAAAGTCGTAAAAAAAGTTGTTGGGTTATTGGGTTATTGGGTTAAAGATAAAAGTCGTTAAAAAGTCGTTAAAAAGTCGTAAAAAAGTCGTAATAAAGTCGTAAACAAAGTTGTTGGGTTATTGTGTTTATTGGGTTCGTAGAAAAGTCGTAAGCAAAGTTGTTGGGTTATTAGGTTAAAGAAAAAAGTAAAAAAAATATAATATTTTCTATTTATTTGCAGTGTTTGGCGGAATTGCGGTCCTGGCTGGAGATTTCGTTAAACTTTTTGTTATTGTTGTTAATTTTATTTTTTCATTATTTATTATTAATTTATCTTATTATTATGTTATTGTTATTATTGTTTAAGTTATTGTGTTAAAAACTGTTATTGTTCAGAAATTGTTTATTATTAATAAGTTTTACAAATAAAAATTAATATAAAAAATGTAAAATTATTTTTTAATTCGACGCGCGTTGTCGCATATCCGCGTCAGAGCTAGCCGATATCTATCCGTCGCCATTTTTTCCGCCCCCGTCGAAATCTTGTTAACCAATTCTGGAAAACAAAAACAAGAACAATTACTTTTCAATGATTATATTATTAGATAATATCTTACCGAGTACGCCTTCATAAATGGCTTGCGGAATGGCAACCGTACCGGCTTTCCCGGTAGGAGTCATGCGACGAAGCTCATCTTTGATCACCAGCATGTTAATCAGCTTCGTCACCAGTTTTTGTGGGTCCCCTTTGTATTTTTCGGTTATGTTGTCCAATTCAATTTGGACAACATAAACCGAAGAACCATCACAAAGCCGTACCTATAACAATAAGTATTGTTATTTTTATATTAGTTGTATGTATCGTGTGCGTATGAATGTATGTTTTTTTAAGCGTTATGTCCGAGTGTGCTTGGCAGTATGTGTGTACCTGTGTGTGAGATTGCAAGAGTGCGTGAGCGCATGCGAACTAGCGTGGTTGTATGTGCGTGGGCTTGTGAGCTTGCAAACGTGCGTGAATTCAATGTGCATGTGAACGTGTATGCGCATGCATCGGTGTGTGGGTAGATGAGCTTGCAAGCGTGCGGAAGTACTGGCTGTATACAGCGGGTGTGCGTGTGTATGTTTATAAGCTTGCAAGCGTTAGTAGGCATGACCCTGTACGTCTGTAAGAGCTGTGTATGTATGTTTTTTATTGTATGAGTATATGAATGTATGTTGTATGTATGTAAGTTGCCCTACCTTGCCATTTCGGGGTTCCAGTCCGGCAAACTCCTTTCTCAAAATCCTCTTCAAAATAGCCTCCTCGTCATTATCTCCCGAATCTAAAAAATAATCATATTTTTATTAATATAATAGATTAACAATTTTTTTATTTAAATTACCTTCACTGCGCTCATTTCCAAGAATCACCTTACCATCAGTCGAAACTTCCAATTCGTTTAAATATTCCCTGTCATCTAAATAAACATTAAAGGTTAATAATGTGTATATGATAATTGTACTAACTTACCATTTGCTGCCACCAAATCCACTGCAAGCCATTTACGCCCGTATTTTGCCTCGTGCAATACTCCTACACGACGCAAATTCTCGGACGCCACGACACTGCACTCTTTACTATTTTTCCACAAGACCAACGAAAACATTCTTGCATGCGCATGTAGTACACAACACTTATTTGTTTTGAAAATATTGTTCAATAAACAATATGAAGTTATCGTTGCTGGCATTTAGTTATTCTTTTATGCCTCGTTCGAAATTTCATCAATGTTTTTATTCATTTTGTACAATTCATGTTTTTTACAATACAAAACAATGTAATGCATTATTACATTGCAACGTATTTTTTAATAATTTTATCCATATTATTATTGATATTCATAATATCAAAATACGTCAACATAACGGCTGCTAGCAGTAACAGGTCAAGAGTTGAGCACTTCTGTCACCTGTTGATTAAAATGCGCGAGTCGACCTCCCTTCTCCGTCGCGACTCGCCGTCGCGCGGCCCGTCGGCCGTAGCCAGCCGCTCATTGGCTGACATTCAATCGCGATTATCTAATTGACTAATTATCAAAAAAAAATTTTAACTGTGCCATCTTATTCCATTTTTCAAAACGAATCGAATGGTACCAAACTCTTCACATGTTTCAGAATCAACCTGTATAGTCTTAATGACTAGGAGCAACAAGTGAAAGTGGTCATTATATTTGCTCGTCGACAGGTAACTTATTCAAAATATTATCCAATTTACCGTAAATGTTCTGTACTCCTGCAGACACTTTCATCAATTAGCGATCGGCAATGTTAGCAATGTAACCTGATTTCTCTCATCACCATTGACCAACTAACGTTGTTTTTTGTCTTCCTTCTCTAGGCTGTTTAGTACTTCATAATAAGTGAAAGACTTGTTGATCTCGCTGCCTCACCCATCAACTACCGCGGCATAGATGAATTACTTTAATCCCTCAAATTTCTCTTTCAGACTGATCTTATTGTGGAGAGTCCGCTGCTGTGTCAGGAGAGTATCAATCAAGAGAGATCAAGGAGAAACCACTTTAGCTGTGTCGAGTATTGAAAAGGTAATGCCTCAAATTTTATACTAGCATGTATGCACCCATTACTCTGGGGGGCCATGATTTTCAAATGTGGTAGGATATCTTGTTATAATTTGATCACTACCAAGCTAGCCTACCTGACAATATACTATCTAATTAGACGTTTCACTTGGCTTTCCACCATTCATGTCCATGGAGTAATCATCATTTCCCTTTTATTTTTTATTCATTATTTTAAATGCGATCCACTGGGGGCTAAGAGTGTGGCTCCAATAAAATTGGAGTTTTTGTTGTTGCGGACACCCCTTAGTCCTCAACATTTTCATTAACACGTAAATATGGGAGGGTACTTTCATCTACATCTTTTTCTTATTCATTAAACAGCTCACACCTCAATTCACGCTCAAATGTGTATATATATGCATCCACTAGGTTTCTACATAATTCAATTTCGGCACACAACATTACCCATCTACATTGTTTATTCATACTATATGGATAGTGTACAATCACTTCGAAGCACATTTTCCAAATAATACTAGAAGGGGCAAGAAAGCTTAATCCTCCTAGAGATTCCAAAAATGCTCTCCTTGGCTCATTGCAAAGACCACATTGTACGATATTATGCGATTTAAATTTTAATCTTGTGTTGACATTTGCATTTTGAATTATTCATCAGTCTTTAGCAATGAGGGGATTCAGCTAACCAGTTACAATTAATCCTCTGCTGAGAGGTTTCTAAACTACTCTGTACCCTTAATGGCACAAATTTCCAATCTAGTCATTGTGTGATCGAAAGGTGCTGGTCTTTTTAAGCCTCTGTATAAGTTTGTGTATGGAATACTTACGACGCTGGTAGATGAATTTTCAATGGTTTCTCTAGCTACTATGTTTCAATTTTTGTTGCTAGTCACATCTACGTGTGAAGAGATCCAGTAGAAGACTTTGCTATCAGTACCATCAATCTTGAGTATACGAGGTGTGTTCAAAAAGTAAGGTGACTTTTCAAATTTCAGGGGCAACGTACTTTCGATTATCGATTTTTTTGTTTTTTTATGTTGGTACACTCTTCTCGAACATCTGTACCAAGTTTCAAGTGTATAGCATTTTTTTTTTGGTTGTGAGAGGCGTAAAGGTTATAAGTGTTTTGCGTGCTCGGCGATTTCTTGCTATCGAAAAATATGGATCAAAGGATTTGCATCAAATTTTGTGTAAAAAATAAAATAAAGTACTCCGAAACACTTGAAATTTTGATGGTGGCATACGGTTGTAAGATATGTCCTACATTCTATTTTAATCATTATGCTTTTGTTATTTATGCGTTGTCAAGCAATGGCTGGCGCTTGAAAATTTGTTAAAAAACAGTTGAGAATCATTTAGTCTGTCGAATTGTAAACGTCATTCCGAATAAATATTATAAAAACTATAAAACGAGAGCCCTTACAGATCTCAGAAGTGGGATAGAGCCCACAAAAGTCAAAAAATTTTCTTAAAGATATTTTACATACGAATCTGTTTGTGCAATTGAACTGAGTCGAATGGAAGTAAAAGTAATAATTCAGTGAAAACGAAATGAAATCCGATATGGCTGAATTGCAAGATATAACTGTAACAGAATTGAAAGAAATTTTACGAAAACAAGGGCTATTGACTAGTGGAAATAAGGCTGAATTGATTCTGCGCATCCAAGAAGCAAATCCGGATGGCAGCTGGATCCGAACATATTGTGAAGAAAACAACCCTTTATTGCAAGAGGCCCGACGAGAATCTCAACAACTTATAGAAGAGCGAGATTTGCTGATACAACAAATGGCTGATCTACAGAACAAACTTGAAGAATTGGAAGCTCAGAAGAGAGCGCACGTTCGAGAAGGCATCGTACACAATCCCAACGGAACAACTACGATCGACGGTAGCAACGGCGCAAGCGGTGACTTGTCTTTGGCTAGCAGCGGAATACATGTGAACAACAACGAAGCTCCTTTGAACAACGGTGATGCCACCAGCAACCACAACAGCGATGCTGCGAGTCAAGCTACGTACGGCGGCAGCGGTGGAGCTTCCAATCAAGCAACGAGCAGCGGTCACGGAGGCGCAACGATTCAAACTGCGAGCAGCCGCAGCGGCAACAATTTTGATTTCAACAACAGCCGTGGTCCGACGAATGCTGATAAATGCAATCAACACGCAAATGCTGCGACGGGCTACGTTGGAGGTTATCCAATCATCAACACACCAGGAGCGATGACTAGACCATCTACATTCGAGGTTTTGGCGACAGACGTATCTGGCAGACGAGACGACTTGAAGCTTGTGAAGACTGTTAGCGATTTATTAAGTAATTTTAATGGTAATAGCGATAATTTTGAGTGTTGGGAAAAACAAGTTAGATTAATAATTAAGATGTACAATTTATCTGAAAACGCGAGTAGAATTTTGATTAGTATGAAGTTGAAGGATAAAGCTGAATTGTGGTTTCAATCAAAACCTGAAAATTTAGAATTGAGTACTGAAAATTTATTGAATGACTTGAGAAAAATGTTCTTTAGGAAAATCAGTAAAATTAGTTTGAGAAAAGAATTTGAGAGTCGAATTTGGCAAAACACAGAAAAATTCAGTGAATATGTTCATGATAAATTTATTTTAGCAAACAAAGTTCCAATTGACGATACCGAGATTATTGATTATTTGATTGATGGAATTCCAAATGAAAACTTACAAGATCAAGCTCGTATGCAACAATTTATTACTGTCGAAGCTTTGTTAAATGCATTTGATAAAATTACATTGAAAAGTGAGAGAAATATCCAAAACAAAACTAAAATTTTTGATTCAAAATTTACTGGCAAAAATGATAAGATTGAAGTTGAGAGAAAAACAAGGTGCTATAACTGTGGTGATATGACGCATCTATCGTATGATTGTACAAAAGAAAAAAGACCAAAAGGATCTTGTTTCAAATGTTCTTCTCTTGAACACCAATATAAAAACTGTCCTTTGAGAAAAAAGAGTGAGATTGAAACTCAAAAATCTGATATTGCAACTATTGATAGTATACTCACTAAAGATGAGTATATTAGAACAATTGAATTGGAATTTGAAAGTGATGGAGATTTGTATGTGATGAAAGTATATGCTTTATTAGATAGTGGTAGTCCGATTACAGTTGTCAAGGAGAAATTTATTAATCCTATTTTGATGCAAGCTTTAAACCAGACAGAGTTAGAATTCAACGGCATAAATAATTCAAAGCTTGAGATTATTGGACAAGTAACTGCAAATTGCACTATGAATAACACTAAAAAGCAAATTAAATTATTTGTTGTGAGCAACGATACTATGTCTTCTCACGCTATATTAGGTAGAGATTTTTTCAAAGTTTTTTATTTGAAAATAGTTGAATCTGAAAATGATGCATTTGGAATCGATACATTAGAGATAATGAACATTGATGTTTGTCGAATTGATAATAAATTAGTTGATGATTTAATTATTTGTCCAAAAGTACCTTTCGAGGTTCAAAATAAATTGAAAGACATTTTCCAAAATGATTATGTTCAACCTGTTAGACCAGAGAAACCAGAAACTCATGCTGAATTGAAAATCAAATTGAAATCTGAACAACCATTTTTTTTTAAACCAACTAGGTTGTCTTACACTGATAAGAATACTGTTAAAAATATTGTTGATGATCTTCTAGAAAGAGGCATTGTTAGACCGAGTACTTCTGAATATTGCTGTCGAATCGTTCTAACCGAAAAAAAAATCACGAGAAACGAATGTGTGTTGATTATAGGCCATTAAATAAGATAATCGAAACGGATCATTATCCTATGCCTTTGATCGAAGATCAATTAATGATTTTGAAAGGCAAAAAGTGCTTTTCAATTTTAGATTTAAAAGATGGCTTTCACCACATACAAATCGAAGAATCATCAATAAAATATACATCTTTTATAACACCATTTGGACAGTTTGAATACTTATGGATGCCTTTTGGGATTAAAGTCGGTCCATCTATATTTCAAAAATTTATAAATACTGCTCTACGAGAGTTACTTGATTCTGGTGATGTAGTAGTATATATGGACGATATACTTGTAGCAACGACAACTGTTGAACACCATTTAGACGTTATTAAAAAATTATTGAAGATTATGGTAGCAAACAAGCTTGAAGTTAACATTTCAAAATGCAAATTTTTATTCGATATTATTGAATACTTAGGTTATGAGATTTCAGATCAAGGCATTGCTCCTACCAAAAAAGGTATTGAATCTGTTATGAATTTTGGAATTCCAGAAAATGTGCACAGTGTACAAAGATTTATTGGATTATGCTCATATTTTCGAAAGTTCATTGAAAATTTTTCAATTATCGCAAAGCCACTTTACGATCTCACGCGAAAAGATGTTGGTTTCAAACTTACTAAAATTGAATTAGAGTCAATTGAAACATTGAAACAGAGACTGATTGAAGCTCCAATTTTGGCTATTTATGATCCTCACGCTGAAACTGAACTTCATTGTGATGCAAGTTCATACGGCTATGGCGCTATATTATTACAAAAAGGTAGAGATCTCAAATTTCACCCCGTATTTTATTTTTCAAAGAGAACCACAGACAGAGAAAGCCGTCTGCATAGTTTTGAATTAGAGATGTTGGCTATTGTTTATGCATTACGTAGATTTCGTATTTATTTGACTGGTTTACGATTCAAAATAATTACTGACTGTAATTCTCTAGCTCTAGCTATGAAAAAGATAGATATACATCCCAGTATTTCAAAATGGATGCTTGAGATTCAAAACTATGACTATATTACAGAACATCGCGAAGGAAAGCGCATGGCGTATGTTGATTGTCTAAGTCGAATGAATATGGTCTGCGTAGTAGAAGACAATTCTTTTGAATCGAACCTGATTATTGAGCAAACTCGAGACTCAAACATTGTTGAAATTAGGAGTGAGCTAGAAAAATCTGAAAGCAAAATTTTTGAAATGCAGAATGGTATTGTGTATAGAAAGCATAATAACTCACTTCTATTTTATGTACCTTGTCAAATGGAGAAAAACATTATGTTTAAGTATCACGATGAATTTGGTCATTTAGGTATTGAAAAAACGCATGATATATTAAAAAAAAACTATGATTTCCAAACATGAAAGAGAAAATTAGTGAATATATTAAGAACTGCTACAAATGTATCGTTTACAATCCAGCATCAGGGAAAGTGGAAGGTTTTGTCAATGTAATACCTAAGGGAGATAAGCCATTTCAAACATTGCATATTGATCATGTGTCTATTTCGGATTCACGAGTCACATCGAAGAAATACATTTTGGTAATTACAGAATCTTTCACTAAATTTACGAAACTCTATCCGACAAAATCTACCACTACCACTGAAGTAATTGTGTGTTTAAAAAATTATTTCAGTCACTACTGTAAACCAAGCTGCATTATTTCTGATAGAGGGACTTGTTTCACTGCTGGAGAATTCGAAGATTTTGTTAGAGAAAATGATATAAAACATATTAAAGTTGCAACAGGTTCTCCACCAGCGAACGGGCAAGTAGAGCGCGTTAATCGTACTGTAAAACCAATGCTAGGAAAACTTACGGACCATGAGGTAGGAAAGAAATGGCCAAATGTTATTGAAGACGTTGAATTTGCCTTGAATAATAATATTCATAAGACCACTGGTGAAAGTCCATGTATGCTACTATTTGGAATCAATCAAAGAGGCAAAATCAATGATCATATCAAAGAATATCTGGATCAATTTGTAAATGACAGCGAGAGAGACTTGATAAAAATGCGAGAAAAGGGTAGGGTTCAAACAAAAAAAGCACAAGAATCTTACAAAAAATTTGCTGATAAAAAACGTAAAGACGCACACACTTACGTAGAGGGTGATTATGTAATGGTAAAAAATTTTGATTCTACACCGGGTTATTCATCAAAATTGATTCCTCGCTTCAAAGGACCTTACGAAATATTTAGAGTTTTGAGAAACAATCGATATATGATAAGAGACATCGATGGTTTCCAACTTACTCAAAGAAAGTATGAAGGAGTTTGGGTAGCTAATAATATGCGACTTTGGCGTACTAAATAAATGTTAAAATTGCAATTGTCCGGGGACGGTCAAATGTCAGGATTGGCCGAATCTGTAAGATATGTCCTACATTCTATTTTAATCATTATGCTTTTGTTATTTATGCGTTGTCAAGCAATGGCTGGCGCTTGAAAATTTGTTAAAAAACAGTTGAGAATCATTAGTCTGTCGAATTGTAAACGTCATTCCGAATAAATATTATAAAAACTATAAAACGAGAGCCCTTACACGGTGAAACTGTTCTAAGTAAAAAAAATGTTTACAAGTGGTACAAACTCTTCCAAGATGGCCGGGAAGATGCCAATAACGAGCCTCGCTCTGGACGCCCAAGCATGTCAACAACTGATGAAAACGTTCAAGCAGTGAAGAAAATTGTTCTGGAAAATCGTCGAATCACTATCAGAGAAGTTACTGAGGATGTTGGTATATCGCTTGGCTCGTGCTATGAAATTTTTTCTAACGTTTTGGGCATGAGACGTGTGTCAGCGAAGTTTGTTCCGAAACTACTAAATTTTGACCAAAAGAACCGTCGCATGAGCATCGCTCAAGAATTTTTGAATGACGTCAACGGCGACTCAGATTTACTCGAAAGGGTCATAACTGGTGACAAATCATGGGTATATGGTTATGATATCGAAACCAAAGTCCAATCGTCCCAATGGAAGAGCCCAGATGAGCCAAGACCGAAAAAAGCACGCCAAGTTCGATCAAATGTCAAAGTTTTGCTCACTGTTTTCTTCGATTACCATGGCGTGGTGCATCAGGAGTTCTTACCATATGGACGTACGGTCAATAAACAGTATTATCTTGAAGTTATGTGCCGTTTGCGAGAAGCAATACGAAGAAAACGCCCAGAATTGTGGAAAAACAATTCATGGCTTTTGCATAACGATAATGCCCCTGCTCACTCATATTTGCTTGTGAGAGATTTTTTGGCCAAAAACAACACCACAATCATGCCTCAGCCACCATATTCACCGGATTTGGCCCCATGTGACTTTTTCTTGTTCCCAAAATTAGAGAGACCTATGAAAGGACGGAGATTTGCAACGATTGAAGAGATAAAGACTGCATCGCTGGAAGAGCTCAAGGCTATACCGAAAAGTGCTTATGGGAAGTGCTTTGAGGATTGGAAAAACCGTTGGCATAAGTGTATTGTATCTGAGGGGGATTACTTTGAAGGGAACAACATAAATATTGATAAATAAATAAATATTTTTTCTTAAAAATACAAAGTCACCTTACTTTTTGAACACACCTCGTATTTTAAAAACTTCGTAAAATAATATATTTTATGCTCAATACAAAAAATGCACTATGGCAAAAGATAAAAGATGGTAGATTATTATTATTATACTCTAATCTTATAAACAAAAATACATTCTAAGTTACAATAAATTTACAATAAATTTACAATACATTCTAAATTTACAATAAAGGAATTTCAATAACATTCTGACAACAATTTCTACGGAAATTATAAAACTGCTACACACACACAGAATTTTCTTGTTTACAAATTTAGGAATTTGAGGTGGTTTGGTTAAAAAACACAGGCATCTAACCTTTTTGCTGTCTAGGGGTTTAGGGTTTAAGGCTCTTTAGTTCACATGTACAGGCTACAAAGATCACACATTTGTAAACAAGTTTTTATGAAAGTTAAAATTTTTTTTCAACATTTTCTCCCACCACATTGGTTCCGCCATTTTGAATTTTCAAAGTCTGATAACAGATTTGTAATCAGAGACCTCGAAAAGCTCTATATACAAACTTTCTACGAAATATTATTGTACGAAATGTATTGAATTACATATTTATAGTTATTTTGTGTTAGGGGTGGTTTACCCCCCTTAGGGGTAATATTTATTCAAACACCGAAAGACGTGAATAAATTTTGTTATTATGGATGTTTAAACATTTTTTCCAATATTGTTTAGTCGGTTTAAACTTTTTTATTATAAAATTATACCAAAAAATATATGTTTTCAACCCCTAAAAAATAGGGGATGCTACCCGTACTCTTCAAATCACCATAAAATTCTTGCTTTTTTGTAAGAAATAACCTCCAATTTGTTTCACTGAAAAATATTAATTTTAAGCCAAGATATGAAAAACAACATATTTTGGGGGCTTACTTTAGGGGAGGTTTTTACCCCTTAAAAGTGAAAATTAGCCGATAAAAAAGAAAACGTTGTAACGGTAAACATCTTATTAGCGCTAACAGCCTAACCATGCGGCTGCCTGCGGGGGCAGCACCTACCGGTAGGTGAAAAATGTAATGAGGGAATTCGACACCAGACAGGACGGAACGCGCGCGTATAAAAATGAATCAGTCGAGGATCAGAATCTGAGCACGCTGCTATAGCTAGTGACAAAAAGAGTTTTCCCCGAGCTTTCCTAAGTGCCGAGACGAGCTGACCCGAACCTGCAGGAGCTATGCTTTCTCCCGCTTAGAGCGAGTGCGTACAGGAGTGCGTGAGTGAGGGGTTTCGCCATCGAGGGCGAAACCGAGAACGCGAGTTTCCTCGTCACAAACAAAAAAAACAGACTTTACCGGGACTCGATTGTGAAATATATTCTCTCGCGCTGCCGTACAACTGTTAATAAGGTAAGCTGGCCAGCTTAATTTCTCGATTGTAGTAGAATTGCTAATAACTAATTTCTAGTACTCAATAAGAAACGCGCATGTATTAACTCGGCGAACAAAGAGCGGCGAGCAATCCGACACTGCATGTTATTGTGGCGCGCGCGTTTTGTAAACATAAACATGCGGGCAGAATACATAGTAGACTTTAGAGGAAATAAATGATCTCGCATGTGATATTGACTGTAATTTCGATGCGTTTATTTCTCCAGTAGAAAGTTGGTTGTCTGACATCCGTTCCCTCCTGCTCTCCGGGTTTCGAATTTAAACATTTAGATAATCAAGCGCGCTCTTCAATGCGATGGTGCGCATTATATAAAAAGATGGTATATTAACCCCGTTATATGGCGCCCAACGTAAAAGAACCTACGGCGTTTCTGATTGTTCAAAACGCCGGTTCTAAACATTGAACTTGCGCTCAGTCAACCAGCGACTTAGGTGGCAATCAAAGTGTTGTGGTGCACACTTTGAGTTAAAGGCCACATAGTAAACATCGCCTCTCCGTTAGTTAGCTTGCGAAGGCCCGCCACGACGATAAATTATAAACATTCGCTGTAAGCGCGTGCAAGTGCGACCGAACGACTCTTAGCCAAAGCGTAAACACCAATAGGTTTTGAAAGTTGCCGCAATTTAATAATATTGTACCCGTTGGCCCGGGGAAAACTAACAGCTGCAACATTCAAACAAAAGAATCTTAAATTGATAGTTTTATTCGATATCGTGTTGTCTCAACGTAAATGTATTTTTTAAATATTGTTAGCTGCGGTTATTGGTGACTACGCATATAGGCGATCGTTATAATATTTTAGATACTAACCAACTCTGCCGCGCTAACAAACAGTTAGTGCGCCTGATAGGTAGGATCATTATATTGCGCAATAACGAACAAAGAGTATTTCATTAAATATAACATTAAATACCCTGGGTTTAGCCTATTGTCGACTAATAAAGTCTAAATTTTTGCTTGTTTACCGATTTTAATATATCACTCGCACTCGCATCACCCATGGAACAAGCGTGTAAATTTAAGCGAAAAATAGTCGCGACACAATTAACAGATGACAATGGACTGCACTCAAAAAGAAGTTGAAGATTGGGTTTTGACGCTCCAAGACGAGGAAATAAACGAATACCTCGAACACTCGAACATATCGTATTTTGCGGAAGTCGAAAACCAGCACAGCAATCCAGCAAGAAGGGCAGCCCTACGCTCGGAGCTCATAGTATCCTTATGCGCGGAACACACAGCATCCGAACAAGAAGGAGAACACCTGCTAGCCCAGCTAATGGAGAGTGCAGAGGTGATATCACGGATTCAGGAAACAGCGATAAACATCACAAACGTACTGGACGACGGCGAGAGTACGAGCAGTAATAAAAACATTACGATAACGGCTCATGATGGTAGCCAATTCCAACTCCCGCCGGCATTCGCTGTGATGATTCAAGACCTCATTTTCCGGTCCAAAGAGAATGAGAAGAAGCTCGAGCTGCTAGACTCGTTAAGAGTAAATGTGTCGAGTCTAACGAAAGTATTAGACCAGATATACAACAACTGCAGCAATGTTAAGAGCCAACTGGACGACTTATCTGCCAGGATAAGCGCGTTGGAAAATGCCGAAAACAGGAACGTACAGCAAGACAATGCGAATAATTCCAGTGAAATGTGACAACAAGAAAACACGCGTAGGAGCGTAGCATTACAAGATACCTTCACCTACCATTACGACACCAGATTACCTCAAAGTACTGCAGCTGGACCCGGACAGAGGCCCTCGGGGACCACCGGCAGGACCCCCCGCCGGACGCTCCCTTTCGGAGAGGGTGGACAGCATTAACTCAGTGGAGTTAATGCTGAAGTGAATAACAACCCGCCGAGCACGTGTCATCTCAGCAGACATCAAACCCTTGGTCGACTACAAGGGATATTGGTCATATTGTCCGAGGGTGGAAACTAAAGTTTTCAGGAGAGGGCAATGCGAGCATCGACACTTTCCTGTCCAGACTGGACAACTTGAGGAGTGGCGCAGGACTCACGGAAGACGAGATGCTCCTAGCCGTACACGAGCTTCTCGTCGGTCCTGCCCTCACCTGGTACGAGCCGCTGAGGGAGGAATGGCTCTCCTACACAGAGTTCGAGATGGACGCAAGAGAATGGTTTGGGACCAGCGTGCAGCAGCAGCAGCAGCAGCATCTGATGAGGGAAATTCAGAGCCGATATCAGGACCCGACGAACCGGTGAATGTCTACATCGCTAACATGATGGGCCTCATGAAGCGGCTAAACCCCCAGATGACACCTGATTGTCAATTGGACCTGCTGCACGCCAACCTTCTCCCAGATATTCAGGGCCAAGTGCGGAGGTCCGCAGTGAGCTCCATACGAGCCCAACCTTGAACGCGCTGGTCACGGCGGCACAGAACAGCTTGCACCAGCGAAAGGTAGAACGGGTGGGGCACCAGATCCACAATCAACTCTGTACTCGGAGTTAACGTACCACCCTCGCGCCGATGGAAGCAAGGGCCGCAAGGGCAAAGTGGCATCAATGTCCAGCGATAAGCCGGAGATCAGCGACAGGTTGGACCGTATGGAGAAGGTGCTCGAGAAGGTGATGCACCAGTTCGTCTACACGCCGACACCACACAGTGTTCCAAATCAGAAAAAAATCTCCGAAATGAAATAAATCGCGAACCAATACCCCTAGCGAAATAAACCCAACGGCATTTTAAAGCTGAAATGATGTAGAATAAACGAAAAATGGTCGCGTATGAATCACTTAAACTTTTGACCTTCAAAATTAAGGTCAAAGTTCAAATTTTCTCAAGAAAAAAGAGTTTTTCGAGTTTTAAATATGGTTCAGTAATTTTTTTTTAAAAAGTAAATAGCCCATTTTGTAGCTTTTTCAATAACAAATAATAACCTGTCATTTAAAATTTTTTTTGTTTATTTTTGAACAAAAAAAATTAGGTCAAAGTATCAACATTTTCAACGAGTCTATAATCTTAGCACACAAGACAGAAAATATCTATGACAAGCATATTATATAGATTATTTCTATGTAATTTTTCCCGCTGAACACCACTCCGTAGTCAGAAGTGGCCTACCACGTTCCGTTATCATTTTTAATGCGAAATACTCCTTAAAATACGGTTAATTCGCGATTACGAAATGAACGGAGCATTACGAAGCGATTCTACTTCAGGTTCAGATTCAGCGAATCGATCAAAATTAATACACATGAATATATATACATGAATGCTATGGCCATGGCAGTGTCATAACAACTATGAAAGAAGGTAGATACTGCAAATAAAAAAGGAATTTGTAGAGTGTGCCTTTCTGGTTGTTATTTACAAACTGTAGTTTGCTAAGGTCACGAGTCTCGTAAGTCGTTCATATATTTGAGCCCGAGTTTTCAATCGTGTGTGACATTCAAGATCATATTTTATATTCAATATTTTTTCTTGGCAATAAAGAAAATTTGTTCTTTCAAGATAGAAATATATTATTTGGCTACATAAAATTTGGTAGGTATTAAGTGCATCACAAGTCCAGAAAATTATAATGTGGTTTAATCCACGCATAAACGATTCGAAAGATACTAGCAAAATCAAGATTACGGGACAAAAAGAAAAAAAATTGTATAAAAATCTATAAAAAAGCTTTTTAAAGCATTCATATACAATATATTTAACCCAATGAATGGTAATGGTACATATAAGTACAACTTTTTTTGTCTCGGTTTCTTTTATATTTCCATTAAATTTTTAATTTCTATACGTGCACATATATATTTTTCAGACTCTTGCAAATCTAACTTATCAATATTTGATGAGAAATTGCATAAATTAATTTATTAATATGTGTTATAAACAATTAATGTGAAAAAACGCTCTTTATCTAGATTTACATTTACAGTTTACAATATTAGACATCATGGGTCAAACAAAAAAAAGGCCCAAAACAAAAGCACATAATAGAAAAGGAAGGTCTCGCAAAAGAGTTTGGCAAATAGTGCGCACTGGTAGGAAACGCAAGAATATTAAATCTAATGTCTCTATATCAAGTTTTAATAGAAGAGCTGAAGAAATTACAACTTAATATAATAATGACATCGCACTATTAGAACGGGCTTTGCAAATTGCAAAAACAAAGTGTAATATTAATTCACGAATTAATAAAAATGAAGAAAATGAGAGTTCAATAATTCGGCATGATAAAGATTCTGCTTTAGCATTTTATTTAGACTATGACTATAGTGTGCGTCAATACAAAGGGTTGGTAGCATATTATAAATCGAAAAATTGTTTGATTTTCCCACCTTATTTGGAGATAGAGGCGGCCAAAAAAGAATGTCTTATTGGCACAGAGGTTGAGTCTGAAACTGAAATCATAGTAAACTTGCAAGCTATTTTAAATAAAACCTTTGAACGCTTAGCTAACAGTGAGGCAAAAGATTGGGACGATATGAGTTTATTGAATTTTGAAATGACAGTAAATCTTGGCTTTGATAGCTCTGCTAATCATTTAAATCCTCAACAAAAATTTAATAGTTCAGATGAAAATATTACCAGTGCTCAGCAGTCTCTTTTTGTTAGCTGTTTTAATATTATTCAAATTGCCAATAGTTATAACGATAATTATGTTTGGTTAAGCCCTACACCTCAAAGCATTCGTTTAACTCGACCACTGAGAATGTCTCTTGAAAAGGAGGATACTGCGGCAATAACAAAAGAGATTGAACGATTAAATGAAGAAATCACTTATTTGATAAAACATAAATTTAAATTGGAAAATGGTAAATCGGTCTGCGCAACACATCTTCTACATAAAACAATGTTTGACGGAAAATGCGTTAATACTTTGGTAGGAAATTCTGCTACCACTAGATGCCCTATGTTTTTAAAAACGACACACCAATTCGGAAATATGAAAGAAAAATTTATTCCTAATAAAGACTCATTATTATTTGGATTAGGGCTACTGCATACCGAGATAAAAGCGTTTGAACATTTATTACACTTGTCATATAGACTAATAATAAAAACATGGGATATGCGTGCCAATTTGCAGGGTAAGATTATCCTATCATTGGTCATATATTTGTTGACTTATTTGATTTTATAATTAAAGATGATTGCTTATTAATTAAATTTTTGATTTTATTTCATTAGAAACTTTCAAGCAACAGAAACGGAAAATTCAAAATGTACGATACGATAACTTTGGAGTTAAAGTCGATTTATGCTTACAAGGGCACGGAACGACCAATACGGGCAATCTGGCGAGAAGATGCTTCAGTGATCCTATATTGTTTGCTGATAGTTTAGAGTTGGATCATACTTCAGTTAAAAATATAGCACAAATTTTAATTTGCTTCAAGTCAAAAAACCGATTAGATTTGGATAAACTCGAAAAGTTTTGTTTTGAGACATATGAACTACATTATACATTATATTCGTGGAGTAGGATGAACGTTTCCACGCATAAATTATTAATACATGGATGCAAAATCTCTCCGAAATTTTCTTTGCCTATAGCATATTACTCCGAAGATTCGAGTGAAGAATTGTACAAATTAAACAGGAGGAATATGATACATAGGGCTCGACAAGACAGTCGACAACATAGACTTTTGGATGTATTTAATCGAGCCATGTACTTATCAGATCCAAAAATATCACTCTTACATCTTGGAGAACGTTTACAGTCACGACAGCAAACTCAATGTTTTCCAGAAAAAATTGAAAGTTTTTTATAAGGTATTTTTTTCTACAATTGTGATATTTGTAACGAAGGCAGCGCCTTATTCGGCACTGACGTCACCAATTTATTAAGGGGAGAGTAAGAGAGGCACTTTCGCTCTTTAACAATCGGGGAACGAGAGGATAGGTCGAACGAATAAATAATTTTCCTTAATTAGAACATACAACTTAAATCTATTCAGACAAACAAATACAAAATCGGTTATAATAAAGTTTACATCACGCGCACATGTACAGAACAACTTAAACTAACGCGGGAGGATGAATAGCCCGGCGACCAAATCGCCTTGACCATTTGCCTCCTTACAAAGGAAAGAATACGTCGAAACCTCTCTACCGCATTACGATGAGCGTAGCTGGCAAGTGATCGCCTGGCTACCTATCGTTCCTACGCGGCCGCGCATCACCATGAGAGAGAGAAATACCGGGAGAGAGAGATAACCTGACCTTTGTCCTTGGCGATGAGCCGGCGACGGGGAGTTGACCTGGCCGCTGGCTGGACGTCTTCCTCGGCGTAGCCCGTGGTGAACCCACTGGAAGTCATGCCGTGCACGGTGGCGAGGGCGACACTGAATGCCCTGCTGCAGGTGTTGTCGCCACACGTTGCCTCGTCTCACCCTGGCCTGGTCTCTGCTGCACGTGTACTTCTTTTTCTCTCTTTGCGCTGATACTTCCAACTTCTCTCCTTAACTTTCTTCCGGGAACTGCCTCACGCGACTTGACGCATGGTCAGCGTTCGCGCTCTGGCCGGGCTCTCCCACCAAGCCCACTCATTAGGCGGCATGCGACAAAAGCGCTAATTGGTCGCGCGTCACACGCCGGCCCAAACCTGCATAGTGCGTGCATAGACGCGCACTCTAGCATGCTCGCTAACTCTCTCTCTCTCTCTCTCTCTCTCTCTCTCTCTCTCTCTCTCTCTCTCTCTGTCTCTCTCTACCTCATAGTCGCTGCGCTCTTGCTTCTTCGAGCGCTCTCAATCTTGCTCGGCAATCTTCGACGGCTGAAAAACATAAAGGCCAGTGGTTAGGCGCAATAAATATATGCGCCCAACGCTGACCACGTCGCCATGCCGAGCGATAAGAGGGAGAGAGAGAAGGAGGGCAGACGAGGAGCAAGCGTACTGCTTGCTCTCGTCACATATTAATAAATTATTGACTTATATTATTTAAATCTATGAAATGATTTATAATTTGTAGTACTGTAACAATTCAAGATAAAGATAATATCGAGGATGGAAGCTTAAAAGATCCTTTGGATTGCACAATTGACGATGTTTTCAATTTTGAAGATTCCTATAGTGATTACGATTAACGAGGTAGTTATAAATTCAAAATCTATGAGTCTCATGCTAAAGGTGAAATAGGTGGAACAAAAAAAAAACAGATTATTTTATTTAAAAAATATAGTTCAGTAATAAAAATGTAATAAGCAGTTAATTGATTGAGTATATTTATATATTTTGATTCGCTGAATCTGAACCTGAAGTAGAATCGCTTCGTAATGCTCCGTTCATTTTTTAATCGCGAATTAGCCGTATTTTAAGGAATATTTCGCAGTAAAAATGATAACGGAACGTGGTTATTATTGAAAAAGCTACAAAATGGGCTATTTACTTTTTAAAAAAAAATTACTGAACCATATTTAAAACTCGAAAAACTCTTTTTTCTTGAGAAAATTTGAACTTTGACCTTCATTTTGAAGGTCAAAAGTTTAAGTGATTCATACGCGACCATTTTTCATTTATTCTACATCACTTCAGCTTTAAAATGCCGTTGGGTTCATTTCGCTAGGGATACAGGTTCGCGATTTATTTCATTTTGGAGATTTTTTCTGATTTGGAACCCTCGGGGGCGACACCTAATCTAGAGGCAGTTGACGGCGAGCAGAAGGCTCCACCCAACGATATACTGAGCCAAGTGCTGCTATCTCTCAAGGAAATATCGGAAGGGATGAAGCATAACTTTGCCGGGAACAACCTGACCTCAGGGGACCGCACTAAGAAGCCGGAAGCTCCTCAAAGACGGGAGAGAGACTTCTCCATGCCACTCAAATACCTCGAGTGCGGATTACTGGGTTACAGCAAAAACTACTGTCCCTAATGCAACAAGGGAAATGAGGAAAGGAGTGGTTAGGTGGGGTTGACCCCACCCCTTCATCCACTAAAACAAACCCCGTAAATAAGTAATCTATCGGACTTCGCCAACACAGTCAGCACCGTTAATAGCGAGCGTGTTGAGCGACGAGAGCGAGAATTCCCCTGGTTGCGCTAACAATGGACGCGACGGTAAAGTGAACGCGAAGAGAGGGGGTATTGACGTTAGTAAAGCCCAAGACCCTAGACCGGTCGAGGTGGTGGCGAATGGATCGCACACGACCTCGGGGGCGCGGGTGACGGCAGATAAAGGGTAACCCCATGGAAACTCCGGTCGTCCGAACCGAGGTGGTTCGAACAAGTGACGTCGCTTTACCACGCGAGAGCACACAGTGGCTAGGCTATGGTGTACAGAGCAGGGCTGTGGAGCCGCCGAATCTGTTTCGCAATATTCCCCGGAACAGAAGACGCGCTGGTGGCTACCGGTAAAGATAGCAGACTTCCAGATATGGGCTCTCTATGATCCGGGAGCTTCCACCACAGCAATGGGTAGTAATGCTCTGCAGATAGCGTCTGTGCTAGGCATCAGGTTAGATACCACCCACGCGGGTACGGCAGGACTACCCGATGGTCGTAAGTTGACGATCGTTGGTCACGCCATGTTGCCGTTCACCGTGTGGGAGATGACGATGCCGACGAGGGTAGCTATCCTCCCAACCGTCGTCGATAAATGTATCCCAGGAGTGAATTTTGTTAGACTGTTTAGAGCAGTAATTGACCACGACGATAATACGTTGCTGTTCAAGAAATCACAAACCAAGATGAAGCTAGAGGTAGCTAGCTTAGAGGCTGGTCCGAGAATAGCTACGATCAGACTAGCCGAGGTGACAGCCTCTCAACAGGCGATATTGTAGAGGACCATCGACGGGGCCTTACCGCAGGCCCCCATGGGACTGGGATGTGCGGCAGGCATTGAACACGAGATTCGGGTCGGTGATACGAAACCGATCAAACAGTGCTACTATCCGGTATCACACAAGGTCGAGCAAGAAATTCATAGAGTGGTAACGGAGATGTTAGACCAAGGAGTGATCGAGCCAGCGGACAGTGGCTGGTCGAGCCCAGTGGTTATGATACGCAAGAAGGACGGCTCGTATCGGTTTTGTATTGACTTCAGAAAAGTCAACAAGGTCACCGAGCCAAACGCGTATCCCCTACCGTTTATGCAAGATATATTGAGGCGCTTACGAAACGCGCGCTATATCTCCACACTCGACCTCAGTAGTGCATATCACCAAATACCACTCAAACTCGAATCTCGACCTATCACTGCCTTTACCGTGCCCGCATTAGGCCATTTCCAGTTCGTACGAATGCCAGTCGGTCTCTCGTACGCTGATGCCACCTTCCAACGGTTAATAGATAGCGTGATCGGTCCTGAGCTTGGCGATTTGCCCTTCGCCTATTTGGATGATATCATCGTAGTATCGTCCAAATTCGAAGATCACCTACAACATCTTAAAACCGTGTTGGATAGGTTGTGTAGAGCTGGCCTCTCGATTAATATAGAGAAGAGCGTCTTCTGCAAGCCTGAGGCCAAATACCTGGGTTAGTTGATTAACCGCGAGGGTATCAGGCCCGACCCTGAAAAGGTACGCTCTATCGTGGAGTACCCGCGACCAGGGAACGTGCGACAGCTGCGGACCTTCCTGGGGGTTGCTTCATGGTACCCGCCGATTCTTGAACGACTTCGCCACACATGCTCAACCGTTAACGAAATTGACAGGGAAAAAACGCGAATATGTGTGGGGACCAGACCAAGAACAAGTCTTCGCTAAACTTAAGGCACTCATGATATCCGCACCGTGCCTCGGGTTACCGGAACCCGACGGGTAGTACGTGCTGGAAACGGATGCTAGCGCTACGGGAATCGGTGCCGTCCTGATTTAAAGAGTAGGAGACAGAGACCGGATCATCGAGTACGCTAGCAGAGTCCTTAACCCGGCTGAGTAAAATTACTCTGCCACGGACCGCGAGTGCTTGGCGGTCGTATGGGCCATACAGAAGTTCCGCCCATACGTAGAGGCGTACCGATTCAAGGTCGTAACGGACCATAACAGTCTGAAATGGCTGTACAGTCTGAAGAACCCGATTGGACGTCTAGCCCGATGAGCCTTGCAACTCCAAGGCCATACTTTCGAGATCGAGTATCGAAAGGGGGCCGACAACGTATTACCCTCTTACCCGTTTACCCTCTTAACCTCCAAAGGAATAGCACTAATGATTCTATCGGTGAGGACCCCATAGGTCCAGACTGGAAGGGGGCTGTGACGGTAAACGTCTTATTAGCGCTAACAGCCCAACTATGCGGCTGCCTACGAGGGCAGCACCTGCCGGTTGGGGCAAAATGTAACGAGGGAATTCGGCACGAGACGTGACGGAACGCGCGCGTATGAAAACGAACCAATTGAGGATTAGCTATAAATACCTCCAGCCGCAATTTACTGAGAAAGAGTTTTTCCCGAGTTTTTCTTGTGTGTCGAGACGAGCTGGTTAGGACAGATAGAAACTGTACCTTCGCCTGACGGAGACGAGTGCGTGTAAGCGTGCGTGAGTGAGGAGTTACGCTATTGAGGGTGAAATCGACAGCGAGGCCGATTGACCACAGAAGCGGACTTCCCCGAGACACGTTTACAAACTGTTTTCGCGTTCATCGTGCGACTGCTAATAAGGTAAGCTGGCCAGCTTAATTTCGCGATCGCTGTATAATTGACGATAACTAATCTCTCGTACATCATAAGTAGCGTGCATGTAATAACTCTGCGGACAAAGAGCGGCGAGCGATCCGACACTGCATGTTATAGTCGCGCGCGCGTCTTGTAAACATAAACACGCGGACAGAATACAGTGTAGCGTTAAGAGGCAATAAACGATCTTGGTTGTGATATTAATCGTAATTTCGATGCGTTTATTTCTCCAGTAGAAAGTTGATTGACTGACACCCGTTCCCTTCTGCTCTCCGATTCTCGAATATAAACGTATAAGTAATCCCGCGCGCTCTTCGATGTGATCGCGCGCGTAAATAAAAAGACTGTATATTTTTTTTTTTTTTTTTATGGTGGTAAAAAAACAGGATAAATCCTCATGGACCATAACGGTTGGAGTGTGACGGCAGTTCACCGAAGCTACCCACCTACACTCTCCCACCCGCCGTGTGACGTGACTCGCTGATCCTCTCAGACCGGGCTGTTTCAAGCGATCTATCAATCGAACGCAAGGAGCCTCCGGGTCGTCGAAGACCAGCTGACCGCCCAAATCCCGCTTCTCTTCAACCGGAGGGTAAACCATCCGGGGAAGAGTAGTAAAGTCCACCTACACCATTCTCCAGCGGGGAACCGCGTAAGCATTACTTCCCGCTGGAGAACCGCGTCAAGTCCTCTCGTTGTCCACGGGTCCTGTATCGTTTCGTTACGTCCGTTTATTCACATTCATCCATTTGTTCATACCATTTACTCTCGCATTCTTCTCGTCTAACACTCGACTTCCAGGCAACCGTCCGCCTTTTTCCCTCGTAGGATAGTCTCAACGTACGTTGCCGTTACCGTCCAGTAGTCTTTGTCTTGTAGCATCTTTGCCACAATGTTGTTGGGCGTGATGTTTCCAAGTGTCGTCTCCAGTCTTTGCCTTTCGTCGTTCTAGTGTGAGCATTTGAAAAATGTATGCTCTGCGTCATCACATTTGTATCCACAGTATTTACAGTCGGCGCTGTTAACTTTGTTTCTGTCAAACAGATATTTCCTGAAGTACCCGTGGCCGGTAAGAAACTGGGTCAGGTAAAAATTCACTTCCCCAAATTGCCTCTCCGTCCACGGTCTCAGGTCGTCAATGAGTCGTCTATTCCATGCTCCGTTCGTGCTCATCCTCCATTGTTTGTTCCAGTCCGTCATCGTCCTAGTTCTTTCGTCCTGGGCAGCTTCCGTTCTGGTCATGTCGCTGTTTCGTTCGTACACGCGTTTCCGCTCTCTGGCGAGCATGTTTATCGGGATAACCCCCGCCACCACCAGGACAGCCTCAGCCGAGACTGTTCTGTAGGCGCAGGCTATCCTCAGTGCTCCCTGTCTTGGTACGTTTGTCAGTCGTTTGCAGTATTTCTTGACCCTCAACGCGTCGGCCCACACCTCCGCCCCGTAGAGCATGATCGAGTGGGTCGTTGTCATCAGTAGTCGTCTCTTCCATTGTCTCGGTCCAAATGTATTTGCCATAAGACGACTGAGAGCGGAAGTCCTCTCTGCCGCCTTCCTCGCTGTCTGTTGTATGTGCGGCCAGAAGGTCATCTTCGTATCTAGGGTCACCCCCAGATACTCGACCGCCCTACTGGTCCGCAGCGATACCTCTCCGACTGTCATGGGAATCAGGGTATTAATCCTGCTTTCCGTCAGAAGGATGAGTTCTGTCTTGGCCAGGGCAAGGCTAAGTCCGCGTTCAGTCATCCATCTATTGATTCGTAACATCGCGCGGTTCAGAAGCATTGGCGCCAGCTCCGGGGTACGGGCTATTATCACCACAGCCACATCATCGGCGTAGGCAACCAGCTCCACCCCCGGTGGCATCGGTAGTCTTAGTAGTGCGTCGTACAGTATGTTCCAGAAGTCGGGTCCAAGGATTGAACCTTGGGCGACTCCTGCTGTGATTCGTCTGGTCACTGTTCTGTCGGTCGTCTCGTATCAAATCCATCTGTCGTGTAGGTACTCCCTCATCACCCGCATCAGGTATTCGGAAACCCTGAAAGTTTGTAGGGCCTCCAGAATATCCCCCCACCGAGCGGAGCTGAAGGCATTCCTGACATCAAGAGTCGCGAGAAGTACTATTGGCCTCGCTCCGTAGCACACGAGCCTCGTCCGCCGAAAGGCGTCGGTCACTTGTCGAATCGCCCCTATAGTTGAGCAGCCCCGTCTGAATCCGTACTGGTTTCCTGCAAGTCCTCCGTTTGCAGGTACCGCGTTCGTCAGTCTTGGTTTCAATAACGCTTCGTAAAGTTTACCCGCTGTGTCTAGAAGACTCAGGGGCCTATAGGAAGACGGACTATTCGGCTCTCCTTTTCCTTTATGCAGGAGAACCAGTCTAGCAGTCTTCCATCGTCTGGGAAAGATGCCCGCACGTAAGACCGCGTTATACTTATCCAGGAGGAGTCCTGGACGTACGCCCACGATCTGCTGGAGGATCTCTCCCGGTATACCGTCTGGTCCGGGTGCCTTACCAGGCTTGATCGTGGACACAGCCTTAATAAGCTCTGCCCCGACAAACTCTGGCACTGTCGTCTCTTGTTCGTTCGTCATTTCTTCCGTCTCTGGTTGGTTTGGGAAAAGTCCATCTACTATTGCTTTCATGGTGTCTTTGTCTTTTGGTTCAGAAGGGCCAAGGGCCCCCAGTTTCTTGGTCACAATCTTGTAGCCAAGTCCCCAGGGGTCCCGCTCCACTTCTTCACACAACTGTCTAGCGCATCGGTTTTTACTGTCCTTTATTTTAGTAGTCAGTCTCTTACGTGCCATCTTGTAAGCTGTCGATAGTTCGTCCGCGTCTGGTCTGCTCTTTTTCCGTGCACGGTTCATCCTCCGGCGGCAGGCAATGCATTTCCCACGGAGGAGGCCAATCTCGCCCGTCCACCAGTACATTGCTCGTTTTTGCGTTCGGCCCTTGCGTCGAGTCATCGTGGCGTCGCACAGTTCCGTTATCAGTTCCATTGTCTTGTCCGTTGTCCATTCGGCACGCTCCCGCAGACCAAGCTCTGCCGGGACAGACTCGGCGGGTAACGGTGCCTCCCTTAGCAGTTTGTCAAACAGCTCTCTATCTTGTCGTCGTAAGTTCCAATACGTTGAAGTCCTGTCTCTAGTTTGTCCGTTTCGTATGTTCGTCGATTGATCTGTCACCTCAAAGACGATGTGCTGATGATCGCTGGCTGTATAGTCCTCGGTCACCCGCCATCCTCTTATCCGCGACGAGATCCTGTCTGACGTCATCGTCACATCGGGTATTGAGTATCCGAAGCCCGGTCGTCTATAGACAACGACCTATAGGTCGTTGTCGTCCCTTGGTTGACCACTACCAGATCAAGCCTTGCGGCCATTTCCAGAAGCAGCCTTCCTCGTTTGTCCGTCGTTGTCATACCCCACTCGACCGCTCTCGCGTTCATGTCTCCCGCGACGACAAAGTCACCCGGGAGACCTGTGAGGGCGTCTTCCAGCTTACCGACTTTTTCCTCGTACACTGCCATCGTGCAGTTTGGGGTCAAATATACGCTAACGTAGGTGACGGAATCTACCCTCACCCACGCGTAATCTTCCCCCCTGCCAGACGCTTGTATTCTCCTAGCCGGTTTGCCTTTGACCCATATGGCCGACGTACCGAGGGTACTCGAGAACCAGCCGTCCTGTTCTCGTAAGTCCCACAGTTGCTCGCTCAGTATCAGTATGTCTACGTTTCGTTCCTTCGCTGTCTGTGTAATAAGCAGCTGGGCTGCCTCGCACCTACGCAGGTTTCCTTGTAAGATTCCTGTCATTGTCGTGTCTGCTTCCGGCACTCCTCCAGCGCTGCCCGGTAGGCCGTGCATGCTCCCGTTCCCGGGACGTGCGCCCTCTCCGTTGCACGCGCCTCGGAACATAGGAAGCACGTCGGCTGTTTGGTGGGGCAGGCTCTCCCGACATGGCCGGTCCCCCCGCACCTCCAACAGCACTGTCCTCTGTCAGGTCTTGTTCAGTCCGTTCGTCTATGTCCGTATCCGAGGCACCGGTAGCACCTCGGGACCGTCAATCTTTCTCTCAGCCGACAGTTGACCCAGCCGATCTTGATTCTGCCCTTCTTGAGCAGTTTGTGGGCCGTGTCTCAGTCTGCTTCGAACACTGCCATACAAACGTCGTGTTTATTCGGTCCAAAAATGTGGATCTTAAAGTCCGCATCTTGTCCTGTTTCTCGTTTCAATGCGTTCTGTACATCATTCGTGTCTGTAACACAGTCGAGGTCTAGTATCTCTAGCGTCTGTCCGTGTGTCATGTCTCGTACATTACCCTCATTTCCAAGAGTAACCTGGAGTTTCTCCTGGAACTTCCGTCTTGCGTCTGCGTTACAGCGAAAGCGCATGAGGAGTCCTCCGTCCTTAGTCTTCCGATATCCCGAGATACTCACTTTAGAGCCCTCGGGATTAATCTCCGTCTTTAGTCGGCGCAGGGTATCCGCGTACGTTCGTCCGTCGTTTGGCCGTACCAGTATAACGTTGGACCCCCCCTTCCGGCGGGAACCACCCGCACTGGGCCGGTTCTTGTCCAGCTCGGGCCGTTTGTTCCCGTGGATAGGCGTCGCCGCTGCGGATGTCGAAGCTAGTGGCCTCTCCCTCCGCGCGCCCAGCGCCACCACAGGGGTAGTCTGTTGCGTCTTCTGTTTGAGGGAAGTCGTTTCCGTCGTTTGGTCATTAGTCTTCTGTTTAGACTTCCTCTTTTTTCTGTTCGCGGAGTTCACCGTGGTCCAGCCTGACTCGTCCGCAACCCTTTGATAGGCCACGGCTTGCTCAGGGCTGGCCCCCGTGTCCTCCCTCTTTCTTTTCTGTCTTTCTGTCCTCCTATCGTTTACGGACTCCAGGAGGGGATTTAGGCGGTCGCATTCACTCCATGCAATCTCCACCGCCTCCTTTATTACAGCCATACTAGTCGTTATGTCCGTACTAATATTTCTCTGTATCTTAGTCCGTGTCTCCATCTTTTCGAGCGCGGCATCAATGTGCCTGAGCTGCGTGCGAAACAGCTGGAGGTTTTCTGTCATATGTCCGTTGTCATTGTCCACGTCTTTCATGTCGGCGTCAGTGTTGGAGGTCTGCTTTTCGGACCCCTCGTTTTTCCGCGCAGGTGGCACTTGTATGCGCCGCAGCGGTACCGTTACGTCTCGTGTATCACTAGTTCTTGTCGGTGTTCGTCCTGTCGTCGGTTCTTGGCCCTCATCGGCAGAGACGTAGCTCACCCCGCTGTCGCCGCTTGACCCACTGTCCGTCCTCTGTCGTCTCGGTATGTTCAGTAGTTTCTTGTCGTTTTTTCCTGTCTTTCCCCCCGTTCCCGTGCACAAAGTGCGGCCCTCAAAATCCGTGCCGCTGCCCGTGGCCACCGGGGCTTTCACCCGATCGGAACCCGGGGTGGATTCCTCCTGAGAAGGAGTTACCACTTGAGGTACATCTATGTTTTCATTGTGCATATTCATATTGTTGGTTTTGTCCCGTTGTGCTGAAGGTCCCTCGTGGTCGCGACTCCACGAACCGCGCTGGGACAACGCACGGCCCCTGAGGTCCCCCCCCCCTGTATGTTTACCCTGTGTGTTCAGTGTTCCCCCCTGTGGTGTGTGCGTGTACGTGAGTGCCCATAGGCGAAACCGGGCTTCATTCACGGGGAGAGTCCGTTTAGAGATATCCCCTTCTCTCGCTTTCGGGCGGCTTCGTTTATAGGAGTCCTCGACCATTCGCTTTTCGGTAAGACCCGTTTATACGGTCACCGAGCATTCACTTCTCCGGTTTGCCAGAAGGCGTGTGTGTGTGAGTGTTTGCGTAGTGTGTGTGTGTGTGTATGTGTATGAGTGATTAATGGTTGGACACATCGGCAGAATACCATTATCTTTTGCGTCATTTGTGAGCCATATCTTCCTCTTGGCCGTGTCCGTTATAGCGTTGCTGCTCAGAGCATTGACGCGACGGACAACGTTTCCACCGGGCACGTCGTGGACGTTGGAAGCTAGCATTTGCCCAGTGAGGTGTTACCACTCACTGGACCAGCCCGGCAAAAAGACGGTATATTAACCCCGTTACAAAACATTTAATTACTACCTTCTTCGAGGTTATGTCTTGTCACGGGTGAAACCCGCTCAGGACGTTTCTCACGCCTTTCGTAGCGCGACACCGTACGTTATTCGAACTACAATAATTCGGGATATAACACCGATGCAGCACCACGTCATTTGTTTTTACCCCAACTCAGACGCCGCATCACTGGACAATACTTTTTCTTGAATAAATATGATTATGATATATTTTGTTAGTTGACTGATTAAAAAAAATGTTAATAGCTGTAGTAAAGATAAATATTAGTCTTCAAAATAGTAAAATTTGAAAACTATAATATAAGAATTAGATTATGTTGTTTGGAGCAAATAGCAATAATTAATCAGTGAAATACAAATTCAAATAATAAGTATAAATTGGAAAAGCATTATTAAAATATCATAATTGAATTATTTGTACATATTTTACACGAAATGTGACGATTCAGAATTATTAATAACCTCAGTAGTAATATCTTAACCTAATTAAATGGTTATTATTCATTACTTTAAACATAAACAGTTAGTAAAAGAAGCATAATTATGAAAATATTATTCATTAAGGGAGGGGTAGGGTCTAATGGTAAAAAAAAACACAATTTTTGCGAATTATTTTTAGAAATATGGCTTAAGATACTTTAATAAAAACTTTTGCATATTACAGTACATCATTTGAACAATATTAAAAAAAATTTTGATGCGAAGGTATTGAAAAATAAGCCAGTGAGAGAGCATCTGCCAAAACGTGTTTTCGGAAAGGCGTCTTGCGGTGAGCATCGCCGTTCGCCGTAGAATCATCTGAAATAAAAAAAATCAGTATTTTTAGTTGAAGTAAGACTTTTTCTCGCCCCCTCCCCCGTTATTTTTGATCTTTTTCTTTTTTTAATTTTTGTCGTCTGTTTAAAGTAAAACAGCTATTTTTTTACGAAAAATTCTGCCATTTTGTAGGTGGAAAACTACCTCAATGTTAAAAAAAAAAAAATAACGGGGGGGGAGGTATTTTATATGTAGAAAGTGTGTGCCAAATTTGAAAAGAATCGGTTTAGTAGTTTCCGAGTTCTGTTGATCACCGACTTTTAGAAAGTCATTTTGAGAAAAACGTGTTTCAAGTTTTTAACTCTGAAAAAGTGAAAAAAAGTTTATTTTCTTACCTTATACGGAATCATCTATTCCAGCTCCATAAAGTACATTCCTTGCAGCAATATCATTGTTCAAAGATTGACGAGGGATTAAATCTTATACCTGCTCCGCTGTTTGAAGAGGGGTCACTAAATGCTCTATAAATTTAAAAGTTTTACTCCGATTGACTTGAAATTTTAAGATAACATTCTTGAAATGATTTACTACAAGAATTGCTGAAAAAAAATTTTCGATTTTTAGATCCTACCCCCCCCCCCCCCTCCTCTTGATAAATGTGATAGAGATAAAAATTTTTCACGAGTAGTTTCTTATCTATGAGTGAAATAAAATATAAGTTCTGTTGTTGTCCCGCAAACGGGCTACTAAAATTTAGCTGATTGATAATTAATAGTTCGAATCTCTCTGTGAATAGGATTTGTAATATTTTGATAGCTTATGATATAAAGCAATTGTTAACATTGACTTCTCTAGCAAAATATGTCAATCTACTTTTTTATCATTAAAGCAAACTAAAATTGGAATTCAAATTTATACCCCTGCTATTCGGCCATGTTGGCAAATTTTTCGAAAAGTGATCAATGGATTACGTAGGGATGTTTTTAGTCACGGACACTTAAATGTTGCATTTTATCGAGTTCGATTATACACTCGGCAACAAAATTATCGCAACAAAGATTTTTCATCGAAAAATTGCCATTTTTCAAATGCTTGTAACTCGGTCAATTTTTATCGTATTGAGATCATTTTTTTTTTGTTTTATAGAAAATTATGTGTACTTTGAGAAACAAATGATATCCACCGTCTGCAAGATAATCTCACATTGCTATGTCTTAATCAGGCATACCAACTTTTTTTTCTTAAAAAATTCAATAGTTTGCACGTATGCCTGGATTACCAAAATTTTTTTTTCGAAAAACTACAGAATTCCTTTCAAAGTACACTTTTCAACGAGTATTTTTAATCAAAATTCGACACTCCACGATTTTTTTCGACCGAGTTATGCCATTTTAAAGATATTCCAATGTTTTAGCCAAATACCGCCAACATCAGCATTACCCGATGCGTACCGCGAGGAGGTTGTTGGTCGGACTTACGCATCATTGTGGCCCTGAAAAGGGCCGATTGTGTAAACCGTTTTTAACATTAGGGATCCCGCGGCTCGTCACTTCCGTAGTATTTTTTGACTCCAAACCCTATGCGCTTAAAGCCTTTAGTATCGTGTATTGACACCTCGCTGACGAATTACCTCTCTTAAACGTTCTTGCATATTAATGCATGCTCTAATTGAATCCTGAGGTATCTCGTGCCAAATTTCATTCAGAATTCTCCCAAGCTCTTGGAGGTTAGCAGGAGGTCTCTGTATGTTACTTAATCGCCTACCCATCGTATCCCACACATGTTCTATAGAATTGAGATCTGGACTACAAGCAGGATGAGGCAATACCTCTACGTTGTTTTCTGCTAAGTAAGTACGAGTTTTCCTTGCAGTATGAGGGCGTGCATTATCCTGCATCAAGATAAAATTACAACCCATTTGCCGACGCATTGGAATTACGTGAGGACGTAAAACTTCGTTTATGCAACGTCCCGCTGTTAGTCCAGGGGTTGGGATAATCACTAAATCTGATCGATGGTTCATTGATATTCCACCCCAAACCATAATGGATCCTCCACCAAACGCACGAGTTGGATCAACGTGATTTGGTGCAAAACGTTGTCGTCGACGACGCCAAATTCGAATCCTAGCATCATTTCCGTACAGACAAAACCGAGATTCATCTGTAAAAAATACATGTCTCCACTCTCTTGGTGTCCAATATCGATAATTTCGGGCGTAATTCCGACGAGCTCGTCGGTGGACTGCTGCTAAATTAGGCACTCTAGCACGAATTCGTGATCTCAAACCTTTGTCATGAAGGCATCTCCTTATCGTCTGAGCGCTAATTCGTCTGCCTGGTAAAGCATTATTTTCAATTTGTCGCGCAACCTGCCTTGGATTGCGCAGAGCTTCATTAACAATGTTGCGATCCTCTCGATTTGTAGTAATCCTATGTCGACCTTGACCAGGTCTCCGGCGATAAGAACCTGTTTCTTCATACCGACTAAGAACGCGTGACACCGTTGAACGATGAATCCCCATTCTTCTGGATATTTCGCTTTGATTCAATCCCGCTTCTAGCAGGGCAACAATTTGAGCAGATTCGATTTCAGTAAGCCGAGGCATTTCGATTGCGACGGTAATGGTTAATTGTTGTGGACGCTGTATAGTAAAATTAATGTTGAATGATTTTTTGCCTTAACTCTTGGCCAGTATGCCACCTTAAACTGTTATTTTATTTTTTTTAATTGATTTGTCGGTAAGGTTGACTAAAACATTGGAATATCTTTAAAATGGCATAACTCGGTCGAAAAAAATCGTGGAGTGTCGAATTTCGATTTAAAATACTCGTTGAAAAGTGCACTTTGAAAGGAAATCTGTAGTTTTTCGAAAAAAAAATTTTGGTAATCCAGGCATACGTGCAAACTATTGAATTTTTTAAGAAAAAAAAGTTGGTATGCCTGATTAAGACATAGCAATGTGACATTATCTTACAGACGGTGGATATCATTTGTTTCTCAAAGTACACATAATTTTCTACAAAACAAAAAAAATGATCTCAATACGATAAAAATTGACCGAGTTACAAGCATTTGAAAAATGGCAATTTTTCGATGAAAAATCTTTGTTGCGATAATTTTGTTGCCGAGTGTATATGTGATTCTATCTATTCCGGATAATTCATAACTCTTTCGAATTTCTTTTTCACGTATACAATTAATCATAATTACAACAAATTATAAATTAAAGTCTATATCAAACTTCAGATTGAAATACATGAGAATCACATTATTGGCTATTAAAAAAATTATTATTTTATCTACGAACAACATTTTTTTATTTCAGGCATTTTTTATGTAACAAATAGGATATCTCAAAAACTACAGAATATTTTTTTAAATTTTCAAAAATCCATGTATTAGTGATTGGATGGCGAATGAGAATCCCTTTTTAGAATTTCAATTACTTGATTAATAAATGTCATACAGCTGTTTAAACTTGCAACGATTACCGAAAATCGTTTCGACTCGCGTAGGTTAAGAAGCGGCGAAGCGTAGCAGCCGCGATCGGTTTGAGAGAGAGAGGGCGCGTAGGGGCAATGACCGGGAGGGGAGTGTTCGACAGTCAGTATGACTGTGTCACTCATTCCGGCTACATCGAGCTACCCTTTGTGAGCTACCAACGCGAACGCGCAGCTTCTGAGAGATCCAGGGAGACGAGCGCATCACTAGTGAGTGCGGAGGTGAAGGGGTGTAGTGCGCAGAGTGTGCATTCTCAGCAGGAGTAACTGTCACGAGTGGAGTGCCGAGTGCGCGCACTGTTCAACGTGCGCGACCTCGGCGGTTGCGAAGGTTCGCTCTACAGCCCTAGCAGCATCCCCAGCAGCGAGTGATCCCGGCGGCAGCACAGTAATAAGCAGAGCGGCGAGCATCGAAGCGTCCCATCGACAGCTAGTGCGCTGGATACGGTTGGCCACCGTATCCCCATCTGATCCGCGGTAGGTGCTCAAAATTACCTATTGTTGTCTGTAGGCGATCCCGCGCAGCGTGCGCGGTGAAATTGTTTAAAGCATGCGAGCGTTTAGTCCGCGACGGTCGCGAGTTTTTCTCTCTCTCCCCTCGTTTATATTGTCAACCGATTTCGCGTGCGTGAGTCTCTCGGCAAATCCCTCCCGTGTAATTGATAGAATTCAATAAAGCGTTTAACAGCTATTCGTAATCGAGTTATTGTTTCGTCTTTCCTTTGTCCGGAATGCATGTTATTGTTTACGTTCGGTTCGAATAAGCCGGTAAAAAGGCACGGATCGCGTAAATAACGAGAGAAGCGACTTGCAACCCGAGTTTCCAGCAGCGGCCGACGGAGCGCTGCTAAGCAAGCGCGACAGCGCCGCCAAGTGGCGAGTTCGGGAATCCAACTCCGCTTGGCGAGGGAACTCTGCGCAGGCGCACTCCCGGACAAGGTAGGTTGACGTGCTTACGGCACGTAGATAACAAGGCGTCGTTTGACCGAAATAACAAATAGGTTTAATAGGTTAACGGTTAAACGGCAGCCTGTTACAAACTATTAATTTGTTAATAATAAATAACCTACGAACTTTGTTGTAATGTATGTACCTATATATTTTGTTACTGGGATTTAGACCGTTTACATAAAAATATTTATCGAGAGGATTATAGAAAACTGCAGCTCGTTCCGGGCGTGCAACAACCATACGAGGTTGTGCCCGATAGTTCAGCTTCACCTTATGGCCCGCGGAGAGCGTCGTGGATCACACAGTAAGAATTCGCGATCTTGATTAATTAATTAACGAGTTCAGAGCGGCGCAAAGGGAACGGAGGGGAGTCAAGCGCAAAGAAATCAAGAGCGTGTAATAAGTAAAACGACAAACTTTATATGCGTGAATGAAAAGTGTACAATAGAGGTAGTGCAGCGGTAGAGAGAGAAGCAAAAGCAAGCGAAAGAGAAACCTAAATGACAAGAAGGCACTTACATACATGTCGCTGAGCCCTTGTGCTAAAAATTAAGTTCGTGTCCTTGGATGAGAACAATAGCCTGATGGCGAAAACTCTGGTGATAGCTTTGCCGCTCTCGCAGGAAAAAGAATCTATGCGTGTTAAGACTTTTTGGTGAAATGAATTGATTTAAATTTGAAACAATGATCTTTAATTAATCAACAATTTAAAGTATGTACAAAATAAAAGTCTATATCAGAGACACGGCCTGCCCCGTGCAGCCACTCTCTCGTAACCAACTTACATGTCTAAGTGTTAGTGTGCGCTTGCTCTACATGCGTTATCACATACAGTTGCACTCGTACTTCCCATCCGTGTGCGCGCATGCGCACTCACTTACTTGATATAGCGGGAAAATATAAATTCATAATTTAACACACCTCCTTGAATTTATATTTCCTTGCTTCTTTTCATTTTCAAAATTCATAGTGTTACATATTGTTTATTAAATTTTTCGCATTAGAAATTTTCTTATAATATATTTAATTTTTCTCGAAAATTTTGAAACTTAACTTTTTCTAAAGCCTTTGTAAAAATGTCAGCAATATTATTTTCACTGTCTACCTTTAATATATCAATCTCTTTTCTTTCATGACTCTCATTTACAAAGTGAAAGTGAGTTTCTATATACTTTGATTTCTTCGTTAAGTTTCCAAATTTTGCAATGGCAATAGCCCCGGAATTATCTTCATATATATTTATCGGTTTTTCGATTTTTACATATAAATCTTGCAGTACATTTTTTACTACCTTCAACTCGCTCACAGCATCTGACAACGCTACATATTCTGCTGCCGTTGAAGACTTCGCAACGCTACCTTGCTTCTTAGCTTTCCAATAGATCGCGTTTCCAAAATATCTTATTACATAACCTGTTGTTGATTGTCTGTTATTTTTATCTCCAGCCCAATCTGCGTCAACATAACAATCTAACATATCAAGATCAGAGTTTCTTAGAAAATTTAATTTTTTCTCTTTAGTTAAGTACAAATATTTTAGTACTCTCAAAACGTATTTATAATGTGATTTATCGTAACAATTTTGAAACCTACTTAAGTAATTTACGCTATAACTAATATCAGGTCGTGTACAAGTGCTAATATATAATAAAGCTCCAATTAGATTTCTAAATTTTATTTCATTTGATACTGTTTGAGCTGCACTTAAGTGTAAATTTTTTTCCATAGGTGTATGATACAATTTGCTATTTTCCAAATGATATGCTACACCCAATGACTGTATGTATCCACTTTGATCCAGACTTAATTCCCCTTTTTCAATATCATATTCTATATTTATTCCTAAATATGTTTTAATTTTCCTCAAATCTTTCATAGCAAATTTACTCATTAATCTCTTTTTTATTTCTATAATTCTTTTCTTATTCTTAGCACAAATTAATAGGTCATCAACAAATAACAAAATAAATATTTTATCACCATTCTCAATTTTTATATATAAGCAGTAATCACTCTTACTTCTCTCAAAACCTAAACTCGTAATGTAACCATCGAAGCATTCATACCATGCTCTCGGACTTTCGCTAAGTCCATATAAAGCTTTTTCTAACTTTAGAACTTCTCAAGTATTATCATCAAAACCTGGTGGTTGTTTTACGTAAACTTCAGACTTTACTCGCCCATTCAAAAAAGCTGTCTCAACATCCATCTGTTCAATTTGAAATTTATTTTGATTACAATGTGATAAAAGTAATTTTAATGTTTGTAATCTAACTACAGGCGAATAAACATTTTCCATTTGTTCATCTTGTTGAAAACCACGTACAACTAATCTTGTTTTTTTTCTACCATCATGTTTGTTTGTGTAAACCCATTTTAAATTTAGAATTTGTTTATCTTTTGGTCTTTCAACCTTTTTCCAAGTTTTATTTTTTTTAATACATTCTAATTCTTTATTCATTGCTTCTTCCCACAACTCTGACTCATCGTTATTTATCGCGTCTTTATATGACTTTGGGGAATCGGCACTGACAGTATTTACATAAATAAAATTTGAAATGGGATTACCATTGTTACGTCTCGTGCATCAACTACGAATAGCTAATGAATGAGACGTTCCAATATGTTGACTAGTGGTCGGATATGTCTCACTTATAATAATAATATGTGGAAATGTATGTCTGATGATTGTACTACCTTTAATTGTTGATAAAATGTAGCAGGCTCTAACTGCTTGTTGATTGTATGAGTGTAGCAGGCTCTAACTGCTTGTTGAATTGAATAAATGTAGCAGGCTCTAACTGCTTGTTGAATTGAATAGGATAGGTTTGAATAATACTTGCACGATATTACTTGTAACAGTCGTGAGTTTATTAAGAAAAATGATCACCAATTGTCGGACCGGTGTGTACGGAGTAAAGATAATTTCTTTTTAACTGACTGACTGCTCACCTTTCGGGTGGTTCGTCTTATATACATAAATTTGTGCTTAATAAATCGCTGATGTTTCTTGTGTAGTTGAGTAATTTTCTTTTTGAGTTCATTGTGTGTTGTGTAATGCTGAGTATGGTCTTTGTGTTTTGCTGCTGTATCGTTTTCTGGTGGACGTGTTTTGATTTTACGAAATTCGGGATTGCACTTTTAAAGAATGTAAATGAGTAAAGATACGTCTTGAGACGTAACACCATACTAATCTGGTTTTTTTTTCTCTCTTGTTGATCTACGTCTCTCTGTTTCTTTATTTTCGATGTTTTCATACTTAATATTCTCATCAAACACCTCATCCTCACTCATACTTTCATATGTTGTTACACTTTCTTTATCACTTTCTTTATCACTATCATTTTCGCTTTCGAGACCAATCCATTCTACATCATTTTCAACTATATCTACATGTCTCGCAATGGTTATTCTATTGTTCATTAACACTCTATATCCAACATTGTCGTAACCAACCAAAATACCTAAATCAGCTTTTCTGTCCCATTTGGAATGTCTTTTTTCTTCGGGAACTCTTATAAAAATTTTGCTACCAAATATTTTTAAATACTTCATACTTGGTCTTTTGCCAAAAAATATTTCAAAAGGTGTTTTATTTTCTACTGTGTTCGCAATTGTACGGTTTTTTAAATAAGCTGCAGTTTTTACTGCTTCTGGCCAAAATTTTATATTCAATTTTGACTCTGACATTAGACATCTCGCAGTGTCCATTACCGTTCTGTTGTAACGTTCTGCTGTACCGTTTAACGGATGTACATAAGGAGGACATGGCTCAAGATAAATTCCCTTTTCTCTAATCAAATTGAAGATATCATTATTTATATATTCTCTACCATTGTCACATCTAAGTTTTTTTATTTTCTTACCAGTTATATTTTCAACTAAATTTATGTATTGTAACAGGCTGCCGTTTAGCCTATAATATCTCTGGAACGTACCTATATAATGACTAAACGACGCCTAGTTATCTATGTGCTCGAAGCACATCAACCTACCTTGTCTTGGAGTGCGCCTGCGCAGAGTCTCCTCGCTACTCCGAGTTGGGTTCCCCCTACTCGCCGCTTGGCGGCGCTGTCGCTCTTGCTTAGTAGCGCTCGAGCGGCCGCTGCTGGAAACTTGGTTTGCAGGGCGCCTCTAATTACACAGGCCCACAAAAAAAAATGAACTTGGATGTCCATCGACAAAACCCATGTACTCCTACGTATTTTTGCGCGCTGAGTCCGAATCTGGCATTCGTTTAACCTCAGCACGTCGGGTTCAAGGGCATTTGAAGTTTACATTGCAGAAATCAGCAATAACTAATACAAGACATCTGTCTGTTAAGTTTTTGGGGTCGCTGAGTTTAAATCCGGTATTTGTTTTTCTCCATGAGGTAAGTTTGAAGGTTAGTTCAAGGTCAAAGCTGTTTACTCTAGGAAAAATGAATTTTTGACTGCAGATTCTGAAAGAGCGGGAAATTTTACGTCCAGATACATATTCAATTTTTTTTAATATAACCCTCAAGGTCATGTGAAGGTCACTTAATCTTGTTGGATGGAGGATTCGTATGACAATAAGATAATGGAATTTCATGGGGCAAACTACCAAGTCGTTATGTTTTCAGGGTCGCCGAATCCAAATCCGCGGTGTTCGTTTGTCTCCATCAGGCCGCATTGAAGGTCGTTTAAAGGTCAAATCCTCGACAATTAGTGAAATCGAGTCAAGTTATCATTCTAACATATTTTTTGAGCATCTGAACCCAAATATAAAGACCGCTTAATACCTCAGGGTCAAAATCAAGGTCATCCCAAGGTCAAATATACATTTTTTCATTAAAAAAAGAAAATTTTGACCACAGTTGCATGAAAAATAGAAAATTTCACATATTAGTGAATTATGTGCCATAAATTAGTATTCGAGAAAAATACTGAAGCTGACTAATCGTCGCATGACAAACAGCCACATATGGAGACATGGGTATCATGTATTACAAAACTCATGATTTTCTTTTTTTTCTTGTTCTTTTATCTTCGAATGATCTATGTAGGGGATTCCGCTTTCGTTTCTTTCCGTCGATAATATGTTCTCTTTTCAATGTCCAACAAAAGTCCGCTATCATATTTATGTCCCACCGGCCCTGGTATCGCTGTTCCATTACTTTAATATCTTGGTGAAACCGTTCCCCTTGTTCTTCGCTATAATCTCCAAGATTTTGTGGAAAGTAGTCTAAGTGTGAATAAAGAAAGTGTAGCTTGTAATTCATCAAGCAACCCAAACTATTGTAATTTTTAAGTAAGTCTTCAACTAGTTTTTTGTAGTTCTCGCTCTTGTGATTCCCTAAGAAATTTTCCACTACATCCTTGAAGCTAATCCATGCTGCTTTCTCTTTATCGTCCATCTTGTCTATGAATGCTTCATCCTTTAACAATGTGCGGATTTGGGGACCGTCAAATATACCTTCTTTCAATTTAGCGTCAGATACTCTTGGAAATTTTGTTCCCAGGTACGAGAAACATAGCCCTTCTTTATTCAACGCTTTAACGAATTGTTTTATTAAACCAAGTTTAATATGGAGAGGAGGAAGAAGGACCTTGGATGGCTCTACTAATGGCTTGTTAATGATGTTATCCTTACGGGGTTCGAACGTTGATCTATCAGGCCATTCTGCTTTTACATAATGATTCTTACGATCCCTGCTATCCCACATACATAAGAAACATGGAAACTTTGTGAAGCCTGATTGCTGACCTAGCATGATGGTAAGAATCTTGAGATCACCACAGATTAGCCAGTTGTGTTTCTTGTACTGTATTTTATTTAATACCAACTCAACATTTTTGTAATCTTCTTTCAGGGTAACCGAATGGGCCAGAGGTATTGCAGAATATTTATTAGTGTTATGTAATAATACAGCCTTCAGGCTTCGCTTAGAAGAATCCAGAAATAATCTCCATTCCTCAGATTTATAAACATCCTTCTTAAATTCGTTCATCAGATCCTTAACATTGTTGCAAAATACGAGATCATTCTCCGTAGAGAAATATTTTCTGAAGTCTTTTTCTCTATTCCGATAGTAAGAACATTTAGTACCTTTCGCCAGTAAATTTTTTTCCTTCAACCTCGAAGCAAGCAACTCTGCTCCCTCCTTTGATAAGCCTAACTCTCTAACTAGGTCATTAAGTTCTTTCTGATCAAATTCTCCTTTTATCTTTGTTTGTGATCCAGATGGCACATACTCGTCATTACTCTCGTCCGTTTCTTCTCTTTCACTCTCGGCCTCATCAGAACTAGAAATCTCTAATTCAGTAAGTGCAGAAGAAAGGTCACTTTCTACATCTGTATCTCTTTCTTCTGTTGGAGCTATAAACGGCTTGATTACACTAGACACACTCGCGTATACAATTTTGTGGACATTAGATGAGTTAAAACCTATAGTTTTTGTCATACAAAAATAACAATTCTCTAAATTTTCTGGCTCACTCCAAACCATAGGTTTGACAAATTTTAATGGAGTTTTGTCCTTTTTGTACCGGCTAAACATCAGCCTACAGCTATTGCATATCAATTGTGGCAGCCAATCTAGCTCACCATCAGTGACTTTACAACCGAAACACTCATCGTATACTAGTTTCAAATCATCTGTGAATTTGCGAAGATCCGACTTTTTCAAAAAGTATTTGCCACACACATAGCAAAAGGAATTCACTTTTTGCTTACAACTATGAGAATTAGAGCGTATTCTTGTATTGTTGTACTCTACAGAGACCAAGTTTCCAACCACTGTAGAGCTGCAGTCGCATGATGACGACGATTGCGGACCTGCTTGCTCATCCTGACCAATCGCCGATACTGGGCATCCGAAACCCTGCATCGTACCTCTTCGTGTGCCAACCATGACGGCATCATGCCTTCACCCCAGGGTTTTGCCGGAAAACAAAAAGCCAAAAAAAAGCCGTTTTCCGCCGTCACCACGTGGAGGTACCCTGGGTTGCGGCACACGATTATTTCGGGAGTGTGATCAAAAAAATAAGTAACGATCACAGCTAGATGTAAGATTTTCCATTTTCTCTGAATCTGTGGTCAAAATTTTCTTTTTTTAATGAAAAAATGTATATTTGACCTTGGGATGACCTTGATTTTGACCCTGAGGTATTAAGCGGTCCTTATATTTGGGTTCAGATGCTCAAAAAATATGTTAGAATGATAACTTGACTCGATTTCACTAATTGTCGAGGATTTGACCTTTAAACGACCTTCAATGCGGCCTGATGGAGACAAACGAACACCGCGGATTTGGATTCGGCGACCCTGAAAACATAACGACATGGTAGTTTGCCCCATGAAATTCCATTATCTTATTGTCATACGAATCCTCCATCCAACAAGATTAAGTGACCTTCACATGACCTTGAGGGTTATATTAAAAAAAATTGAATATGTATCTGGACGTAAAATTTCCCGCTCTTTCAGAATCTGCAGTCAAAAATTCATTTTTCCTAGAGTAAACAGCTTTGACCTTGAACTAACCTTCAAACTTACCTCATGGAGAAAAACAAATACCGGATTTAAACTCAGCGACCCCAAAAACTTAACAGACAGATGTCTTGTATTAGTTATTGCTGATTTCTGCAATGTGACCTTCAAATGCCCTTGAACCCGACGTGCTGAGGTTAAACGAATGCCAGATTCGGACTCAGTGCGCAAAAATACGTAGGAGTACATGAGTTTTGTCGATGGACATCCAAGTTCATTTTTTTTTGTGGGCCTGTGTTACCTCCGCGCGATCCGTGACAGACTTAACGGCTAATTCGAACCGAATGTAAACAGACGCTACCTCCGGACAAAGGAAAGACAAAATAACGATGACTAGATTAAGTAAAAACTATCGTTCACTTTATTTAAACGATTCGATTACACGGGGGTTTTGCCGAGAGACTTGCGCACGCTAGTGCGAATGACAACACACGCTAGATGGGAGAGAGAGAGAAAACCGCGATCGCCGCGAACTAACCGCTCGCACGCAACAATTAATCTCTTCGCGCACGCTGCGCGGGATCGCACGCTATCAACAATAATGGGAAGGTTCACCTACCGCGAGATAGTTGAGGCCAACCGTATCCGAAGCACGCGTCGCTAATTAGCTGCTCCGCTACTCGCCGCTCTCCGCTGTTATTGCTGTTGTTGTTGTTGCTGCTACGGCTGCTGCTATTGCTGTTGTTGCTGTTGCTGCTGCTGCTATTATTGCTATTGCTGCTGTTGCTGCACCCAGCACACCGCACTACAGTTCTCGCCTCTAACCCTGCACCAGCAAAAGAAAACGCGATAACGGCTCGGAAAAGGGTTAGCTCTATGCGGACGGACTGAGTGACACAGTCATACTGCCTGTTGAACGCTCCCCTCCCGGTCATTGCCCCTACGCGCCCTCTCTCTCTCTCGCGAACCGATCGCGGCTTTCCTCGTTCAGCCGCTTATTCACCTCGCGCGAGTCGAACGATTTTCGGTAATCGTTGCAGTATTTTAAAAAACAATTGTAAACTTCATTTTTAGACTTTATTGGAAAAATTAGTGTGCATTTACTGTAATCATCTACGAAACTTAGGAAATATTTTGAACCATCGTACCCTGTATTTCTATGTGGACCATTCAAGTCTGAGTGAACTAATTGAAGAATTTCCGTTGCTCTTGTTCTGTTATTTCTAAAAGGTAAATTGTTCATCTTGTTTTTGATGCAAATTGCACACTTCATGAAATCTTACTCTAACTTTTTAGGTAATCCTTCAAGCAATTCGTATTTACAAAGTCTTTCTAAATATTTGAAATTTACATGCCCAAGAGTTTTATGCAATTTTTCCTTTTTAGTCATTATAGCAGTTTTATTTACACAAATATTATCTCGATCAACAATTGATGATAGTTTATATAAACCATTTTCTTTGTATGCAATGCAAATTTTTTTATCAAATTTATTGTAAATTTCAGTTCTATTACCTTGTGATAAAAGTTTGTAATTTGTATTGTTTGTACGCTCAACAAGTTTCTATCTAATTCCTTTAAGAAAAATACATTTGTTATTTTTATTTCTGTTTTATAATTATTCTCAACAAAAAATGTTGTAATATTTTCTATTTTATTACATTTTATTTTACGACCATCAGCAATTGTTATATCGATTGGTCTTTCCAATTTTCTTGACTCCGAAAAATAAATATCATTATTTACTATATGATCTGTGCAGCCACTATCGAGAATCCAATCAATTTTTAAATTTTTTTCAAATGTATTTTTCGTTTTCTCGCAAATTTCCCTATTTATAAAATTAACTCTATTTTTGTAATTCTCAACATTCCCCGTTCTTACAAAAAATGTGTGTGGTAAATTTGACAAATTATCATAATACCCATCGTGGTAGTTGAGCCTTGCGTCGTGTTGTTGTTGACCTTGCTGATGATAGCCTCTTTGTGAATGGTAACCTCGTTGTGAACCACGATGATTGTATCCTCTATTATTGGAGTTGTTGCCTCTGTTGTTGAAATTACCTATGCTGTTGTTGCCAAATTGATAATGAGAGTGGAAGTCGCCTTGTCGACTACCTTGTTGTTGTAGCCTCTGTTGTCCTCGCCAGTGGCCTCGGGTTGGATCACCTCCTCGCTAGTTTCCTCGAGAATTCGAATATGCATTTGTTTTACAATCTTTTTGCAAATGACCAATTTTGTGGCAGTTAAAACATTCAACGTCTTTTTTTTCTGTTTTAAATAAACTGGATTTTTTACTATTATTTTCTGATGAGCGTTGTAATTCATACATCTCAATTTTGTTTTTAACATTGTAATAGAGTCGGCTTGCAACGCCGATGCACCCATCGCTATTACCAATTATTTAAAAGGGGGAGGGCAAGGGAGGCGGTACATCGCTCCTGACAAGGTAAAGAGAAAGGCGGACGCAATAATCATTCCCTTTATCTTAATAAATCCTTTATTACATCATGCTACCCTGAGCATACAGTTCGGACATTCAAACGCGCGTCTTATTATCTACACTACAATCTACGATCGCTAAAAGAGATAGCCGGCACGTTAGCGCCTTGCCATCTCGATACCGACTCGATATAATTAAACTTAGGCTAATAACCGAACCAGCCGCGCCGGCCCGTGAGAGCCTGGCGCAGCGCACAAGCCGTGAGTAGCCTTAGAGTGAGAATTAGAAAGAGAGAGATTAGAAAATTGACCTGACGATTGAAGATCTTCGATGCAGGGCCTCGCCGAAGATGGTGATGGTGTCTGATTACAGGCAAATCTGTCCGTGGTCGGAAGAACTCGGCGGAAGATTAGCTAGATCCGTAGCCGATACTGATGTCGTCTCGGCTTCCTCTAATCTTTTTGCGGTTGACTGCAGGGGGTCAGCACACCTCTCTCTGCTAATGGCCACTTTCTACTACTGGTCGCGAGTACGCTTCCGAGTGCGTGAGAGACTGCTTCTCACGCTCTCCCCACTCTCTTGCCTAATCGGCGGCACGCGGCACCGTCAAGTGCAGCTAGTGTCACGCGCCTGCCTACACTAATCGCGTTCTTTCTTTCTCTCTTATCTCTCTCTTTCTCTCCTACAAGAGCGCATAGTAACAAGCGCTCTTGCCGACCAATACCATTGCCTCTCTCTATCCTTCTTCCTCTTGCTCGTTGCGGTGGCGTTGCTGAAAACATACAGGCATGCATCAGGCACATGAATTATGTGCTATAGGTCTGCCATGAGTCCACGCCGATGGTAGGGAGAGATGGGGAACACACGGTGCAGGTCGAATCCACCGGCACCGTTACAGCCCCTCCGAAGGCCGAAGTTCTCCTCAGGACAACAAGGCCTTACTCCGATCTCCAGACTCTCTCTTTCCCTCTCGGCATAGACTCACGACATGGCCCGGCGCAACAATAGCTTAACTTAATGTAATTTAACAAACTTATGACTAGCTTAATTCTAGGTTAGCGTAAGAACGAACTAAGGTTTAACTTAATAACAACGACTAAATTTACAAGGGTTAATCACAAGGGCAAACGCGGAGTCCACATGGTTTAAAAAAAACAAGTTAAGTTATCGGGTCGACAACGCGCCAAGGCGAACCGTGCACGTGTTCATCCCTAAGGGATACTATACCTTAAAGCTCGACGACTATTTCTTGGCCTCTAGGTACTGGAGCCTGAGGGCCCTAAGCTCCTCGGCTACAGGTGAGAGAGCGCCAACATCGCTGAGCCGATAACCAACCGCAGCAGTCCCCGTTGCCGGGGGCGCCTCCGACGTATCCACCGGAGCAGTCTCCGATATATCCATCGGGGCGACCCCCGTCGAAACCGGATCGGAATCACTCCGCGACCGCGACTCCGCGTCGTTCGTCAGCTGACGGGCGCTTTTGCGTGCCAGCCTCTTCAGGTAGGCCTTTCCCGAACGATGACGCGGTTTCCGCGCGACTTCAGGAGTAGTGGCCAGGAAGGCCGCTCGTCCCGTTGTTACGGGCTCCTGGCCTTGAGGAGCCTGCTTTAGCGCCAGTCTGTCCTGTGGGACAGACGGCCCGCTGGACAGCGGCTCACTCAAAGCCGGAGCCAGGGCATCCCGGTCAGCACTGATTCTCGCCTGCTCCAGCGAGTACGCCAGGCGACACCGCGGACAATCGCTGACGGTTGTGTCCAACCGCCCGCAATTGCGGCAGTAATCGCGCCTGAGCGGCGGCTCCGCGCAGTCGGCCCTGCGATGGGAGCCCGTCCGGCAATTGAAGCACCTGAACGGTGGGAGATCTAGACGATCATCCCATGGCACAGGCGTCAACCCTCGGAGGAAGGCTCCCCTCACAAGCCCGAACCCCGCGCCTTGAGTGCCAGCCCTATCCGGCACACTCGCCGGAACCAACTCGGCTGAGCGCCCTTCCCCGCGCCTTACAGGCTGGGCAGCCTCGGATGATGTTGAGGCATGCTCAGTTGTCGGCATGGGGAGGACGGGCAACGAGGTCGGAGAAGACGACGGCCGGCTTGTCACCCGACTCGCGCCGGCTACGGAGGGTTGGTCGATTTCTAACGATGCGACGTCCGCAACGAAGGGAGCCGATAGCGGAGGCACCGGGTTTCGCGAGTGCAACGGCGACTCGATGTTGCAGGACGACATGTCGAACCGTGCCCGCCGTCGCCTCCTCCCCGCGTTAACACGCTTCTCGTGTTCGCGCCTCCTCTCATCAGCCGAGTAACCAGCAGGCGCAAAATCACCCGGTCTGCCAGTCCTCACGAACTGATAGGCCGGATCCAATCTCTGGAGCGCAAGAGGCTTCCATGGCAAGGGTTCATGCACGTGCCTCTGAGGCGCCAATCGAGGTACCTTAGAGACCCGCGGAATCTCCCTTGCCGAATCGCCATCCTCGTCCAATATTTCCAGCAGCCCGTTAGTGCCCAAAGGACCCAGCGAAGGGCTAAGGCGTCCGACCCGTCCCCGCGAATTCGCGCGCTTCCTGACGGCCCTCCCGAAAGTTGGTCTTGGGGCGCGACCGATCGAAAGATGTCGTCGATCCGGTGACGGTTCCGAAGGGACATCAGCCACGACCGCTGGCTGATACAGGCCTTGTGCGGCGGAGGCCACGCGCGATCTCTCCGCTGCTTCGCGTATCGCGAGAGACGTGAGGCGATACGACGCGCACTTGCGCACGGCCTCTCCCCAGTACCGTACTGGAGCGGCCAAACGCAACGTCGTCGAGGCAGCCTTACCCTTCTTGAGGCTTACCAAACCCAACGCCTCATAGGGGAGCGGACTCACCGGTAACGGTGGAGGAGTCGGCACTCCTCGCGAACCGAGGCTGGCACTAACGACCGTTTCGCCCGAGGCGCCAGGAAGCTGCGGGGGAGCCTCGACCATAGCGGCCGCCTGCCTTTCCTGTGAAGGAAAAGCGGCTAGCCCCTCGGTCTGGCTCAACTCCTCAGCTTCCCACTCCATCGACTGCCGCGACGCGTTCGGGGAGTTCATCTCAATCGCGGTAGATGACAGTGCGGCTCGGTCAGGCTCCAAGGGTGCTATGGCTACCAGATCCGTCGTCCCTTTTCCTTTGCAACGTAGTTACCGACACCTTCAAATGAAACAACGGACATTTAAGTTACTACCTCTCGAACGAACTACATACCTCATTAATTTCAGCGTGAACGTTATACTTAATCTCCTTTAACCTTTCGAGGTGCAAGGTATCGCTTTAATTTGGATACATGTACCCGCGCACTACGATGTTTGCTATCCGTTTGCAAATCGTATACTTCCGGAGATAGTACTCCAACGATTTCATACGGGCCGTCATACTTAGGGTCTAGTTTCGCGTTCTTACCCACGGCAGCGTTAGAGAGCGAATGGACTTTCCGCCAGACTAAGTCTCCGACTTGGAAAAGTACTTGCTTCCTACCTCTGTCATATTGACGCTTTTGCTTTTCTTGAGCTTGTTCAATATGTTTCGCCACTAGGTCTCGAAGCGCGTTCAATCACGTTCGCCGATCCATCCACGCTTGCGTATCGATTTTCGTGATAGGCAAGTTCTTTTCTAACTCTCTCCTAAGACTTTTAACCGGCCGAGGATCTCTACCAAAATTTAAGAACGCCGGCGATACCTTAGTTGACGATTGCGTCGCGGTATTTAAAGCGTGCCTAAACTCATGCAAATAACGGTCCCAGCTTCGGTGGTCTTTATCAACGAACATAGCGATCATAGTTTTCAGCGTCTTATTGACGCGTTCGACCGGATCGCTCTGCTGATGATATGCAGGGCACAACACGTGCTCAATGCCATGCTCTCGCAATATACCCTGGAAGATCACGCTCTTGTATGCTTTCGCATTATCGCTTATCAAGTACTCTGGCGTTTCCCACCTAAATAGAATCAATTCTTCCAAGGCAGCGGCGAGGGCAGGCCCATCTGCCGACCTAAGCGGTTTCAGTTCTATCCACTTGGTGAACAGGTCTTGAAACACGACCATATACCGAAACCTGTTTTTGCTACGCGGTAGTTCGACTACGTCCGTGGCTACTACGGCCCAGGGGCGTTCTACCGCACTCTTTCCGATCAGACCGAGCGGCGCCTGTTGTACAGTTTTGTACTCCTGGCACTTTTTGCACTCGGAAATGAAGGTACTAACGTCGTATCAAACGCCCGGCCAGTAGTACTCACGTGCTAACCTATCGTACGTCTTTTCCCGGCCTAAATGTCCAGAGGAGGGCTCGCAATGAGCGTCGCGCAACACGCGTTCCCTATGCTCGACCGGCACTACCATGCGCCAACACTCTTCTCTATTAGTGATCGGATCGAGAAAATGGTTCTGCATAAACTTATAGAGCGTGTTACCCTCTACTCTCCACATCCTATACTTTTTCGGCCTAGACAACACATCCTGTATTCGTTGTAGATACCACTTATCGCTCGTGTCCTCAAACGCGCATACCTCATACTCATCTTCGAATTCCCTAGATAGCGCGTCTGGCACGTGGTGTAATGCCCCTTTCCTATGTACTATCTCGCAGTCGTGCTGCTGAAACTCGAGTACCCACCTCTCTAACCGACCTGTAAGTTCTCTCTTATTCAAAATTTTCGTAAGCGCGCTATGATCAGTAACTACTATAAAGTGTGACCCCTCTATGTACGGTCTAAATTTCTTTACCGCGAATAGAACGGCTAAAAACTCTATCTCACTAACCGTGTAGTTACGCTCATGTGTGTTAAGCATTCGGCTGGCATAGCATATCGGATGCTCGCCATCGTCGAATATTTGAACTAAACACGCGCCTACCGCAAAAGATGAACCGTCGCAGTGCAAGTAGAAAGGGCGCGCGAAGTCCGGGCGCGCAAGAACAGGCGCCTCAGTCAACGCGCGCTTCAACCTTTCAAATGCGACTTGCTGAGCTTCACTCCAGTCCCACGGTTGATCTTTACGAATCAATTTTGTTATAGGAACTTTAATATCACTTTCGTGTTCAATAAACCTAGCGTACCAGCCTACCATCCCGAGAAAGCGACGCAACTGAGCTACATTGCTCGGAGCCGGATAGTCTACGATCGGTTGCACCTTATTGTCGTCCGGACGCAAACCCTCACTGTCTAAGCGATAGCCCAAGTACGTTACTTCTGTGCAGAAGAAATCCGACTTCTCGAGATTGATTTCTAGACCTACGCTCGCTAACCTTTTCAGCACCTTTTCTAGCCAAAAGACATGACTTTTAAAGTCCGCGCTAACCACTAGTAAATCATCCAGATACCAAAAAACGTGCGGTTCGTATTCAGGCCCGAAAAGTGCGTCCATGACTCTCATGAACGTTGCCGGCGCGTTTACCAAACCGAACGGCATCCTTTCGAACTCCCAGAGACCTAATCCCGGTACTGCAAAAGCTGTATACTGCTTGCTCGGTTCCGAGAGTGGAATCTGCCAGAATGCTGACTTTAAGTCGATTTTCGAAAGATGGACCGCGCCGCGCAACCTATCTAAGATTGAGTCCATGCTTGGCATTGGATAAGCGTCAATCTTTGTCACTTTATTAACCGGCCTAAAATCTAGACAAAATCTATAACCGCCGTCTTGCTTACGTACGACTACCGGCGCGCTACACCATTGACTGTTCGACGGCCTGATAATCTTTGCCTTCCACAGGCGCATCGTTTCTTCCTGCAGGAAGGCCAAGATTTTCGGCGACATTCGACGCATTGGCGTTTTAATCGGGCGCGCGTCACCTACATCGATAAAATGCTCGATAACGTTTGTGACAGCCGGCGAGTCTCCGGGCTCAGGGACGATCCGGCGAACGAGCGCCATGATCGTCTCGCGCTGAGTTTCCTTGTACCTATTTAAACCTGCGCATTCAGCGTACACGTCAACTGCCTCGCTATTCGTATCGGCTAGTTGACACCAGTCGTTTTGATCGCCTGACCGCTAGGTACGATTTCCGAAATTAATGTTATTGTCCCATTTATTCCAAAAATCCGCGCCTAATATAAGGTCGTGTTTTAGAGTTGACACGGCCGTCGCGGTAAGCCAAGCGAATCTACCACCGATCTCAAAGCACAATCTAAGATCGCCTAATATTCGCGGCTTTTCACCTGAAATACCTTGAATAAATATCGTAGGCGGCCTTAGACGTTCCTCAAACCTTTGTGCAAGCTTCGGTCCTATAACTGATACTTGAGCACCCGAGTCTAATAGCGCGGTATAGACTTCATTGCCTATTTTAACCTTTAGGAAAAACCTATTCTCCACTACGGCTACTAGCGCTTCATCTGACTCTCCAGTTTTTAGCAAAGGCACTGAGCTATCCTCAGTCTCCCCCCTCACCGAAACGGACGGTGCGTCTGTACAGACAACCGGACGCTTGCTCAAAACTGTAGTGTTAGCGGGTTCTTTAAATACTTGTGTATCTTCTATACGCGAATTTATTGAGCCCACTACGTCATTCGATGTGGAAGAGTCCACGTTCAGTTGAGTTTTGTTCTTTCCGACCGCATCCCACGCATCGTACTTAGACAAAATTCCGTTTGTCGCCTCGTCCCGTTGTTCATGACCGGCCCTAGCACTAACACGTTGAACCGAGGTATTTGCGCCGTGCGAAATGCTCGATTCATGGTTCTCTGGCTTTAGGGGCCCGTCCAACGCCGAGGAAATGAACTCTCCACTAACCGCGAGGTCTGGTCTCCCCAGCTTGTCGTCAGTTTTATCAAAAACGACTCCACTACCCGGCCTACAAACGACTTGCCTTCTTTCGTTCGCATCCGACTTCTCACTCAATACGCTACTTTCAACGCGATCGAAATTCCTTATTTTCGACGCGCCAATCCAACTACCTTCCCTTTTTAACTGCTCCTCTACCCATACCGCCCGTTCAATTTGCTTTAAGCAGAAGTCGCTGAGCGGTCGACGGCTCCCGCGTCCGAGTTTCCCTGTCTTACTTGATTGCAGACTGGGCAGTCTCGGAAAACAAATCTGACGGTATCACACACCTGACATACTGGTTTGGCCTCCGTCGGTCTCAGTGGGCAATTATTTGCGTAATGCCCTGGTTGTCTGCACTTGTAGCAGACAATCGGCTGCGCATTTTGCGCGGCCGGACACTGAGACCTCTGATGGCCGACCAGACCACACGCGAAACACGCGCCAGCAAAGGGACGTTGTCCTCTCGCGTTACCTACTAGGGCACCGTTCGCTTGCCCACGTCGCTGCGGTATCAAGCTCGGCGCGGAGAACATCGGCACCTGGGCGGCCAGCGGCTGCGCCGCAACGTTCTGCTGAGCTGCAACATTCGGTTGCGCTGCAACATTCGGTTGCGTAGCCTGCTGCGAAGAGCGGTTCGTCGCCTGCGGCTTCGCACCTTGGGCATTAGCCGCGGCAACTTCGCTCTTCGGCCCTTTGCCCTTGGCCTTTGCCTTTTTCCTGCTAGCGCGCGTTTCTTTAGCCCGTTCTACTGTTAAAACTTCTTCTAATTCGCCCGCGACCTGTTCTACTGCCCCGATCGCTTTCTTTCCAGCCGGCTTCTTAGGCTCGGAATAAGCGGACTCCGGCACGAGCGTAACATCCGCGCTCGGTGGACGCTGCCACCTTTTCCAGCCCGCCATACGGTCTTCCAGAGCTAATCCTGCCTCTTTAAATTGACTTAAATTTTTAAAACTTTTTGTCTCTAGAAAGCGCTTGTACTGGGGGTGTAGTCCTTCCACAATTATAGCACCTGTCTTTTATCGGATACCGAAGGATCGAAGCATCTTAAAATTGATTGGAAAGAAGCTACATAATCCGAAATACGTTCGCGCTCTCCTTGCGACCTCTGTCTCAGCTCTCGGTACAGCTGTTCGCGAGTAAGCCGGCGACAAAAGTTAGCCGAAAAACTCTTTCTAAATCCTAAGAAACTTGCCCACTGTTTACGGTTAAGTTCGTACCATGAACGCGCCTTGCCCCGGAAGGTAGTGCCAATAGCATTTAGCATTTCTTCGTCCGAAATACCGTAATAACGCTGGCAGTCTTCTAACCCTGATAAATAACTCATCGCGTTCATGTCATCATCGCCCGAGAAACGAAGCGACCATGCTGTCAACGCACTAACGCCATCGGCCGGCACGCCATTTATATATTTAACGCGTTTCGGGCTTTTTTCTCTAGTTTTAGTTTTAATCGGCCTGTCGCTATGCTGCGATACGCTTTCCTTGCGATCCCCGATCTCTGACTCGGAGGAGCTCGAGAGGTCAACAGTGCTGCCATGGTCCGGCAAAATTTTTGTTTTCGCCTTGACCGGCCTGCTCTTTGACACTCTCGTGGAAGCTCTAGACTCCGAGCCCGAGCCTACTTTGTCTAAACCTGATGCGCGCGTGTATTCGCTACAGGGTGCGCGTACAGCCCTTTCCCATTCACGAACCCAGGTCTCTGTGTCAGGTTGTGGGGGCGATTTATAGATAGTTTCGAGAGAGCTGTTTGGGAATAATATCTGATTCATCGGCCTTTCTCCACGCGGAGGAACGCCTGGGTGAATCTGATAGACGGGGCCGGCGGCCGCTGGCACGTTCAGCGCCGCGCGGCCGGCCGACGGATCGGCCTGCAACGGCCGTTGAGCCTGTTGCAAGGCCTGATCCACTCCTCCTTGCACAGCTTCTCTCTCTACCCTATATAATGCCTTAGTACCGTCAGTGATACCTTGCTGCACCTCCCGCCGATAAATCCATCGTGGGACTGCTGCTATCGCGTCCCAAACCTGACTAAAAGTACCGTTGCTGCGTCTTTCTAACTCGGGCGCAGTCGCAGCGCGTACGCCTACCTCTGGTGTTATCGTACTAGCGGTAGCGGTGGCGGGTAAAATTTCCCCCTCTGGGATAGGAGTGATAACCCTTTCGCCCGGCGGCCGAATTGGCTCAGGCAGAACGGCAACGCGGTCGGGTGATCGCGTCGCCTGTCCTGGTGATCGCCATTCTGCCGCCTTTGGCGGCGCAACCTTAGCCGATTCGACCCTCCTATTCTCGCTCTCGTCGCTATTAATTACCCTATGCATTAACTCGTCGCGCGTTACATCAGGCACGCGACCCGACGCAAAATCGCTCGGCTGTAAAGGCGACCCAAGCTCTGGCCTCTCCGACGCGATCGTGAAGCGCAAGTACCTTTCCCTAAGTTCGTCCATGTCGCCGTGCAACGCTAAACCACGGTAACGCATTAACTCAAGTAGGGCAACCGGCTCCGTCGAATCGATGCGGCGCTTGACTTCTTTAACGCGGACATCGCGAAGCAACCTGCGCATCGCAAGCCGATCTTTGCACGCGAGCGGCATGTTGTCAAAAGAAAAAAAAATTGTTTTATTATTCTTCTCCTTTCAACGGCGTAAATGCAATGGCAACAAACAATCAAAGAAACGCACGGAACGCGGTAACTGACACGCTAAGAATTCGATAACATACGAAAAAAAAGAAAAAAAAAAAGAAACTAAAAATACTGATAAACACAGTGGATTGGACTAGCCGCGCCTTCCTTGGATCATGTGCTGGCAAGTTATCGCCTCGCACAAGAACATAAAGGAATGCGTCATACGGTGTAACTGCATACCTCAACTAGTCAAATTCCACAACAAGATCACGCCACTGCCCAAATGACCCGCCGCGCCGCGACCCGACACCTCTGAACAAAGAAGCGTTGTTCTACGCACTTTGCCCTTGTTCACAAGGAATGCGCACACTTTCGCACTGCACACACTTAGCTAAATTTTACGCGCACTTTCTAAATCACTCTTTCTCATTTACCTTGCCCCTTTCCCCACAAGGGATGCCATGTAATAGAGTCGGCTTGCAACGCCGATGCACCTATCGCTATTACCAATTATTTAAAAGGGGGAGGGCAAGGGAGGCGGTATATCGCTCCTGACAAGGTAAAGAGAAATGCGGACGCAATAATCATTCCCTTTATCTTAATAAATCCTTTATTACATCATGCTACCCTGAGCATACAGTTCGGACATTCAAACGCGCGTCTTATTATCTACACTACAATCTACGATCGCTAAAAGAGATAGCCGGCACGTTAGCGCCTTGCCATCTCGATACCGACTCGATATAATTAAACTTAGGCTAATAACCGAACCAGCCGCGCCGGCCCGTGAGAGCCTGGCGCAGCGCACAAGCCGTGAGTAGCCTTAGAGTGAGAATTAGAGAGACAGAGATTAGAAAATTGACCTGACGATTGAAGATCTTCGATGCAGGGCCTCGCCGAAGATGGTGATGGCGTCTGATTACAGGCAAATCTGTCCGTGGTCGGAAGAACTCGGCGGAAGATTAGCTAGATCCGTAGCCGATACTGATGTCGTCTCGGCTTCCTCTAATCTTTTTGCGGTTGACTGCAGGGGGTCAGCACACCTCTCTCTGCTAATGGCCACTTTCTACTACTGGTCGCGAGTACGCTTCCGAGTGCGTGAGAGACTGCTTCTCACGCTCTCCCCACTCTCTTGCCTAATCGGCGGCACGCGGCACCGTCAAGTGCAGCTAGTGTCACGCGCCTGCCTACACTAATCGCGTTCTTTCTTTCTCTCTTATCTCTCTCTTTCTCTCACTCTCTCTCTTTCTCTCCTACAAGAGCGCATAGTAACAAGCGCTCTTGCCGACCAATACCATTGCCTCTCTCTATCCTTCTTCCTCTTGCTCGTTGCGGTGGCGATGCTGAAAACATACAGGCATGCATCAGGCACGTGAATTATGTGCTATAGGTCTGCCATGAGTCCACGCCGATGGTAGGGAGAGATGGGGAACATACGGTGCAGGTCGAATCCACCGGCACCGTTACAACATATCCACAATTTCTTTCTTCTTCTGTTAACATATCTATCAAGTCTCCTATGTGACATAAAGAGTCAGGCAAAGTTTTCAACATATAATCAAGTTTTTCTCCTTCTGAAATTGTTCCTCCCGCGTTTTTCAAATCATTAATCAATCTTTCAAATTCCGAAAAAAATGTATGTGAACTCTCAAAATCTTTCAATTTGAGTCTATCTAGTTTATTTCTAATGACAATTTGTAATGATGTTGATGATTTCAGATATAATTGATCGAATTTGTTTATAATTTTTTTTTGTAGTATCTTCATCGATAACGAATTGCAATTGTTAATTTGATATGCTCGAGTATATGATATTTATAGCTTTTAATTCATGCTGGTCCCACTCTGTATCTTTAGTACCTTTTTCTCTCAAAATTACCTCATCACAGTGCTTCCAATTTCAATACATCATAATTCGCTTTCTCCATAAAGCATACTCTGTACCGTCAAAAATTGGAACTTTTACATCGGCTTCTTTGTCATTTGCCATCTTTCAAACTTTATTTAAATTCTTACCTCAAAAAAAATTTACTTTGATTCGTTACTCGAATTTTGTAATATTTTCTGTTCTCGAGCCAACACGTGCTTTCCTCGCAGCTGCAACGTGTGGTGTGCTCGATTCGGAATTTCGTATCTACTTTAATCGTGACGAAAACGTGTAAATTTTCTTGATTTTTGTTAGTATCGTATTCTTCATTAGTTGCTCTTACAGATAGTAACAATATTTTTCTTTTCTTATTAACATTTTTGTTACAACTATCTGTCAATAACTTTGCACTTCAACGTGGACGTTTTAGCAATTAACGTTTCGCACAATGGATTTTTCGTGGCTCTGCTACCATGTTAAGACTTTTAGGTGAAATGAATTGATTTAAATTTGAAACAATGATAAACTTTAATTAATCAACAATTTAAAGTATGTACAAAATAAAACTCTATATCAGAGACACGGCCTGCCTCGTGCAGCCGCTCTCTCGTAACCAACTTACATGTCTAAGTGTTAGTGTGCGCTTGCTCTACATGCGTTATCACATACAGTTGCACTCGCGCTTTCCATCCGTGTGCGCGCATGCGCACTCGCTTACTTGATATACCGGGAAAATATAAATTCATAATTTAACAATGCGCCACCTCACTCGTACTTCTCTCACATACGAATCTATCGCACTCGGGAAAGCCCAGTTCCAAATACTGCAAAGTCTTATAAAGAAAAAGGAATCGCTGAGACTCTCGGTCACGAGGCAAAACAAAAGGGAGAAAACACGCACAGCGCTACAAACACGTGTGTCACGATCGACAGCCTGCTAGCCAATTGCCGCCGAAGAGCTCCCCACTCTCTTTCCTTACAGTCGGCGTGTTCGCCCCTGTGGCGCGATGTACTCACATATATGCATACGCACTCTATTTCTACTAAACGTAGATAAGCTTTTCTCTTACCTCGACTTGCACTGTAGTCCTCTGTTGCCGTTGATATAGAGGAACATAGTCGTTATATAATAGTAACGGAATAATATATAATATATATGAGGTAGGGAGAGAGACATAGCAAGTTGATATAAAACTCGTTATAATTTTCAATGTGTTTTGACCTGCCGGATCAGAATTTCGAGGGTGGCTCATCTAGAAATCAATAGGCTATTAGTTATTAATCATATTAGTAATCTTGATCTTAGGAGTCATCCCTATAAATAAACTACACACTTATTTTATTATAAACGTTTCGCAATTTTATTTATTGCCACCTCAGTACATCTGTTGAATATATATATTATTATAAATAAATGAATTCTTTCAATATTATCAAACATCAATATTATCATAAATAAATGAATTCTTTCAATATTATCAAACATCAGGAGTGGAAAAAATTAAGAATAATTTATATTAGTTATTAACAATTTAATTATTTAAATGGCTGAGAATAGCTTATTATTGATAGTGGTGGAGTTTTGCAACATGCCAAATTTGCCGTATTGAATGACTAATACATAGCTTTTTTCAGATCGGGAAAATGTTGAATAGATCACGAGATATTGCAAATTAACCAACAAGAACACGTAAGTGTCGGACCTGCCGTCAAAACGGGCAGGCGATCAAAAAAGTTAGTTAACTAAAATGACGATAAGTGAGTTTCATTCAACATTTTTGCAATCTGAAAAAGCTACGGATCCGTTGTTTGTTAAGGAACATTTGGCTGTATTCAAAAAGTATCCACCCTCATAAATAAACTATATACGGCCATTTAAGCAATTAAATTGTTAATAACTAATTAACCGACAACTTCTCGACAAGCCACTCTCGATATTCGTATTCAACAGGTCAAAATACATAAGAAAGACTTTAGTGGGCCGTTTTACTCCCATCGGCCACGAAACCTTCCCTGGCTCTTACACTATTATAGGCGGTATGAGATACGCTCAATGAACCAAGGTGTTATTATTGTGAGTACATTTTGTTAATCCCAAGGTACGTATAAAAATCGATGTAATCATGTATTAAAATATGTGTTAGTAATACCTATTAAAAGCATTGCGGTTATTTGATTCGTATTCGTGTTAGAGGTTATGTTACTTTTCTTTTCCTTTAGTGAATAATTTTATATTTGTTCCGGTTGTCTTTTGTATGGTCATGTTTTTGCAATATTTAGTTCTCTTGTAGGCTAACTGTAGGAAATTTTTTCAGTGGAGCAAAAGGAGCCAAAATTTACAGCTGAAGCCAGTCGGTCAACCGCACGTGTCTATCGATGACAGTTGCTTACATTTCAATCAACTTAAATTCATTGTTGTTTTCCAAATAAAGTAAAGTATCACCATAAAAATCATTTTAATTAGTTTTCCACTCATATTAAAAAAAAGATTACATTTAGAATTATGTCTTTAATACTTGTCTAGAGTAAAAAATATAATTTAAGTTATTGACTACCACGTACTCATTATTGTCGTTATAATGTAAAAAAAAATTTTTCAGTCGAGCAGTGTGAGCTATGATTTTCAGCGAGTGAGAAAGCTGAAGCCAGTTGCAGCCGCTTTGGACAGTTGGAATCATCGACAATTTGGAATCGTCGTTGGAAAACTTTGAGCTTCAGATCGAAGTATAACAGTTACTTGATTTTGGCGATTTAATATTTATTTATTTATGTATAAAATAAGCCACAGTTCTTATATTGTTATGTAAATCAATGCAAGGGGAAAATAGCACATTATTATTTGATGATAACATGTAGTAAAACTATAGTTTTCTCTGATCACATTAGACCGCGTTTTTATATATACTTTTAAAGTTGAGTCACCCTTTTTAAGATCCAAGTTTAACTGGTAGTTGATTTTCGCGCTTTAATATTTATTTGTTGATGAATAAAATAAGCTATAGTTCCAATATCAATAAGTACATCGAACCAAGGGTTTTTCCTGGTAAATGTGTTAGGGAAATTTGTGTTCTTTTCTCTAATCAGATGAGATTGTTTAATTAGATTCCACAAATAAGATAAAAAAGAAGAACGTGTCGCGGGACACGCGTTCGGAACGTAGTTCCCCCCTCAATTTACAGTCGAGATATAGTTTCGTTGTGTAGGAATACAACAATATAATTGGCTAGCCGGCTTAATTTCCCTTTAAGCTCAGTTGCTGTTTGAGTGAGAGTTTGATATTTGACATCTACGTGCCAGAGGCAAGTCGTAACTTGCCTCGAGATAATAAAGCTGAGTAAGAGAGGGAGAGAGAGAGAGAGAGAGAGAGAGAGAGAGAGAGAGAGAACACGACGAATCAGTGTAGGAGAAAGATAACTATATATATATATGTAATAATTTCTATGTAAACTTTGAAGCAAATGGAACAACTTTTCAATTTATACATTTTTACCTAAAAGCACTCCTTCATGTATTGTAACGGGGTGGATATCCCGTCTTTTTATTTATGCTCGCGATCGTATCGAAGAGCACGCGGGATTGTCTAAACGTTCAAACTCGTCAACCGGAGAGCAGGAGGGAACGGGCATCAGTCAACCAACTTTCTACCAACGAGAAATAAATACATCGAAATTACAGGCAATATCACATGCAGATTAGTTTATTTGTCTGTTCTCTATAATATATTCGGCCAGCGTGTTTATGTTTACAAAGTGGGCGTGCGACAATAACATGCAGCGTAGGATAGCTCGCCGCTCTTTGTTCGCCGAGTTATTACATGCATGTTTCTTACTGAGTACGAGAGATTAGTCATTAGCAATCATACAGCGATCGCGATATTAAGCTGGCCAACATACCTTATTAACGGTCGCACGGTCAAGAAGCGAGGTAGAAAACACCTGCACAGCGCACGCTAGTCTTTCGAATTGTTTATCTGCGAACAAGGTGTCTCACGGTTTTTGGTTTCACCTTCGATGGCGAAACTCTCCGCTCGCGCACGTTCTCACACACTCGCTCTTGTCGAACCAAGGCACGGTTCCTCTCTATCAACTCGTCAGCTCGTCTCCGCACTCGTCAAACTCGGAAAAACTTGCCTTTTGATTGCTCGCTGCAGCTAGGCAATCGGATTGCTGATCCTCGACAGGTTCATTTATATTGGCGCGTGTTCCGTTACGTCTTGTGCCGAATTTTTTTATTACATTTTCCCCGACCGGCAGGTGCTGCCCTCGCAGGCAGCCGCATGGTTGGGCTGTTAGCGCTAATAAGACGTTTACCGTCACAGCCCCCTTCCAGTCTGGACCTATGGGGTCCTCGACGATAGAATCATTAGCGCTATTCCTTTTAAAGCTAAGACAGTAATGGAAAATATAAGGTCGTGTTCTACGTGATGTTTTCTTCTTTATTAAATATAATCTGGGAGCAGCCCTGCCCACGGGGGCAGCGACCTTTCACCTGGAGAGTCACCGGGTTATGTCCCGGCCTTCGTCGTCCAGCTTGGGGCGTCCGCGTGCCTCCCAGCCCAGCCTTTCGTTAACCAGGTCAGGATGCTGTCGGACCCGAGGGCAACGGTCCGTGCGGGTCACGCCGGGGTAGTGGCATACGTTACACCCTTCCCACTGGGCACGGGATAAGGTGCCCTGGGGGAAGCCTCGTTCCCTGAGGGTCAGCGGCAACCCGTCACGCCGATTCGGATGCTCACTCGTGGACCCCACCACAAGATTGATGTGGATGGGTCTAGTTGCATGACCCCCGTCGCTGCCGTTCTCATTTACCACGAGGTTCACCCCGCACGTCCGCTGATCCTGATGTGCCGCAGCTGCTGGTCCGACCCCTGGATCTGCGGGTCGTATATCGGGTAGAGGGAGGCTGGGCGGCGACTCCTGGTGTGTCAGCAACTGGGCCCTCGAGGGCCTGACGGTGACGGCGCTGCACTTCTTTTAGTGCTTACGCGAGCTGGCGCTGGCGGGACACCACCTTGCTCCAATGATCGACGTCACTGGGGCGGTGTCCCGCGGCCGTATGCGCATCAAACTCCTCGTATACGGCCCGTTGGAGAGCGTTAAGGGTGGTCCAGCCGTGCTCGACCTCTCTCAAGCCCTCCACTATCTCTTCCCAGGTTCGTTCACCAGGCGAGGATGCTTGGCTGGTGAATCTGGCCGCCAGGTCGCGCTAACGGGGGTACCCTCCGTTTGGGTACCCAACGATGTTTGCGGGGTCCTCAGCGAGATGGCTCCCGCTGGATGTCCGGGTAGCGGCGTGGTCTCTTCGCGCACGATGCCCTGCACTGTTGAGGAGCGCAGGGACTCTTCGTCCGCGACCTCCTCGATCACCATGGATGACGAGCTCGCGTGAGCTCGCACCCGTGTTAGCTCTTCTTCCTCTTTTTTCTGTCCGAGGAGGTGCAGGGTGCCGTGTACGACGCCTTCGGCGGGGGGGCCGAAATCTAGCCCGATGAGGGCGGCCGCCGCCTGCTCGAATTGCTCGAGCGTGATCTGCATCCTGTAACAATCCCGCACATCAATATCCAGAATATTTTCCTCGGGTATCGAAGGTGGGCGCCTGTCCGGCTGTCCAGAGCCTTCGTCGCCGGGGTTGAAGGTGGGGTCCTTGGCGTCGGTCTCCCAGGCTTCGTTCACTGGGCCACATGCATCCACGGTCGGCGTTCTCGGCGGTCTACCCCTCTTCCTTTTCCCGACGATGGGAGGGAGAGCCCGTATATTCTGTCAATGTGGTGTAGTGTGTGTGGTTAGTGCGTACTTGCGGGGTCTCCCTCGCGGGCGCTTTACCGTATTATTTGACGGGGGACTGGAAGGGGCGTGACGAGGGTCGCTCGAACTTGTCGCGTTATTGTTCCGAAGGGCGTCATCCGTAGTAACGGCGCGTCCGTTTTCGCATATCGTCGCGTCGCTCGCCTTAGGTGGGATATTCGTCGCCTCGGTTCTCTCGTGGTTAATCAACAAACCCAGATATTTGGCCTCAGGCTTGCAGAAGACGCTATTCTCTCGATTAATCGAGAGTCCGGCTCGACATAACCTATCCAATACGGTTTTAAGATGTGGTGATCTTCGAATTTGGACGATACTACGATGATATCATCCAAATAGGCGAAGGCGAAATCGCCAAGCTCAGGTCCGATCACGCTATCTATTAACCGTTGGAAGGTGGCGTCAGCGTACGAGAGACCGAATGGCATTGGTTTTATTGGTATTTAGTGATTCGCGCTACTGAGGTCGAGTGTGGAGATATAGCGCGTGTTTCGTAAGCACCTCAATATATCTTGCATAAACGGTAGGGGATACGCATTTGGCTCGGTGACCTAGTTGACTTTTCTGAAGTCAATACAAAACCGATACGAGCCGTCCTTCTTGCGTATCATAACCACCGGGCTCGACCAGCCGCTGTCCGCTGGTTCGATCACCCCTTGGGCCAACATCTCCCTTACCAGTTTATGCATCTCTTGCTCAACCTTGTGCGATACCGGATAGTAACGGTGTTTGATTGGCTTCGTATCACCGACCCAAATCTCGTGTTCAATGCCTGCCGCACATCTCAGTCCCACGGGGGCCTGCGATAAGGCCTTGCCGATGGTCCTTTGCAATATCGCCTGTTGAGAGGCTGTTACCTCGGCTAGTCCGATAGTAGCTAATCTCGGACCAGCCTCCAAACTAGCTACCTCTAGTTTCATCTTCGTTTATGATTTCTTGAGCAGTAATGTATCATTATCCGAATCAAGTACCGCTCTAAATAACCTACTTGTTTATTCATACTATATGGATAGTGTACAATCGCTTCGAAGCACATTTTCCGAATAATACTAGAAGGGTCAAGAAAGCTTAATCCTCCTAGAAATTTCAAAAATGCTCTCCTTGGCTCATTGCAAAGACCACATTGTAAGAGGATATTATGTGATTTAAATTTTAATCTTGTGTTGACATTTGCATTTTGAATTATTCATTAGTCTTTAGCAATGAATTAATCCTCTGCTAAGAGGTTTGTAAACTATTCTGTACCCTTAATGGCACAAATTTCCAATCTAGTCATTGTGTGATCGGAAGGTGCTGGTCTTTTTAAGCCTCTGTATAAGTTTGTGTATGGAATACTTACGACGCTGGTAGTTGAATTTTCAATGGTTTCTCTAGCTACTATGTTTCAATTTTTGTTGCTAGTCACATCTACGTGTGAAGAGATCCAGTAGAAAACTTTGCTATCAGTACCATCAATCTTGAGTATACGAGGTGTGTTCAAAAAGTAAGGTGACTTTTCAAATTTCATGGGCAACGTACTTTCGATTATCGATTTTTTTATTTTGTTATGTTGGTACACTCTTCCCGAACATCTGTACCAAGTTTCAAGTGTATAGCATTTTTTGTTTGGTTGTGAGAGGCGTAAAGGTTATAAGTGTTTTGCGTGCTCGGCGATTTCTTGCTATTGAAAAATATGGATCAAAGGATTTGCATCAAATTTTGTGTAAAAAATAAAATAAAGTGCTCCGAAATACTTGAAATGATGACGGTGACATACGGTGAAACTGTTCTAAGTAAAAAAAATGTTTACAAGTGGTACAAACTCTTCCAAGATGGCCGGGAAGATGCCAATGACGAGCCTCGCTCTGGACGCCCAAGCACCTCAACAACTGATAAAAACATTCAAGCAGTGAAGAAAATTGTTCTGGAAAATCGTCGAATCACTATCAGAGAAGTTACTGAGGATGTTGGTATATCGCTTGGCTCGGACTATGAAATTTTTTCTAACGTTTTGGGCATGAGACGTGTGTCAGCAAAGTTTGTTCCGAAATTGCTAAATTTTGACCAAAAGACCCGTCGCAGGAGCATCGCTCAAAAACTGTTGAATGACGTCAACGACGACCCAGATTTACTCAAAAGTTCTCCTTTTCGGCGACGATTCTCCGGTCCATCTGAAACATCCAAAACGAAAAATCGCGAAGAAAAACCCTAATATACGCCGCATCTCATTGAGTTATACGTTCGCTCGCGATTCTTTGCGGGAACGTCCTGGCCCTTGTCGGACACCGTTCGGGTTTATCGGCCCAACCGTCCTTTGCACGACAGGCACGGTCTTTCGAGGCCTAGCTCTCCCTCTAGTTTCCTTCATGGGAGAGTTGTTGCCTCTTACTGGACCGGTGACCATCTTTGGAACCTTTCGATGTCGACCTCGATCTCTCTTGGTTGGGGCAGATACCGGTAAATCCGACGTCTTGGTGGGATCCTTATCTACGGCCGTGGAGGCTGCTAAGTCGATCCACTCGCTATCCGATAAATCCCTCCCGGATCTTCGCACGCATTCGCGGAATCGTTCGCCTCCGACGGCTGTTCAATTTGCGGCTCGCGAGGTTCGATGACCATCTCGCTTTCCTCATCCTCACCCGGACCGTCGTACGGTTTTAGGTCTTTGGCATGAAAGAGCTCCGGCAGGACCTCCAGCTGATTGCCTAGTCTGTACGTGTTAGAACCACAAACCTCTTCAATCACGTACGGACCGGCATATTTCGGCGCCAATTTGGCTGAAATGCCTGGGCAGCCGAAAGGAGAATCCTGTTCCTCTTCCAAAACCAATCTCCGACCTTAAACTCGGGTTGCTGTCTCTTCCGGTCAATAAGCCGCCTGACGTGCAGCTTCCTCCTTTGACTTTGAGTTGGTCCTCTCCCATAAATTAGAAAGCTTCTCCATATGTCCAATCTTCCACAGGTTGACCCTCCGAATATTCAAGGGCCTGCTGATCTTGGGCTCTTATGAACGTCAAAGGAGGTACCGGCTGACGCCCAAACATGAGCATCGCAGGACTATATCCGAAGGCGCTATGAGTTGCCAAGTTCAACACGAAGTTAAACTCTGACAGGCACCACATTGAGATCCCCCCTTCGATATTCAATATCGAAGACATTGCCTTGCAATGCTAGCGCCCATCACGCTAGTCTTCCCGTGGAATTTCTCATATTGTGGAGCCATTACAGGCAAGTATGATCCGTGATGACCCTGAAGTGATGCCCTTCAATGTACGGCCGGAACTCTCCAATAGCCCATACCACAGCCAAGCTCTCTTCCTCGGAGACCGTATAATTTCTCTCAGCGCTGTTGAGTGCTCGGCTGGCGTATTCTATCACACGCTCTCCTCCATCCACATCCTACGTGAGAACTGCCCCGATCCCACTGTCACTGGCATTAGTTTGCACTACAAACTGATCGTTCGGATCGGGCGATTGCAATATTGGCGCGGAAGTCATCGCCTCCTGCAAGCTCGTGAAAGCTCGCTCTTGCTCCTCCTCCCAAGAGAAACGTACATTCTTCTTTGTCAGGCGGTTTATAGGTTCAGCGATCATGGCAAATTCGGGTATATAACGTCTATACCACGAGGTCATTCCCATGAATCGCTTCACCTGTTTGACAGTCCGGGGTGTTGAATATTCCAATATCGGTCGTATCTTCTCTGGATCTGGTCTTACTTTGTCCTAGTTCACAAGAACTCCCAAGTACCTGACTTCCGTCTTGCAGAAGTGACTTTTGGCTTTGCTGATGGTTAGGCTCACACCTAGAATTCTCTTTAATACCATTTCTAGGTGCCGCTTATACTCCTCAAAGGACGACGAAATTACAATTACGTCGTCAAGGTAAGCAAAAGCGAATGGATCCATATGCGGGTCTATCACTTTGTCCATCAATCTCTGGAAGGTCATTCCTGCGTATGACAGTCCGAAGGGCATTCTCTTGAATTGAAAGTGCCCTAATCCAGGTACTGTAAACGCTGATATTGGACGTGATTCTTCCTCTAAGGGAATTCGATGGTACGTACTGCTCAAGTCCAAAGTAGATATGAACTTTACATCCCTTATCCGTCTTAGGATGTCGTTCATATATGGTAAAGGGTAGGCATCAGATTTGGTAATCGCATTTACCTTTTGGTAATTCACGCAAAACCTATATTTCCCATCAGCCTTCCTTACCATTACTACTGGACTTGACCATCCGCTGGTTGCTGGTTCAATTACATCTTTATCCAGCATATCCTTAACCAGCGCGTGCATTTCCTCTCGCACTCTATCAGAAACTGGGTAGTGCTTCTGTTTGATGGTTCGAGCATCTCCAACATCTATTTCGTGCTCAACCCCCACGGCACAGCCTAAAGCCTGACCTCCGTCAGGAATCAATCTTCTGACGAGATCTTCAATTTCCTCAATCTGTGTCTCCGTGGCTTCCCATAGTCCTAGCGGTGTGAGAAATGCCGTACCATCAATTCCAGCCACTTCCATTGGTACTTTCACCTGGGCTTCCTTAAGCCATAATTCATCCTCATCGGGATCCAAGACTACGCGAAACTCTCTTATAAAGTTCGCGCCTACGTAGCAGTCATCCGTGAGCAGTGGCGTAATGGCGACTCTGATTTCCTTCGTGATTCTTCCTACTTTAAAAGGGAACATCACGTGACCAATTATGGGGCAAGGGCGCCCATCACCGAGCCTTGCATCGCCCGCCCTGGTTACATTCAATCCGAGTCCCATCTCCGATGCCAATCTTAACCCTAATTGACCCATGACCGTGGATGAAGCGCCGGTATCATGGATAGAATGCTCTAATTTGAAAGTCACATATGTCTACCTGCAAACACCACCTGGTCTCATCCTCTGGGTCATATCCACGAGTCGTATCTTCGCCTCCCTTCGTCGTGCTTTTCAGCGGCTTTTTCCCTTCCGCTGCTGCGACGACGATAGGCTTGCTTCTACTCGTGGATTCCTTCGGCAGAAGAGCTTTTTGTGTGGAGGAACTCTCCCTGGAGTCTTCCCCCTCCTCCACAACCTGTATGTGGCCATCTGGTCCTTCCAGAATGATCACTCCTCTATTCTGCCGAGCGCTGGCATCGGGTTCGATCTCCTTCTGCTCCAACATACATCTAGGCCCTGAGCCGTTCTTTTGCTCGGCTGGTAGGAGTGATGAAGGAAGATCGACGAGTTGGAGTCAGCGAATACACGTGGACGACGACCGTAAGATAAGGTGTTCTGTACCTCTGTCGCCCTCCTGTTGAATTCGCGTATCGACTTCATCTCGCTCCGACGCAGCTGAATTTGGATGTTTGGAAGGAGGTTTGCATGGAGTAGGTCTAATAACCTCAACAAGAGCCACCAGGTTGGACACATATTCTCGCACTAGTTCGTCCTCACCCTGGAACCGGTTCTGCACCAGCCTTTGTTGCTGTTGCGTGCTAGTGCCGAACCAATTCCGGGCGTCAGCGACGAACTCTGCATAACTGAGCCACTGGTACTTGTTGTTATCGTACCAGGTCCTCGCGTTACCTTCGAGGATCTCTGATACGGAACAAAACACTTCGTTTTCAGTTAGTCACGCGTAGATCTTCTAACCTCGAAAGAAACGTATCTACGCTCTGTGCCCTACTACTATTTTTCCATCATCCCGGGTTGTGGAGAGCCCTGAGGATAGTTGAGGACCGGTGCCAGATGATCAGCTTCGACTCCTCTATCGAACAGGTGCGGATCTCCCATACTCTTCCGGATCCTCTTCACCTTCTCTTCTTTAGATGGCTTCCGGTGGGGTGACGTCCCTTCTCCTGGGTAGTGGTCTTGGAGGAGCCGATGTGCTTCCCGGAATCCCAGAATCGTAGTGACAGGTGAATGTGTCCTGAAAGTCCACATTACGTCTGGAGCGCGGTTGAACCGAGTCGCGCTGAGAAGAACGGCTAGCATCGGACATCTCATGCATTGCGTCTGCCAGCTCTCGTATTCGTAGGCGCATGTCCTGCGCCTCGCGCTCCGCACACACCTGTATTCCCTGCAGAGTCTGAAGGGTTTCTAGGATTCGACCTACCAGCTTGCGGTTTCGGTCGACTCCCTCCTTCAGGTACTCTATTTCCCTAAAGGCTTCACTCAAGGATAATTCTTCCTGAGGTTCCTTCCGGGTGCAGGATTCCTGCGATCTGAGATCCGGATCGCTCCGTCTCCTCTCCCCCTCCTCCTGCTCCTGAGTGTGAAGGGTCCTTTGGATGAGTTCACCCTCTTCTTGGCGGCTGGCTTCACCTTCAGATTCTTCATCTGGGCTGGCGAATGTCATTGACATATCTGTCAAGGATATTCCCTCCCTATTGATGAGTCTCAGGGGATGGTCACTGTTCTCATCTGCGCTGATGTTTTCCAACTCGTCACAGACTGTATCGAGCCACGCTTGTCGTGTGCGCCTCATGTGCCCCGCCACCTCTTTACTGCGCGTGGTCTCCTTGAAATCTGTGACGGTGTACTCTCCTTGCAACCATTTCCCAAGCCTAGCGGCCTGTTAGATGACAACTCCATCCTTGCGCAGCTCTAAATCTGCCAAGTAGCGTTCGCGCTGTGCGGAGGTCAGCTCTAATGCCCAATTGTCGATTTGAGCTGACAACAGAGCCATCTTGCCTCCGCACGGGTGTAGAATGCGGTCGAGGTTTGAAATTATCGACCTATTCGACCACTACCGCTTCCTATCACCCAAGGTATAAGCGGGATAAACACTATTTAGTGTAACTACCCTTAATGCCTCCTTTTTATAAGGCACAAACTCGCGAGATTATGAGCCCGTGCAGTCTCCGCAAACTATCTATAAATATTATAAAAATGTCCTACCTAAGGTCGGAGCCTGCTGTTTGCTTGCTCCGCCTGGCTAATATTTTCTGAACTGCACGCTTGGTTCGCGCTCTCTGCCTTTATCGTCGTTCACGTGCTTCCAATCGGCCTTTATCCACCAAACTGTAGCTAAAATAGGTTAACACCTGATTACTCCGAAAGACCTGAAATCACTTCGACCTACTTATAATTATCGCTTTCGGCCCTTTTTACAATCAACTTAACAATTTGTAATTAAAAGGTTCGAAGTGCTTTCGTTTTTTCCCCAGCAGAGGGCGCACCGTTCATGATCTCGCGCTACCACCCGCTCAAACCTTCCTAAGCGCTCGCGCAATCGTCTTTCTCTCTAGTGCGTCGATTACCGTCGACGCACAATCCTATTCGCACTAAACGGGTTTTTATACTAGTTGGGCGCCATGTAACGGGGGAGGTAAATCTGAAAATGAGAAATTTATTTAAGAACAAACTCCCACGATGCAGAGCAAACCGCTGCTCCGTTAAACACGTATGATAGTACGTGTATTCGCCTTAACGTCAGATGATTTAGCTTAGTTGTATTCTATCCGACGGAGTTGAACTCACCATAAGTCACGTGCCTTGTGACACTTGATGAGTTTTAAGTGTGAGCGACTTTACTCCTAATCCTCTTAATCCCCTAGATGTAATCGGATTAAAACCTAAGCCTTTTTCAATTACTTAAGCTACTAGGAAAATTAAATGACGAAAATGGCGAATAAATTTAACAGACTTTAATTAATAAAAATCACTAGTCATTATTGGGCCGAAAGACCTACGCACGCGAATAGGATTTTACAATTAACTATGTTCGGTGAGAAAGAGAGAGAGAGAAGATTCGAATTATACCGCGAACTAACGCTCGGCGCGAATACGAAAAAATAACGATATCACGATTGGACAAAATACCGAATGTATTTTGTATCGTATATAATGACGGAAGGTGCACCTGCCATGCGGTGCAATTACAATGATCAGCCATAATTGTTGATGCAAAATATCAACTGCCGCTGCCCCTCTATTTATCAGCTGCGCTACCTCACACTGCCTCCGATTTTCTACAACCTGCTGCTTCTGTATTGCTATTTGTTGCTGCAAATACCGTCGTTGCTCTCACGTACATAAATGTCCCAGAAAACTTATTATCGGCGAAAACAAAGTGCAACACAAAATCGGCGGTATCAGCAACGCACACAGCTGAGGCGTAACTGCTTATTTAAAAGATCGCGCGCCCCCTCTCTCTCTCTCAATAGTTCGAACTAACGCGCGAAAAGCAGAATCGCGAACGAATCGATTAATTAAATCGACTACCTTTGCAAATATTATATAATATATAATAATAATAATAAGTAAAGAATATTGAAGATGAAAATGTATGTTTAACTAAACATTTTTGTTATACGTTGCAGACTGAGTGTACGATTCTACGCTGTACCTTGTCGAAATATTTCTGTAACACGAAATTACTATCCCTATTAGATTCTCATTCAGATTCTACACGGAGAAAAATATATTGTTTTAGTTACTATATAATATGGTAGAAAATCTTTCCAACTCTTGATATATTGTATATGTTAAAGGAAATTGTTAAAGAAAATAAAACAAAATATAATTTACATAAGTTAATCAGTAAGTAGTTAACTTTGTTGAAAAAACAGGATAATAAAGTATAATTCATATATCTCAATAACTATATGAAATTGTTTATTTTACTAAACGTAACATACTGTCTTAATTCCCTTATGATTTAATTAAAAGATAAATTTTGTACTGATGGATCGAAGGGAAATAGTGATAGATGGATAATCACTTAGTTTTAATTATATTCAGCAACGTTTCGTCAGCACATTTGCTGACCTCTTCAGGTTTTATTAATAAAAAACACAACAAATTATTAACAATAGAGTTTTCACAAGTAATTTTAAAAGTACATAGTTATAAGTATATGAGTATACCTGATTTCTCTCGTAGTCAAATTATTATAGGCTAACATGAATAAATCGTAGCATAGTCAAAATTAAAGAGGGAAATCAAGTATTTGAACACATATATATTCTTCATCTATTGTCCCTTCCTCATCGATCTTAATAAAGGCTTATAGGTTATAACGGGGTTCCTGCTCAGCTTCGCTCGAGCGGCACACGCTATATAAAAGTAGCCGCGGAAAAGTAGATGAATGGCTCTCCAGAGCAGATCAGCACTCTTGCACCGAACGTCCAGGGTCCAGCAGCTCAGTTGCCTCCTTCCCGAGTCGGAAACTTGGCCCGCGGAGAGTGTCGTAGGCTTTCGCGTGACAAAGCGCGACAGCCAAAGAGAAGCTAAAGCGCGTAATCGCATGTACAACTAGGAATCGAGGAAAATGATAGACAGCAAAGGGATGAGTTCAATTCATTTATTCAACAAACGAACGGTAGCGTAATTCGCACGCAGTATAAGGGGCAGCGTGGATGGTCTCGCGTCAAATTTCAGTGCAGCCGACAGGCTGCGCACACGATACGCAGCGAGGAACTTGCTCGCGCACGCCCTGTAAGAGCGGTTAGGCACAATGGCGACGGCTAGCCGGCGCGCACCGTTCGAACGAGAAAGCGACATCGCTTACTCGTGTCGGCTCTTTAGCCGGCCGAAGTGTCTCGGTAACTTGACTTAGATGAAGACGGCAACCGCACTTGCTCGTTGTGAACCGGACGAAGCGACAGTACGCGTGTAACGGAAGCCTATTCGTAGGCCGAGCGAAAACAGAAAAGAAATAATCAACTATGCGGCAAAGTATCAATAAGGATACGCAGTTTAAGCAACGCAGGAGGAGAGAGCCATAGAGAGAGAGAAGCCAAGTTAACAAACTGGTACTTACCGTGCTGGAACAGACGAGTCGCTCTATAGTTAATTCGTGAGTAACTCTTGGCGCGCTCGCTTACAAAGGATTGGTTAGTCGCGTTACCGCTTCTTGCGTTCACGCTTTTTTTCTCTGCCGCTATCCCCGAGTGTTCACAAGACTCTTCAGGAGCAGCGTCGATGGTTGTCACGTGTGTGGCTATTAAACCTAATTGCTCTCTCGAGTAATTAGCGAGCTCGCGTTGCCGGTTGCTTGTTCGTTGCCGGTCGGAAGCAGACTTACTTTTTTTTTTTGTCCCTACTCTCTCTCTCTCTCCTCGAAGGGCTCGCCTCTCCGCGAGGTTCGCGCCGCGAGTCGATATCGATAATCGAACTATAATCGCGTCGCTTACCGGTTCGCTGACGTCCACGCTGCAATTATTTAAACATGTTTACATGATAATTAATTATTATAGATAATTATTATTTGATGGCTTCCTGGGGAGAGAGAGACATAACGAACTTACATGCCGTTCGTTATATCCCCCTTCCCCAGACGCTGGTTGCCAGTGGGGTACCAGCTCGAAACCTGGTCTCTCTCTCTACTCATGTAAACTTATATTCAATTGAGGGAAACTAATTAAAGTGCGGGTCATCGCATCAAAAGCGGAATAAGCGCAGTCACAAGGATAGGATGATACAAAAATAAATATTACATTTTGTTTATTGATTAGGGGCGCAGCCCTCGCATAGCGTTACGCGCATCGCGTAACAATCAGGTACGGAGAGGAACAGAACAAAAGAACATATGTGCGCAAATCGCTATAAGCGTATACGCCGAGCGTAATCGCTTATCGGCCGCTCCTGTGGTCGCGCAGTTCGCCAGCAGTGTAAGCGTAATGCGCTTGCTGCTCGGACAGCCACAACGGGTGGAGCGCGAAGTTCGGGCAGTCCGTGGAGCGCGCGACGCCGGTTAGGCCGCACATGCGGCAGAACCTCACGCCTATGAGGTCGTCGCGTGGCCCTTCCCACTTTCCGCAAGGCTCCGTGCGGAAAGCATTTCGGAGCGCCATGTGGCCAGGTGGCCGTCTGACGCTGCTTCTCGCGAAGCTCTGGGTCGCGTCTCCCGACCATGCCGGAGCTTGGGCAATCACCATCTCCGAGGCCGGTCCTGTTCGGTCCGTTCGACGGGTCTGGCGATAATCCGCTTGGGACTCCGCGTCCCAAGACCCTACAGCTTGGCGGATCTGGAGCGCTTGACGATGGGGACCCGCTACTGAGCGATCCAGTTGCCTCATCTGGGCGCGGAGGTCGTCCACCTCCCGCAATCTAGCCTCGACGGCCTCAGCGAGCGCACGCTTCTCCTCTTCTACGAGGCGGAGGGCCATCCATTCTGACCGGATTTCAGCGAGGTGCGCCTTCCAGTCGAGCTCTCGCTCAATCTTAGCGGCGCACTCTCCTGCCGCGCGTCTCGCTTCTGGGCCCACTACTCGGAGGAAGTCCGCCGCCTCCGTGAGGATGGCTGTCTCCTCCAGATTGGCGGCAATTCGGGCAGCGCGGACGCTCCTTACACGCTGGAAGAGGTCCCTCCAGGTCTCCTCCAGGTTTTTCGGACCGAAGGCAGAGCCCTGAGCGTCGTCGCTAGAGTCGATGTCGTTCTGGGCTGGCATCGACATGGCATCTGTGGCAGCCTCCGAGCTTCCGTCGGTGTCGGTCTCTTCTCCGGGCGTTTCAGCTTTTTCTCTGGAAGCTACGGCGGCAGGGACCAGCTGGAGAAGCTCGAGCGGTGGCGCAAGCTCTGCTCCCGCGCTGGACGTCTCCTCCTCAGGCGTTTCCGCTTCTGCATTAGGAGCTCCTGATGCAGGGATCGGCTGGAGAAGCTCGAGCGGTGGTGCGCGTTCAGCTTCTACGCTGAGCGTCTCCTCCTCGGTCGCTTCAAGCGCTTCTACAGAGGGGGCAGCCTCAGCATTTAGCGGTTGTTCGCTTCCGTCTATGCTGGGCTCTGCGCTTACAGCGACTTCAGCGACGTCGCTCTCGGTTGGAGTGTCGACTCGCTGGGTCTCTCCCTCCGCATTCTGTTGAGTAGATTCCATCTGAAAAATTCCAAGATTGATGTAGCATCTTTTCTAAGCGGCCAGAGCGGTCCAGCAAGCGAAGGAAGATCAAGCAACAGGAAGCGGTGAAGCGAGGCAGCAAAGCATAGAGCAAACAAGCAGTAAATTAAGCAGAAGCATAAGCAAGCAAAGCAAAGATAATAAAAATAAAACGCAATTAGGTCGCTTAATTACGGCGGGAACGGAGTCGTCTCGGCGACGGCGGGTTTGCGTGCAACGCAGGTCTCTTCTTACCTTTCGGTCGGCCGCGTTTTTTCCGCGGTTCGGCGTTCGCCTCGCTACTTCCCGGTCTATCCAACTTGGATATATCTTCCGCAGGCGCGGGGGAGAACAAATTATTGAGTCCCAACTCTTCTTCGGACTTGGGTTCTTCCTTCTCCTCTTCGTCCGCGTCCGGACATTGGTCCTCGCTGTGACAAGGCCGCAAGTCGCATACAGCAACCTTGCCTATATCTTGGCCCTCTTCATTGCTCAGTTGGTATAAGTTCATACCCAGGCGAGCAGTTACAATGAAAGGTCCCGCAAACTTTGGACTCAGTTTAGCAGCTATTTTCATTGCAGCTGAAGAAAGTAAGCGGTTTTTGGCCCAGACTTTATCTCCCACGCAATACTCTACACTTCTTCGCTTTACGTTGTAATACTTCTCTTGGCGATCTTGCGCGATTCGAGTGTTCTCTCTAGCGACAGCGCGAAAATCATCTAGCTTCTCCATCCTTGTGTGCCAGTGTTCCACGGCGGCGGCTTCAAGGTTACGGACTCGGTCCCTATCCTCCTTCCTTTTCTTGGTATCGGGGAGTTCGGGGTGCCGCCCGTAATTAAGGAAAGCGGGACTAGCGCGCGTCGCTTCATGTATCGCCGTGTTGTAAGCGAAAGCGAATGCCGCTATGTGTGCGTCCCAGGTGGTGTGATTCTCTTGAATGAAGGCACTAATCATGGTTTTGATAGTGCGATTCACTCTTTCAGTCGGGTTGCTCTTAGGTAAATACGGCGCGCACGTGCTATGCGTTACGCCAAAAGAGTCCAAGAACTCATCCACCAACTTATTTTTAAACGGCGTACCGTTATCCGATAAAAATTTATCGGGCACTCCGAATCGCAAAAAGATTCGTTCCTTCAACTCGCGGCGGATCGCTTTCCCATTAGCCTTGCGTAATGGAATACACTCTATCCAGCGAGTGAAGAGGTCGATGAAGATTAATAGGTGCTCATAGCCTTGCGCTGACTTAGGAAAAGGGCCCATGGTGTCACCTGCCACAATCTCCCATGGCCGAGTGACTATGTGCCGTCCCATCAGTCCTGCTGGAGCAACTTGCTCCACTTTAGTCTGTTGGCAAACGAGGCAGTTGCGAACGTAGTGGGCTACGTCCCTGTGTATGCCAGGCCAATAGTACTTAAGCGCGGCTCGCTTTTGCGTCTTATAGCGTCCTTGGTGTTCCGCAGTAAGACTATCATGACACTCTGATAAGACTTGAGCTCTCTGTTCTCGAGGAAGCACAAGCTTCCAAGCATCTTCATCGGTGCCCATTATATCGTCCACGATAATATCTGGTTTATAAATATATAACTTGTCTTCTATATACTTCCAATATGGGAGATCGGTAGGGTTTTCTTGAACTTTTTCCACCCATTTCAAGTACCATGGGTCCTTGACTTGCGGAGACGCTTTAAGCGAAGCCAGGCTAGCGATAGCCGTTTCTTCATCCTCTTCGTACATTCGCGATAAAGCGTCCGGGACTACGTTGTGTTTTCCTCTTCTATGCATGATGTCGAAGCTGTAGGACTGTAGAATCAGCGACCATCGTCCTAGCTTGCCATTTGGATGTTTAAGGTTTCGCAACCATTTTAAGCTATAATGGTCGGTTATCACCGTAAAGTGATAGCCTTCTATATAGGGTCTGAACTTTTCAACTGCCCATATTACAGCGAGACACTCTCTTTCTGTGACCGAGAGCCTTCGCTCGGTAACACTGAGTGTTCGACTCGCGAAGCAGAGTACTCTGTCTTCGTCTCCGACGTGCTGCAAGAGTACACTGCCTAGTCCTGTATCGCTGGCATCACATTCTACAATAAATGGAGCCGTAAAGTCTGGCCTAGCCAAGACGGGGGCAGTAGCGATCAGGCCTCTTATGCGCTCGAAGGCGTCTTGTTGCGCTTCGGTCCATTCGTACTTAGTGTCTTTTCGGGTTAGCAAGGTAAGCGGATCCGCTATGCTCGCAAAATCGGGCAAAAACTTCCGATACCAGTACGCCATGCCGAGGAATCTGCGCAACTGCTTCAGATTCTTTGGCGGCGGATAGTCCAAAATAGGACGAACCCTTTCAGGATCAGGACGAGTCCCATCCTTGTTGACTAAAACACCTAAGTAGCGAACTTCTGTCATACAAATGCGCGACTTCTTGTAGTTGATGGTTAGGCCCGCCTTTTTGATCCGATTAAGGATACACGAAAGCCATTTCAGATGTTCATCATAGGTCTCGGTGGCTATGATCAAATCATCTATATATGCGAAGGCGTAGGGCTCCATCTCAGGCGGTATCAGCATATCTACCAGCATTTGGAAGGTAGCTGGTCCTCCAGCCACTCCATAGGGCATTCACACAAACTCGAATAGCCCGAGGCCAGGAACAGTAAATGCTGTAATCGGCGTGGATCGCTCCGTAAGAGGGATCTGGTGAAAGGCCCCTGAGCAGTCAAGAGCGCTAATGTACTTAGCGTGCTGCAGTTTTCGCAGAATCACGTCCATGAAGGGAAGCGGATATGCGCTAACTTTGGACACTGCGTTAACCTTTCTAAAATCTACGCAAAAGCGATACGAACCGTCTGGTTTTTTAACCATAACGACAGGGCTCGACCATTCGCTTTTCGAACGCCGAATTATCTTCGCCTCAAGCATCTTATATACCTGCGCATGCATCTCCATTTCGATAACATGCGAAACAGGATAGTATTTCTGCTTGATCGGCCGGGCATCTCCAACGTCAATGTCATGGGAAATCCATGAAGTACATCCAATGTGGCCATTCTTTGATTCCGGCAGTATCTCCTCAATTACTCGGTCGATCCCTTTTCATTGCTCTGGAGTAATCTCTGCAATACCATGTGCGGACAGAGCGAGCGGACTATCAACGCTCAAAGACGAGAGGGTAAGTGACACGTGTTGATCACACCCTTTTACCCGTAAGGTATTCGTCTCGGGATCAAGACAAGCGGAAAACGCACGAATGAAGTCTCCTCCTAGAGTACATTCAGACTCGGCTTCGCTTAAAATAAGGGCATCTATCATATAAGACGCTCCTACGACCGAAAACGGTAATTGAACACTGCCAATGATGGGCACGTAATGTCCATCGATAGCGCGCGCTCCTGGGCCGTCGTACAATGTGACCGGACGATCCAGAGCCGCAGCTATTTGAAGGCCAATAGGACTTAGTACAGTTCGAGAAGCACCGGTATCATAAAGTGCTCTAAAAGTGAAGTGGCCTACTTGTACTGGTAGCCACCACCGAGGGTATGTTTCAAACAAAGCGCACGTCACAGTACTTCGGTCTGGCAGAAGCGTTAATCGCTTGATCGTTCTGTGCCGGCGAACAGACGACTTTTGCTGATCGCTGTGCCTGACGGTCTCCTGAGCCGGCGTTAGTTGATGAGGCCCTCGGAATCAGGGAAGCGATAGGGACCCCGTCTACTCGCTTCTGTCTGCGTTTTTTGCAGGCTCATTTTTCGAGCATTCAGGATAAGTAGCCTTAGTATAACCGGGCCAACTACACTCCCAGCAGAGTAACTTATCTGCGTCTGGTCCAAGAGTTTTATCTTTATTCTTGTCTGAGCGTGGTGTGATAACTCTTGCTCGACCTCCAGGCAGTCGATCACCTCCTCGACCACCTCTAGGGTTCCATCGCCCTCCATTCCTGCCCCCTCTGCCACGAGAATCGGATCCTCTTCGTGGAGAAGTAGGTGACTGTCGTGCTGCAGCTTTCGTTGAAGTTGGAGTGGTGTCCACACTGGCAATGGGCAAGTTCTTGGGCGAGGTCACGGTAAACTCCTGGTATTTCTTCGTTAGATAATTATGAAGAGATTTTTCTAAATCAGCGTCTGACAAACTAGCAGTTTCCGCCATTGAAGCGACATTCGCCTTTGGCTTCATTATCGTCTTAGTCTTTGGCTTATATGCGGCCTCTGGCAGCAAGCTTTGCTCTGGAGACGGCGGCGGCTTCCAAAGTTCGTCAGACTCAGCGATTTCCACTTCTTGCGCTCGGGCAAGGAGCTGTACTAACGATGTGATGGCATGTTGTTGTTTCTTCAGCTCCTTCTTGAGTCTTGGAACCATGTTATCGATTGCCAAGCTGACTTGGTCAGGGATACTCCATGGTCGCTCAAAGCGGCTGAAAATCGTATGTAAGGCTGATAAGTAATCTCTCACGGGTTCATCAGGTCCTTGCGTCCTTAAATGCGCTTCAACTGACAAGTTTCGGTTGTACCGACGTGACTTGCTGTAAGCGGTTAGCGCTGCATCTCGAAACTCTTGGTAAGTGTGCCATGTTGGTCTCAAGAGGCGGTACCAGTGGAGCGCTTGACCTCTGAAAAGAGTAGATAATGAGTCTAGGATTTCATCCTCAGTGATGCGATCCAAACAGCAGTTCTCTTCTACACGCTCTAAGAATTCCTCAATGCTGGTATTTGAGTCATTGGAGAACTGGATTTTCCAGTCTCTGACCGTTTTTCCCAGGTTTCTTGTTTGAATTCGTGTATTATCTGAGCTGTTGGCGCTTGTTCTCCAATTTGGGAGTTCATAACTAGTCGCTTGCCGTGTCGCATTTGTTGGTTGTGATCCCGTCGCATGCGAGAGCGAAAACGCTTCATCTCTTAGGACCCCCCTTCCCCAGCTCGAAGCTGCGGGGGTAGATGTCATTCCGCAAGGCCGAAAGTCTTGCGTACTTTTCGCATTAGCTGTGTCGATTGGCATCCCATTCCTTAGTATGCTTGTTCTATCGGTAGCTATTTGCGATCTTCTTGTTGATGAGAACACTGCTGCATCTGGGTTTAGTTTTGGCTTTTCAATTACTGTTAAGTCAAACTCTGGATCTATAAGACTATAGGTTTCACGAAAATTTACATTTTTGTCCTGTCTTGTTGCTTTCCAGTTACCCATGGTTTCAGACAACGACTTTATCTGTTGTTGCTGTGACTCGATTTTGTTTACGAGTCTAGCGTTCTCGCTTTGCACTCTTGATAAATCGTTCTGTAAATTATCTACCTCTTCTTGAAGCGTAGTCGCATTAATCATAAATCTTTTTAGCTCTCTAGCCGTAGATTCTGGTATGTATTGTGTTTTTCCTGTTGGCAATAAACACCATACCATTCTTTCTGGCGTTTGTGACATTTCGCTTATCGATCGGTTTTCCGATGTTGATGCTCTTGGCCGTGTGTTGACAAAGCTTGTTGTTGTCATTGTCTGCGCCGTGTGTGTGCTCTCTGCGTTCATATTATTTGTTGAAGTCTCTCTTGTTAAAATTTGTGTTGTATTAGATGTCGGCGTTAGCGACATGTCCTCGTGTACGCTATTATCTTCAGTGTTGGTGTTATTTGTATTCTCAAAATCCTCTTCATTATCCAATTCTGCAATAAGCTTGAGGTCATCGCGTAATGACTTCGGTATGACTTCCGATTGCATCAGTGTCACACATAATCTATCGCGTCTTTCTTTCGCTTTTAGCGTTAAATTGTCGATCGTTTCCACGAAGTCATCCGTCGAATAGTCTCCTTGTAGTCGTCTGTAAAGTTTATTCGCGCGCTCGTATATTGAACCGTTATTATCTATTTCAAGGTCGTTTAAAATGTTATTTAACGTGTCACTGGGTAAAGATTTTATCCAATCTTTAATTTTGTTATGAATTTCATCTTTAAATATCGTTAAATCGCTAATATTTTCCATTTTTATTTAATTGGTTGATTATTTATAATTATTTGTTATTTATTATTGTTTTCTTGTTATAATCCTTGATTTGGTTCTTGTTATTCTTCTTTGTTAAATTCTTATTTTAATTTTGAATTATTTATTAAGAATTTTAGCGAAATACATGCGCGTTATAAATATATGATTATATATATACATATAAATTGTTGAGTATTTATGGATAATGTTATTATCGTTAATTGTTGACGATATATAAATTGGGATTGTCATATGTACACGGTACTTTCAAAATATTCGCTTATACATGCGGTGACTATATACGTAATATATAGCGCAAACACTTAAATTGAAAATATTCGGACTGTCGTATTAACATATTACCTTTAACATATACCTTTGCGTGGCGATTCTCGCTTCGAAAGCCTTTATTACAGAGTATATCTGTACGATATAAACACTCTGAACTCCTCGATGTTGTTTATACTGTGAGAAGCCTTCGTGACTGTCCTCTACAGTTTGTCGTGTTTACGTTTTTACACGTACGCTTCACTTAAATTTTCCGCGAAGGGTATCGCAGCAAAGTCATACGTAAATCGATGAACACGTTGGGCGCCAGAATATAACGGGGTTCCTGCTCAGCTTCGCTCGAGCGGGACACGCTATATAAAAGTAGCCGCGGAAAAGTAGATGAATGGCTCTCCAGAGCAGATCAGCACTCTTGCACCGAACGTCCTGGGTCCAGCAGCTCAGTTGCCTCCTTCCCGAGTCGGAAACTTGGCCCGCGGAGAGTGTCGTAGGCTTTCGCGTGACAAAGCGCGACAGCCAAAGAGAAGCTAAAGCGCGTAATCGTATGTACAACTAGGAATCGAGGAAAATGATAGACAGCAAAGGGATGAGTTCAATTCATTTATTCAACAAACGAACGGTAGCGTAATTCGCACGCAGTATAAGGGGCAGCGTGGATGGTCTCGCGTCAAATTTCAGTGCAGCCGACAAGCTGCGCACACGCTACGCAGCGAGGAACTTGCTCGCGCACGCCCTGTAAGAGCGGTTAGGCACAATGGCGACGGCTAGCCGGCGCACACCGTTCGAACGAGAAAGCGACATCGCTTACTCGTGTCGGCTCTTTAGCCGGCCGAAGTATCTCGGTAACTTGACTTAGATGAAGACGGCAACCGCACTTGCTCGTTGTAAACCGGACGAAGCGACAGTACGCGTGTAACGGAAGCCTATTCGTAGGCCGAGCGAAAACAGAAAAGAAATAATCAACTATGCGGCAAAGTATCAATAAGGATACGCAGTTTAAGCAACGCAGGAGGAGAGAGCCATAGAGAGAGAAGCCAAGTTAACAAACTGGTACTTACCGTGCTGGAACAGACGAGTCGCTCTATAGTTAATTCGTGAGTAACTCTCGGCGCGCTCGCTTACAAAGGATTGGTTAGTCGCGTTACCGCTTCTTACGTTCACGCTTTTTCTCTCTGCCGCTATCCCCGAGTGTTCACAAGACTCTTCAAGAGCAGCGTCGATGGTTGTCACGTGTGTGGCTATTAAACCTAATTGCTCTCTCGAGTAATTAGCGAGCTCGCGTTGCCGGTTGCTTGTTCGTTGCCGGTCGGAAGCAGACTTACTTTTTTTTTTGTCCCTACTCTCTCTCTCCTCGATGGGCTCGCCTCTCCGCGAGGTTCGCGCCGCGAGTCGATATCGATAATCGAACTATAATCGCGTTGCTTACCGGTGCGCTGACGTCCACGCTGCAATTATTTAAACATGTTTACATGATAATTAATTATTATAGATAATTATTATTTGATGGCTTCCTGGGGAGAGAGAGACATAACGAACTTACATGCCGTTCGTTATAAGGTGTAACTAAGATATTGTATATTCTCTTTTCTATTTAACGTATTTTTATGTAAAATGTGTAACATTTCGGATATTCTTCGTTTCTTATAATTCTTTTCATAATCCAATATCTTAGCTTTTTTCATTCGACGCATAATTGAATCACGGTGCGCGCGGTAAAATCGGAATATCGGAGAGCAGGAGGGAATGGGGATCAGTCAACCAACCTACTACCAATACGAAATAATAACGGCAAGATTATAGTTTGAATTACATGCTGATTAGTTTATTTGTCTGTTCTCTATAACATCCTTGGCCCGAGTGTTTATGTTTACGAAGCGCGCGCACGGCAACAACATGCAGTGTCGGAGCGTTCATCGCTCTTTGTTCGCCGAGTTAATACATGCACGCTTCTTACTGAGTACGAGAGATTAATTGTTAACCACCTTATAGGAAATCGCGATATTTAGCTGGCCAGCTTACCTTATTAGCAGTCGCACAGTTAACAAGAGAAAGAAAGTTCGCACTCTAGTCTCGGGAAAGTCTGTCTTTGGGTGAGGTATTTCGCGTTTTCGGTTTCGCCCTCGATGGCGAAACCCTTCACTCACGCACACTCGCACGCACTCGCTCTGGACGGCGAAGGCACAGCTCTAGTTGGTGATCCAGTCAGCTGATCTCAACACTCGGAAAAACTCGGGAAACTCCAATTACGGCTCACTGTAGCTGAGTGTTCGGGTTCTAATCCTCGACTGGTTCGTTTGGTATTCGCGCGCTTTCCGACCCGTCTCATACCGAGTTCCCTTTTCTTATATTTTCCCCAACCAGTAGGTGCTGCCCTCACAGGCAGCTGCATAAATGAGGTGATAGCGCTAACGAGACGTTTACCGTCATAATAGGTGAAAGTAAACGTTCATTAAAAATTAGATTAAACGAAAACACAAAAAAAACATTGATTCAGATACAGTAGTAGCTACACATAGAAGAACGTTTTCACACGAATTCGATTGGAAAAAAACTTGAGAATATTAGGATTTTAGTATGCGCTCCATCAAATTACGCAGTTGACGTTTTGGCCGAGAGTTTAAATGCGCAGGGCATGAAAATTGTAAGACTGTACCTCGTGCGATATAATTACAACAACAAGATTGTGGAAGAGTTTTCCTTACTTCATAAAGTCCTTAATAAAAATAGCTATCTTAAAAAGAATTTTGAAACCTATGTAAAAAAGGAAATGAAAGATGAGGAATACGATAAGTACCAGTGAGTATTGACGTCGACAATTTTTTCCGACTCGTACTAATTTTATTTGTTTACTTATTTTCATTTTACAGCACCACTCCTTACGTGACGATGACAGAGATATTAACAACTGTAAAAGTTGTACTAACTACATGTATTGATTCGGCGGCTAAAGAATTTAAATGTATACGTTATGACGTAGTTCTTATAGATGATGCTGCTCAGGCTACAGAACGAGATTCTGTGGTCCCTTATGTTCTATATGAGGCCACGAAGATAATTTTATTGGGTGATCATTTTCAATTGGGACCAACTGTAATATCGGAAATATCACAAAAGTGCGGTCTTGGGGTTTCATTGTTCGAAAAATTAATAAAACAATACATTCCAAATACCTTGCTCCAAATTCAATACCGGATGGCTCCAATAATTTCTAAATTGGCATCCACTATATTTTATGATAACAAATTAAATTATGGCATTAGCTCTTTTCAAAGAATTTTGAAGAAAAAATTTGTCTATACTTCAAAAACAATCTTTAGTGTTCATTAACATTGCTACTACAGAAAAAAATTTTACAAATCCTATTTCAATTTAAACGAATCTAGATGCGTAAAATACTTACTGTCACTGTTCATAAACCAAAATGTAATAATTCCAGAGTATATCGAAGGAATCAGTTGTTATGAGGGACAGAAAAAAGCCATAATGGAAATGATAGAGACTGAACAAGCTGAAGAAGTGCTGAAAAAAATGCGTCGTGTATAAATCGAAAATATTGATACCTTCCAAGGACGGGTAAAAGATATAATTATTTTTTCTGCAGTTAGAGCGAACAGTACTAATAATGTTGGTTAGTACTTATTGATTTTTGTCTATTTGCTGTCAGAAATAAGTGCTCACGTTATCACGAATTCATTTTTTGTTTTTGCAGGCTTCATGAGCGATAAAAGAAGAACTAATGTAGCTTTGACTATGATTTATTCAGAAAAGAAATATCGTCACCAAAAACGATTATAAAGATAATCAACAATAAATATTCACTAGTGTATCTGGATAGCAAAGGCAGTCGATTAATTTCACAATGAATATCCAATTCCACTCAAATCTTGTGTGATGTTCTGAGTCGGGGTGACTTTTTCAGGGGTACGCCTGAGCTCGGCGTAATTTAGGTTCGGATTGGTCTAGCAGTTATCTGCTACAAACTCAACCCACTGTTAAATATTAATTTGTGGTGGCGCAACGAAGGAGGCCTAAGTCATCTTTTAGCTAATAAAGCTAAAGAGACTAGCGAATGTAGTCCCTACGACTCGTAGCTTCAACAATAAATGAATATAAATTGATTCTAATAGACTAAACAATGTAGTCCCTTAGTAATACATTATGGGTGGGCGCGTTCGCGGTCTAAAGAAGGAAAGAGCAAAGAATGTGTAGAGAATAATTTTGTTAAAACTTACTTTTGGTTTATTTTCTTCAAGGGGGAATCTGCTCCGAAAAAGGCGAAGATAATTCCTTCGGCCGGGAAGCTTATGGCGACTGTCTTTTGGGATTCGCAAGGAATAATCTTCATCGACTATCTGGAAAAGGGTAAAACCATTACAGGCGAATATTATTCATCGTTATTGGATCGTTTGAAAACCGAGTTGCTAGAGAAACGTCCACGATTGGCCCACAAAAAAGTCCTCTTCCACCACGACAATGCGCCAGCTCACGCCTCAGCAGTTGTGGCTGCAAAACTGATGGAGATAGGGTTCCAACTCGTTTCACATCCCTCCTATTCTCCAGACTTGGCTCCGTCGGACTACTATTTGTTCCCTAATATGAAAAAATGGCTGGCGGGGAAAAGATTTTATTCAAACGATGAGGTGATTGCAAAAACAGCGTTGGATGAAGTGTATAAGCCTAAAAGGAGACTATGTTGAAAAATAAAAAAGATTTATTAAAAAAAACCAAGCAGTTTTTATTCTTGCACGGACTTTTCAAACGACCCTCGTATAATTATAATTAATAACACAGCTCCACAAAAAAAAATGAAAGTCGAGTGTCAGAAACCAAACCCACCCTACCCTATGTTTTTCGGGTCGCTGAATACGAATCCGAAGTCCGTTTCACCCCATCAGGTCCTGATTTCCCATAACCTCAAAGTTCAACCCTAAAAACCACTTAAATCGTGATCTATGTAATTCTCAAGCATATTTACCCACATAACAATATAATTAATCAATACACATACCATAAGCCCTCAAACCATAAGATCCTGTGTCGCCGTAACTTCAAAACCCAGGACCCCCGTAACGCCATAACCCCTTAACCCCCATGAACTCGTTTTACAGGCATTCCGGAAAAAAAATTCCGGAAACCAAAACCTACTTACCCCATAGTTTTCGGGTCGCTAAACACGAATCTTGTGCTCGTTTTACCCCATCAGATCAGGATTTCCCATAATCTCAAAAATGAAGCCCACGACCAATTGATCCAAATGTCGGAATCTGAAATTGAATGTCGGGAAGCTGGCGTAAACGAATTGATAGTGAGACAAATCTAGTAATTTTCTACGCGTGTTTGCAATCCAGGGCACCTCCACGTGGTTGACGGTGGGCAACGGAGTTGTTTCGCCATCCGACAGAGACCCTGGATAACGGCGTCTGAGCCGTCATGGCAAACACACGTAGTAAAGTTACGATGCAGGGATTGGAAACCCCAGTATCGGCGGCTGGTCAGGGTGCGAAAGCGGGCCCGCAGGCGTCGTCATCAAGCAACCGCAATTCCAAAAAGGTCGGTGCACCAGCATCGACGAAGACGAAAGTATCGATACATGTTCACGACAATCCCAACAAAGTAAACAATTTCTGTTATGTGTGCGGTCTTTTCGTCGTACCAAGCTGTCGGAAAACCATAACAGATGCTATTCAGAGTTCATACCTCTATTGCTTCGATCGTAATATGTCGAATCAAAATGAAGACTGGGTCCCTCACATTGTATGCACTTATTGTCACAAAATGTTACTTACGTGCCACAGAACTAAGGCCAAATCAAATTCAAAATTCAAATCACCAGTCGTATGGGGCAAACCAGAATCAAGAGATGATTGTTTTTTCTGTTTAACGGAAACCAAGGGATTTAATTCGAAAAATAAATCTAAAATAAAGTATAGGTACCCATCAAATGTTTCGCCTGCTACCTTCCTGGAAACCCCATACTGTCGCCCCATGGAATCAAACAACGTTAGTAAAGAAGCGATGGTAGAACATGATGAAAATAACGTGAGTACCAGTGGCACTGAAGAAGATGAAGAATCGAACGAAGAATCTAGTTTGAGCGATGACGTCTGTAAAACGACTAAAGTTCCACAACAATTCAGTCAAGATGAGCTAAATGATTTGGGCCGAGAATTGGGTTTATCAAAAGAGGCACATGAACTTTTAGCTTCTAGGTTAAAAGAAAAGAATCTTTTAGAACAAGGTACTAAAATAACGATATACAGAAATCGCGAAAGCGAACTAAGACAGTTTTTTACACATGACGAATTTGAACATTTAGTATATTGTAACGATGTCACTGGTCTTATAAACAGTTTAAAAGCTGATTTTTACAGGCCAAAAGATTGGCGCCTTTTTATCGACTCATCACTTCGTAGTTTGAAGGCAGTCCTCCTCCATAATACAAATGTCTTTGCTCCAATACCAATCGCTCATTCCACAGTTCTCAAAGAAAATTACGAAAATGCTCAGAATCTTTTGAACAAAATTAAATATTCGGAGCATGAGTGGCAGATTTGTGGTGACTTAAAAATCATTGGGATTATTTTGGGGATGCAAAGTGGTAATGTAAAATTCCCTTGTTTCCTTTGCCTTTTTGATAGTAGAGCTCGTAATAGTCACTACAAGGTGAAACATTGGCCCGAACGATCGTCGTTAAAACCAGGATCCGTGAATGTTACGAATCAACCGCTTGTACATCCATCGAAAATCATAATACCACCTTTACATTTAAAACTCGGGCTTATGAAACAGTTTGTAAGAGCTCTTGATAAATCAGGAGACTGTTTCAAGTATATTGCACAGAAAATGAACAAACTAAGTGATGCAAAATTGGAGGCAGGTGTATTTGATGGTCCACAAATCCGGAAACTTTTCAACGATTCATTGTTCATAAATCATATGACGAATACAGAGAAAGCTGCATGGACAAGTTTTTACAACGTCTCAACAAATTTCTTCGGAAATATGAAAAGTCCAAATTATAAGGAACTGGTGAGTGATCTTATTCACAACTTTGAAAGTCTAGGCTGCAACATGAGCGTTAAATTACATTTTTTAGATTCTCATATTAATTTCTTTCCAGATAAATTGGGCGACTTTAGTGAACAGCAAGGAGAAAGATTCCACGAGGATATCAAAGATATGGAAAAAAGATACCAAGGAGTTTGGGGAGTAAATATGATGGCAGATTACGTTTCGAATTTGAAACGAGATGTTCAAGTGGATAGCCAAACTCATAAGCGACGTTCACTTCGTCGATCCTTCGAGAGTAAGCAAGTGAGATATCATAAAAGATGCAAAACAGAATGAAAAACTTTACTTTTATTCTACTTACATTTATTTTTATTAATTTATATTCATATTTCTATTTGTGAGAGGCAAGGGAAACTCACGAAAATAAAGTACCCCGACTGTGAGAGGCGAGGGGAACTCACGAAAATAAAGCACCCCAAAGGGAACGGAATCCTGCTATGTCCACGTCGTCGTTCCTGGGCTCGGCTGAATGTGGGTATTATATCGAGACACATTAAACACATGAGAAAAGAATATATTTCTCGCTTATCATAAACTAATAAAGTTCCTCACATAATAAGATACAGGACATTAGTTTAGCGTTGGAGACGCAAATATCTGTTGCAACCTCGCGTTGAAGATCTCTGTTGCTGATTAGGCTTGAACGTTTCAGAGTTCTTCGATTTTTGGGTTTGCGGCTCTGGAAAATGATAAAGTTGGGGAGTTTTCAGATTTTGAGATGATAAATATTACTACACTTCAAAGAGTAGCGCGCATATTTCAACCTCGCAGTGTTTGAGACTCAATTCTTTGTTACAAAGCGAGCTATAAGGTTATACAGTAACCGAGTCACTGAAACTTAATATTCATATTGTCGGGAAATGCCTGTAAAACGAGTTTATGGGCGTCACGGGATTATGGCATAACGGGGGTATACTGGGCTTATAGGTAACGGCTTTACGGGGTCTAAGGAGTTCAGGGCGTATGGTTTGTGATTCATTCGTGTGTCACGTGGATGAATATTCTTGATAATTACATAGTCACGAGTTATGGGGTTTTGGGGTTGATTTTTGAGGTTATGGAAGGTCCTGATGTGATGGGGTGAAACGGTCCTCGGATTCGTATTCAGCGGCCCCAAAAACATAGGGTAAGTAGGTTTTGGTTTCCGGAATTTTTTTTCCGGAATGCCTGTAAAACGAGTTCATGGGGGTTAAGGGGTTATGGCGTTACGGGGGTCCCGGGTTTTGAGGTTACGGCGACACAGGGTCTCAGAGTTTGAGGGCTTATGGTTTGTGTATTGATTAATTATATTGTTCTGTGGGTAAATATGCTTGAGAATTACATAGATCACGATTTTAGTGGTTTTTGGAGTTAAACTTTGAGATTATGGGGAAACAGGACCTGATGGGGTGAAACGGACTTCGGATTCGTGTTCAGCGACCCGAAAAACATAGGGTAGGGTAGGTTTGGTTTCTGACACTCGACTTTCATTTTTTTTTTGTGGAGCTGTGTAATTATTATAATTATAATTAATAATTAATATAATTATAATGCAACGATTGTCGAAAATCGTTATGCCTCGCGTGGATTGTTAAGCGTGGCTAAGTGTAATAGCCGGGATCGGCTTAGGTTAGAGAGAGAGAGAGAGGGCGCGTTAGAGGCAACGACCGGGAGGGGAGAGCTAGCGAGTCAGTATAACCGTGTTCGTCAGTCTGGCAAGATCGTGGTTTCTACCCTACGAAGTGACAACGTGATACAGCCGTGCCAAGCGACCTACAGAGTTATTAATTAGATAATCCGTGCTGTGAGTGGTGGGACGGGTGCGCACACTGCATAACGTGTGCGGCATCGGCAGCAGCCGCGTCAACCTGAGTGGTGGGATGGGTGCGCACACTGCATAACGTGTGCGGCATCGGCAGCAGCAACGACAACCTGAGTAGCATCCACTACACAGCATAGCAACCGCAACAAAAGGCGTTGGCAGACGTAGCTCGTTGCCCGCGTAAGTGGATACGGTTGGCCACCGTATCCTCCTCAGATCAGCGGTAAGTGCGCTGCACTTTCGAATTTGTTTTGCGTGCGATCCCGCGCAGCGTGCGCGGTGAGTTTAGTAGGTAGCGTGCGTGCGACTAGTCCGCGACGTCCGCGAAATCAACTCTCTCTCTCTCTCCTCGTTCGATTTATTTTGTAGATACAGCGTGCGTTAGACTCTCGGCAAATCATCCTTTGTATAGGATTTACATAGTCAAATAAAGTGGTTGACTGTCAATAAGAGACGAACTCATTATTTTGTTTCACCTTGTCCGGTGTTGGTGTTTATGTTAACATTTTGATTCGAACGCGCCGATAGCCCAACGCAGATCGCGAATGCTATAGAGAGAGCTGTTCGTCAACCGAGTTGTCTGCAGTGGCCGACGGAGCGCCGGTAAGCAAGCGCATGAGAGCCTCTTGTGGAGAGTTCGCGCATCGAGGTTGGATCGCTGAGAGGACTCGGCGCATGCGTACGCCGGCTCAAGGTGAGTCAGTGTGCTCGAAGCACACAGCTAACAAGGCACTGGTTGGTCGCAGCGACAATTACAATTGCCCGGGGTTTGGGACTAAACGGTAGCCTGTTACAATAATTAATAATTATTATAATTATAATTATTATACCATTTCGGACTAATTAGGGACTTATTGCTACCTTTTTTTTATTCTAGATCATGGCATCTTCATGATAATCGTTTTCGTCGCAGTGTATATCGAAAATTTGCTATTTTCCAATACGAAAATTAATAAATGAAAAGATGAAGTAAAGGGAGGGGGGGTGAGGCTATTGCAATTTGGTGCGCTCTAAAGGCAATAATGACCACAGAAATTTTATTCTAACAAATTTAAGTTTATTTTGTTGATTCAGCCGGCATAAAAAAACCCCAGTGGGGAAAAAGCCATTTGAATTTACAAATAAAGAAAAAAATACAATTAAAAAAAAACTAAATTAAATTAAATGCGCGGCGATTAAATAGCATGCAACAATTAGAAACCGTCGCACCTTCACGAGTGGCCACTCTCCCCTTTTTTTTGACCGATTTTACAGCCTAAACACACTCCGACTATTGGGGAGGATGCCTCCAGAGAAAAGGCACGGTGTAGCCCCAACGTCTTAGGAACGGGTACAGCCCTTGCCACACCGTCGCCTGAGACTAAACAACAGGCCTGATGGCCGCAGGATTGGAGGTCACCCTGGAGAATATAGAGTATTCTCCGCTTGGGGGCACTTCTGCCCTCAGCCCCTAGCGTAGTTGTACTTGGCCAACTGTGACAATTGACAGACACAGACACACGTGGATACACAACTATACATACATACACAAAGTTCGATAACGCACAAGCTAATTAATCTTTAGGCGGCACAGAATAATAAATATTCTATCGTTCGATAGCGGAGAGAGTGATTTTTACGCGGAGCTCTTCAATCCGATCTACGACCGTTCGCAGCGAACTCCTTACTAGGACTGACTGCACTTCCCAAAATTGACGGTTGTCACAGCTGCTCCCACGAAGAACTGGCCCATTAGCGTAGCATGGAGGGGTTTAAGGTGCAAGTCTCAAGTTAGTCTTAGCACCTTTCGCTGCGTTTTCTCTTGTAATGACGCGGCTTTCTCTGAGTTTCCCCCAAATGAGCAGTTGGAGATAGTGTGCGTTACACGTGTGTCGTGCGCTTACGGTCCTACAGATTGAGCAGACGATAGAAAAACATGCAGAGCGCATATGTCGCGAACACGCAGTCAACGGCATTCTTCGCGTAAGCTTGATGCCAAGCCTCTGACCATCGAGAGGTAAGTAGTTAATTATTATATGTATAAATGATGATTGGCAAATTATTAATCAATTTATGTTTCTTTTTTTATAGGCCGTCCGGTGAAATCAGTTTAAACGATATTGATTTGCGTGCATATTACGACTATTTCCGTCACTGTTATTTCAACGATGACGTTGAAAGAGTGGCGGATATATCGTGGATATGCGGGCAACAATCTCGATATGCCTGATTATATCGAATGAAATATTACAGTGAACGTGAAGAAGCACACGTCTTTGGAGCATGTGATTGGCACTATCTTGCATGAGATGTACCATGTTCACCTTTACTCCAAAGAAGATAAAAAATACGTTGACTGCGCCGATCATGGCAATCTTTTCCAAGCGAAGCTGTAGATGATTAATGAGTAAGGCGAGGACTACGTCGAGTGGTAGCGGTAATTATAAAATATTTTACTATATATTTTGATCACAATTTTTCATCTTATGTTTATTTATGTAATTTTTTTTTTATAGATTAACGGTCACTCGGCTTTTGGGCAACGTCAGGATTTTGGGTCACGGGGTTGACGGTAAAACGACTGGTTTGTCGTGTTACCGCCAACCTCGTTCTAAACGAACCGTGTGACGGCACGGGGTTCCTGACGTTGTCGGCGAATGTTGTTTGGCTGTGTATATATGTGTGTAAGTAAGTGAATGTGTGTATGAATGTGGGGTCTGATGATCGGTCACGTCCTCGCCGTATACCCTGGGATCCGTCCTTTTTTACGATGAAAACAGTGAAGACGAATGGATCGCGAAGAACCGATCCATAATAACATATAACCGATAAGAGGGAACACAAGGCTACTAATAATTTTTTTCTTTATGTTTCAGGTCAACCATCCAGCGCGAGAGGACATCCACAGAATACCATAAGGGGCACCAGGAGGAGGAACATCAGTCCAAGGTCAACCTTGGAAGTACAGAGAGTGTGCGCACGCGCGCGTGTGTGTGTATATGTAGAACAAACTTTCATGTTACGTAGAATAAGCCCCACGTTAAAAATAGGCTATTTTTTTGTTTCAGGTCAACCAAACAGCAGAAGGGCGTTAATACGTTAATTCTACGTTAATTTTTGTTTGTTTATGTTTCAGGTCAACCACCGTCCAGCGAGAGAAAATCAGCTGAAACTCTATTAGTAAATAATGTAAGTAGTAAAACGCTTCAGCGCGAATGTGAGTGTGTTAGACAGCAGAGATTAGATGCGAGAAGTAGTAGAGTTTGTTTTACAAACGAAGGGGGACTCGCTCGAAAACAATTCCCAAGATGACTCTTAAGACAACCTGCGTGATATAGGAATTATGCGCATATGTTGTCATGTACGCCACCTATCACCAACAGCGACCTCGTTGCAAGAGTCGGTAATGATAATTATCGATCATTTCACACATTGATCGGCCAATGATGTGGGCTTTACTCCGAAGTTTATTCGGTAATGAAGGTTAAGGCCATGTCGAAATTAGCTTATGGAAAAGAAAACAATGTGCATGGACTTGGAGTAGCATTGACGTGAGTATTATTATTATAATTATTATTATTATTACTGGGGGTTATTGGAAAGAGAACAAGGCTCCTAGACTTGGAATGTAGTTGGATCTCGTTAACTCCAGCATCCGCCAGCAAACGACAGCACTGGCGGAAACAGAGATGAGAGTACCTCGCGAGTCTCTCTCTACGTTACCGACCAAAGCTATTCACAAGATGTCTCTTTACCGCGCGATCTACACTTCTTGTATCATAGTAGTAGATTTCTTACTTTTGTGAATAGCTAATATAGCTAGCTAAGTCATCTCTGCACCGAGTCATTCATTTACTCTCATCCACACCGAAAACCCAAACACTTGGAAGATTATGGGGGATCCCTCAATAGATCGAAAGTACATCATTTCAAGAATGTGCTGTTAAAATATTGGACCGAAATTCAGAGCGGTTCAGCTGCTATAGCTATTTTCGTATAGAAACTCTGGCGCGCAGAGCAGGTAGGCAGCTGCGCGCTCGAGCGGCAAGGCGCCCCGCTGGGCGGTGCGCTGCAGTTCGCTTCCTACTTATAATATACAATGGATTAGATGTTTCTCGATCTTCCTTTGTATAAACTGTACGTTCGTTTACAGGGTCAGGCTAGGTGTAGCATAGTAGGTACAAAGATTTCTGGGGAAAGGTAGGGATTCGTTTGGGAGACCGTTACTACAGTTTGCTCAGTTTTATTTCGGCTTTTGGGTAGTGAGCATCGTGTTTCTAGTTTTCACAATTTGAAAATGAGTACTAGTTATCCTAAGGGCGAAAAAGAAGAAGGCTATCGTGCCGCAAAGAGACGAAGATCTTTCCGCAGTAATCAATTCTCAACTGAAGAAGGCCAGCAAGTAGGATGTTTATGAGCATCCAGCTCCACTACACCCAGATGTACAAAAACATTTAATCCCGATTTATCAAGTTTTATCGAAAGATGATTTATTGAAAAGATGCTTAGGTGGCTACACGCAAAATGCAAACGAAAGTTTCAACTCAGTCATTTGGCGATTAGCTCCGAAGCATTTACACTGTGGGCCAAAAACTGTTGAAATTGCCGCTCATACAGCTGCTGTACTCTTCAATGACGGATTCTATGGTGTACTTAAGAATTATGAAATCGCTGCAGTTCAAGATCGGGCTATCCGCAGCCAACTACGCGAAGAGCGCAGACGATGAGCGCGTGAAGCGTCAAGAAATCCGCAGCCAAGAATACACAAAAGCAGCTAGGACTGCTAAAAAACTAAAAGCTGCGAAGTCAAATCAACAGTATGATGAAGAAGAAGGTATTCTTTATGGTGCTGGTATTGCTGATTGAGTGAAAACCAATTTTATTCGATGTGAGTATGAAAAAAAATGCCGTTTTTGCCTGCCGCAAACTTTAAACGCGTTTATCTCCGAATCATTTTTTTTCGATTTGTCGATTTGGCGGGCGCTCTTACTCAGCGAATTTTCAACTTAAAAAAAAAAAAAAAATACCATTTGAACGGAAATTAAATAATCTCGTCGATGTACCTATAAAATTCTGTCAAATATTGTTTGTTAACCGCTTTTTTGCATGAACAATAAAAAAAAAATATATTTTTTTTTTAAAAGTCCGCCATTTTGTTAAATAATTTTTCCGAGCAATAAATTTAGGTTCATCGACGAGAAATATGTCTAATGAAACTAAAAAAATGTTTTCTGTATGTTTCAGAGTGATTGGAAAGCCAGGATTTGAACCGCCAAAAAGAAAAAAAAAAAAAGTTTATAACTTTGAACGAGTACTGCACATTTATTTATTACAATATTTCTCTAAAAAAAATTTTTTCTAATTTGTTAAAATTTCATTAAAACACAGTCTAAATTTCATGAAAAAATATTGAATAGTTTTCTTTTAAAAAATTCCCAAAGTTTTCATCGATTTTCTGCGATCTATTGAGGGATACCCCCTTAAAGCAGTCGAACCCTTGCTGATCTCCGGCGGTTGGGTTGATTAAAAGGAATGAAAATCGAGTTTCAGTGATCGCTAGGGAAAAGGGCCTTTATTACGGGGAAGGAATCGTTAATGGAAAAAAAGTCAATCTGTGCAACCCTCCTAATCATTAGCCAGCTATACAATGGTAACCTTGAAAAATCGAAAAATGGAAAATTGAGGGGTGACAAGCTACTTTTCTCGAAAAATATATGTTTTCTTTGCGTTTAAGCCGATTCTGAGTCGATTCTATGTTTTCGATAAATTTCGAAAAAAATGAAAAAAAGGCATTTCTGAATATAATTTTTGCCGTAGAATCCAAGTCCGTCGTCAAAATGACGAAATTTGATCGAAAGATGTCGAAAATCATTAAAAATGTTTTAAATATTGAAACATTTGATATTTTCACCTCATACATAACTGGTTTAGAAGTGGTAATTAATAATCAGATTAATTACTCTTTAATTTGCATGATTTTGTATAAATGTATATTACATTATAGAACATTGATGATTAAAATAGACAACAATAAAGATTATTCATACCATGAACTGTATAGTATTTTTGTCACCAACAAGAATTCCATTCACGAGTTTAAAATCTTACATAAAAATTGTTCTTTACAAAATAAAATTCCTTTTATTACTAACTACGATGAAATTTATTACAAAATTTATTACAGGTGATGACTTTTTATCCTTCATTGTTGATAACAATAAAATTGTGACGGAGAATTTCGGCTTGCCGGCTTCTCCTTTGTCTCTCTCTTGTCCGTTCGTTGCGCCCGGGCTGAGGGTGTATTTGTATACACTCTCATGCCTACATTTTCTCTGTTTGAGGTGCGGAGAACGGGCATTGGCGGAGCTGGAGGCGGCCGACGAGGCGACGATCCGTTGCCAGGATCGTCATGCGGGAGAGCGAGCGGGATGGAGAGAGCGCGGGCTACGCACGCATCCGACGCGTGCGCGGCCGGGGGGGAAGATCGGCAGTATCGTTTGGGCTGGCCGATCGCGTGCGCGCGTTGTTTTCATTCGTCGACGATTTTGTTGTTTTTCCGTTGGTTTTGGAAGCGGTGCGGTGCTTCGTCGTCGTTTTGTTTGTGGATGCGCATCCGGTGCGTGGGCGCGCATCGGTGGCAATTTTTCTCGTGCGTAGAGTGAGTGGCTGGGTCGCGCCCAGCCAAGCCTTGTCGCCCAGCACCGGTGTACGCGGGTAACGGCGAAGCCCGTACCGCCGGCGCGCGCGCGTTCGGCGAGCTGCTGGGGAACAGCCGGCGGCAGCGGCAGCAGTGAGTGGCAGCGGCCGGTTGGTAACAGCGGTCGACGGCGGCAGCAACCAGGGGTGGCAGCAACCGGTTGTCACCAACAGCAACGACAGCGAGTAGCAGCGGTAGCAGCGGTAGCGAGCGGTAGCCGGTGGCCGGGCGCGGTCAGCTTTGTTGCAGTCTCCATCGGCGAGGTCGGTGCCGGTTTCTCTCTCTCTCTCTCTCCTTCCCTCGCTCTCTTGCATGTCCGGGGGTGTTCGCGGATGCAACGGTGCAGGTCGGGCAGTGATGCCGGCCCCCGTTGCCGGGTTTTGAGGTCGCGGGTGCGTTCGCGAGCGAATAGGCTTAGTCGAATTATCGGGCAGTGTATGCCGATAATCCGATTAAGCGGATTAGCGAATTTTGCCGATTTGTGAGACGGAGTGTGCGTGCTCCGTCTATTTATTAAGTTGTGTTCCTTTTCTTTTACTTTCTTTTATTATATTGTATTAATAAATTTTGATATATATATATATACATGTGTCATATGTTACTGCGTCAACCCGTTCGTTTTCCGACTGTCCTTTAATTCGTGCGCGATTGGTACACACGCTCGGTGTGCCATTCAGTCGTGGGAGCATTCGTGCCTCCCGAGCCCTCCTTTTGATAAATACTGTGCGGACGGCCGCGAGCAAAATATTCCCTTGAATAGTCGGCCTAAATAATTCCGTTACATGGCATCCCTTGTGAGGAGGGCACGACGCGTGTGCGAGTAGGATGATCGCGAATCGGTAGTGGTGACAAGTGCTTAACGACGCGGTATAGGGGGCAAGGAGGATCTGCAGCGAGACCGACAATCGTAGCACCGGTAAGTGCGCGCGCAGCAGTTTTCCCGTTTCGTTTTTTTTTAGGATCGCCGGGCAGCGATCGCGTCGCGTCTATCGCTCGGTCCCGTTAAGATGCCACCCCCCGCAGCTGACGCGAACTTATACATGCGCCGGTTATCTAGGCAGCCGGAGTTACAGCACCTGAGGGCCAGCATCACCAGGGTTCCGCGTGAGGAACTGGTGAGGTATATGCAGACTCAGGGGCTGACCACAGAGGGTGGGCTCCTGGTACTCCAGGACCGCGTTTTCCGCGTGTTGTTGGCGAATACGCGATCCGGAACTGAGGTGCCCCTTTTCCCCTCTGACTTCATGTCGGGGCGCATCCCCGATCCCTCCTCTAGCGAAGCGCGCGACGTAGTGCCGGACCAGAGCTTGCGCGCACGGTTTGAGGATACTCTGGCCCGGGATCCCTTTTTCGCTCGCACGGGAGCGGGTGACGTGTCCTTGCTCAGCTCAACGGTCCAGGGGAAAGTGAAGCACTCCCCTCCTGGAGTTGGGCCGGTCTTGAGCGAGGACCGGGTCAACCGTACCCTGCTCGAGGAGGAAGTCCGGAGCGCTTCGACAGACTCCGACTCCGACGATACCGCGAGAGAAGCTGCGGTAGCTGCGACGTTGCCACGGGGGGCCCACCTGGAGCAGGCCGAGAGCCCGGGGGACGTGACTGCCGGACCTATCCCGGTTCCAGCGGTGCCGGTGCCGCCTCTTGACCCGCTATTTTTGCAGCAGGTGCTGGCGGCATTACAGGTCTTGGTTTATGGGCCTGTTGGTACGGCCCCGCTGGTGGCCGGGATACCGACGGTACAGCCCTCCCCGCTGCGGCCCCGGCCCCCGATGGGCCCGGGCGGCCCCGCAGCTGACCCCCCAGCGGGGGGAGCGGTTAACGGGTTTGGACTCTCCCAAACGCAGGTGCCCTCGCAAGCTCGCACGCGAGTGGCGACAGCACTTCGCCGCCTCGAGTGGATTCGAGGGGGAGCGACGACCTGTCCTGACGAGGCCCCCGCTGCTGCTGTCCTCAACGTCAGACTCGTCTAGTGAGGCGAGCAAGGCGCATTTGAGGCCCAAGAGACGGCCGCGCAGAGGGCGGCACAGCCGGGAAGCCACGAGCTCCTCCGAATCCGAGCCCTCCATCGCTGGAAGTTCTTCCAGCGATAACGTGAGCGCGTGCCACCGGCGGCGCCATCACCGGTGTCGTCGGGGGCGCGCACGTTTGGGCCATCGAGGCGCGCGCAGGGAGAGGTCGCGCGGCCGTTTGAATGGCAGGCCCGCCGATGCGATTTCGGCGTTTAGGGCCTGGAACGTGCGGTTCAACGGCGCCGCGGGATCGGGTGCAGAACGCTTCCTGGAGAAGTTGAAGCGCTGCGTGAGGTTATATAACCTCCCCGATCGTGAGGTGCTCCCGGCCCTGGATGCGATCTTCTCCGATCGCGCGGAGGTTTGGTTGGCGAACAACCTCGGAGGGTGGCATACCTTCCATGATTTTGCTGTGGATTTCCGCCACGAGTACTGCCGGACGTTGGACCGTGAGGAGCTCTACTGTGAGCTGAGCCGCCGGATGCAGGGTGAGGACGAGTCGATCGCTGACTACCTCACCGCATTCCAGAGTATCGTGCGGCGGATGCGGCCTCCCCCGTCCGACAGACGGCAAGTGCGGTTGGCGATGGCCGGGTTGAACCCGGAGTATGGGCGCTACCTCCGAGATAGACCCGTACATGACCTCCGCGATCTCCGGTATTATGGAGATAGATTGGAGAGGCACCAGGATCGCGAGAGGAGATGGCACCCACCTTCTGCCAAGGATAACTTGCTGGTGGAGGATGCTGCGTACCGAGGGAAGGCGAGGAAGAGCCACGTTGCAGAGATTGCCGTCGAGGTCTCCCAAGCCTCCAAGGAGCAGCCGGCCAGCAAGCCGAAGCAGAAGAAGAAGAAGAGCAAGGGTGCCAAGTCCTCGGGAGCACAGGTTTCGGGGCGTTCGTCGTGTGGCGGTTCGGGGGCTGAGGGGTGCATGGCGAGTGCAGTGATGCACTCAGCACCCGGGCGTTATCCCAACGCCCAGGCCCAAGGGAAGGTTGCCGGTGGGGCACGAACCCGCGAGCAGCGCCGTCCCTGCAGGCTTCAGCGCGAGCTGTAGTCCTGCAGCAGGGACAAGGTGGCGCAAGTTCTGGAGGCGGCCAGGGTCCATCCCCGTTTCGAGGTCGTTGTTTTGGTTGCAACGGGGAGGGACATAGACGGTCACAGTGCCCGCATAATACTGGCCGCCAGAACGACCAGGCTCGCGGAGCACCTGTGTGCTACCGATGCAACCGGGTGGGCCATTATGCCCCCAGCTGCCCCTTTGGAGCCCCGGCCGAGTCGTGCCAAAACTGCCAGGCGCCCAACTGCACGTTTCGCACGTGCATCAACTGCGAGCCGATTCGTCGGATGGCGGAAAACAGATCAGCGGGGAACGGTGGCCCTACGCTCTCCGCCATAACTCGCAGAGGGCAGCCGGCGTGGAGCACAGCGGATGGGACATACGAGTAAGACCCCAAGAAGATTCGGGGCCTGAGACGTATGAATACTGGCGACAACTGAGCCGGCGACTCGAGAGCCGTTGGCAGGTGGCTGACGGAAGCGAGTCCCAGGAAGTGCGAGGTGAGCAGGGGAGCCCAAGGTCGCAACTGTGTGTGAGGCGACTTGCGAGCGAGCAATCGCAGCAAGTTGCCCCCGGTTGTCAGACCTTGCAGGGGTTCTTAGAGCGGACAGGTCGACTGCGTGGACGCGAGGTGCCGGGTACAGAGGCTTCCCCGTGCGTGAGAAACGCGACGAGAGAGCTGAAAGCTTCGTCGGTTCCGGCGGGGGCGGGCGTTGTGAGCGGCACAACGGGTTGCCCGGGCGCCTTTGAGAACGGAGATCCCGCAGTCGACATGGTAACGGAGAATCGTCCTCTGCTCATACTGCTCATAAATGGCGAGCCTTACACTGCGCTGTTTGACACCGGAGCGCAAGTGTCAGTGGTAGGCTGCCGAGTCACGCAAGACTTCCAGGCTCAGGTGAGGAAAACTCCGGGAGCAGTAAATGGTTTCTCGGGTATATCAGTCAGTATGGTAGGAAAACTGAGGCTGGTGATCGAGATCGACACTGTGGTCCGGTCCATTGAGGCGTATGCGTGCGAGCAGGGATTGCAGTACAGTAGATATGCTCCTTGGACAGGACTTCATCCGTGCGTTTGGATTCCGTATGGATGCCGAACACAATGCATGGAGTGTCGCAAGTCGGGAGAGTTGGCATGATTTTGCCCAACGGCAAGATGGCCGGGTGTACTTTCCCGACCAACCATGAAAGCTCCAATTGACCGCGGAGGTAGGAGGACTTTCGGCACTGCAGGAGCCCCAACGACTCCAGGTTGAGACGTTGGTGCGGCGAGTGGTGCCGGAGAGGTCCCCCGCGCAGACGAACCTTATCGAGCACGTCATTGATGTGCAAGGTGCCAGGCCAATTAAGACGCCGATGCGCAGGTACTCTCCGCAGGTCACGGAGTTTATTCGCCAGGAGATTCAGGACTGGTATCAGAAAGGAGTGATACGTCCGTCTCAGAGCGAGTGGTGCAGTGCACCGGTGGTCGTGAAAAAGCACGATGGTAGCTACCGTTTGTGCATCGACCTGAGACCGGTGAACAAGACCACTCGGATCGATGCTTACCCCATGCCGGGGGTAGATGTGATTCTCGATAGGTTGCGAGGAGCCCGGTACATTTCTAAGATCGACCTCAAGAGTGCCTATTTACAGGTGCCCTTGCAGGAAGATAGTAGAAAGTACACGGCATTTGGCACGCCGGGTTGCGGGCTCTGGGAGTGTAACCGGATGATTTTTGGTCTGGTCAACGCTCCCGCAACCTTCATGCGCTTGATGGACGCGCTATTCGGACCAGATTTCGAGCCGCATGTATTCAAGTACCTCGACGATGTGATCGTAGTCACGGAAACGTTCGAGGATCACTTGGTGTGGCTCGAGAAGGCGCTGGAGCGCATGGTCCGGGCGGGGCTGGAGATCAACGTCGAGAAGAGTGAATTTGGTTGCTCCAGGGTCACGTTCCTGGGATATCTTCTCGACGAGGGTGGGCTGCGGCCTGACTCTGATCGAGTTCAGACTGTGCTGGACTTTCCAGCCCCGCAGAACATCAAACAGCTACGTCGTTTCCTGGGGATGTGTGGATGGTACTCCAGGTTCATCGAGCATGAGTCACATCTGAAGGTGCCCTTAACGAAGCTGTTGCACAAGGGCGAAGCATGGCACTGGGACTCCGAGCAGCAACGAGCATTCGATGCGCTCAAGCGAGCTCTTACGGAAGCTCCTGTGCTTATGCGACCGGATTTTTGCCGGCCGTTCTATGTGCACTGCGACGCGTCGCCTTATGCACTGGGTGCTTGCCTGATGCAAAAGGACGACGAAGGGTACGATCACCCGATATGTTACGCGAGTCGCATGCTTAATGAGCACGAGAAAAATTACACCGTGTCCGAGCTCGAATGCCTAGGGCTGCTGTTCGGAATCCAGAAGTTCAGACCATATATCGAGGGCGTGCATTTTATTGCAGTCACCGATCATACGGTTCTGACCTGGCTGAAGAACAAGAAGGATCCGACGGGACGTCTGGCCCGCTGGATCCTCGAGTTGCAGCAATGGGACTTCGAGCTGGTGTATCGCAAGGGGACACTCCACCATGTCTCTGATGCGTTGTCTCGTGGGTTTGGGAGCGACGTGGAGGCTGCAGCATTCGAAGTCATCAACGACCCGTGGTACCTTCAGCGGATGAAGGACGTGGAAGCGCGTCCACTTAAGTACCGCGGGTGGAAGGTTGAGGACGGAATGCTATACAAGTACGGCACGAATGAACTCCTAGATCCAGTGACTCATAAGGAGCAGTGCTGGCGACTCGTAGTTCCGGGTGAGCATCGAGAACGTGTGATGCGGGATGCTCATTGCGAACCGTCGACCGGACATTTCGGACGCGAGAAAACGTACGATCGCATAGCGCGCGAGTACTTCTGGCCTGGCATATGGTTTGACGTGCAGGGTTTTGTGCAGTCTTGCCCGGCCTGCCAGAGGTACAAACTAGAACAACGCGCGCCACAAGGTCTGATGAGCAAGCGTGTGATGGAGCGTCCGTGGGCAGTGATTGCCACGGATGTTGTCGAACTGCGCCGCAGCAAAAATCGTTACAAGTACCTGGTGGTTTTCCAGGACTTGTTTACGAAATGGGTGGAGTTCAAACCACTGACAGTCGCGACCGGTAAGATGTTAGGATGTGCGCTCGAGGAACTTATTTTATTCCGGTGGGAAGTTCCGGAGTCAGCGACAGTGGTAAGAACTATTGCGGGGCGGACTTCATGACCATACTCAAAGAGTATGGGATTGAACACGTGCCCTGCCCACCCTACCATCAACAGGCAGATTTTTGTGAACGTGCGATCAAGACGTTGAGACCATGATCTCCATTTTTGTAGATCATGATCATCGCGACTGGGATAAGCACCTGCACGAGTTTCGGCACGCTATAAATACGGCGGTACAGGCGAGTACAAAGGTGTCACCGGCGTTCCTCAATTTTGGTCGGGAACCGCGTCAAGCGAAGAGCCTGCGTAGGGAAGTAGAGGTGCGGGGCCCTTTTGTTCGGTTGTCTCCTGAGGAGTGGGCGGACCGGCTGAAGCGCCTTCATACTCTGAGGAGCCTGGTGGTCAGGCATATTGAGCAGGCGCAGGACAGGCAGAAGCGCCACTATGATCGTGGCCGCCGGTTCGTCCAGTTCCAAGAGGGAGATTTGGTCTTGCGACGCTCCCACACTCTGTCCAACGCAGCGCTAGGTAGGAACGCCAAACTTGACCCTTTGTATATCGGTCCGTATAAGGTGCTGGAGGTGCTGTCCCCAGAATTGTATATTCTGACGACGGATAGCAAGAAGCAGGTGGACCGCGTACACGTGAAGGAGTTAAAGCGATATGTCCCTCCGCGGTCGAACCGAGCGGCAGCGTATGTGTAGAAACGGCCAATAGTTTGTAAGTCGGCGAATGGTGGGTCGAGTTTTGCGTTTTTCAGTCGTGCAAATCGTGAGTGTTTTTTTTTTGTCGTCACTCTTGTTTATGGTGAGCTGGTATTGCATGTGGTCATTGTGGTGTCCAGGCAGAGGATTATTGGATGGGCTCTAGATTGGGTTGATTTGGTTGGTTACAGGTCCAGCAGCATGTCACTGGCGGACGAGATCCGCAAACTGGGAGCCCTCGTCGGGACGGACAGCAGGTCTGGAGGGGAGGGGTTGGCCCCGACCTCGACACCGGAGCCATTGGAAGGCTCCGCGGCGGGCGGTGATGCCGCGGCGAAAGCCGGACCGGTGGCCAACTCGGTCGTTGAGGTGAGTTCTGCGCGGTTCGGGGGGAGTGTGGCCTCGGTGGCCGCCATGATGCCCTCCGAGCTCCGGGGCAGTGGGCCTTTCCCCGTTCGTGGGTCTGGCGAGCCATGTCCGGAGGTGGAGGACGCCTCCATGTCCGCGTCTGCTGGGGACGCGCTGGAGCTCGGCAGCGGAGCCGCGCAACTGGAGCTCGCGGCGTACCTGGGGGAGGAGCCAATTCCCTTGGCGACTCTTTCCGGGGCGCCGTTTTCCGCTGTCCGATCTCTGCCGCGTGCTGAGCGGCTGGCGCGGGAACGCCGGGCCAGTGAGGCCTTGGTGGCCAAGATGGTCCCGGTGGAGGCCTCTCCACTGAGGGGTAGGTCGGAGTGGGACAATAGTCTAAACTCCGGCCCGGCTCGCCAGGCACTGCCGTTGCAGAGGGCGCTGGCCAACCTGGCCGCCCGCGGGCCGCGGCAGGGAAAAATGGTGGAGCGCCTGTACGCGGACTCGCCCATGGGGCTCCGGACGGCATGGACCCGGGGTCTGCAGGCTCTCGTTGAGCCGCGCAACCCCGGTCTGAGCACCGAGTTACGGTGTCCAGGAGCCCGGAACGTGCTCCCGGCGATTCGGGAGGAGCCGCGCCCATCTCGCGGCCACTCGAGAAGGGATGAAATCCCTCTGGAGTATCGTTTCCTCCCAGCGTCGGGGGTATAAGCGGAGCAGCCTAAGCGTGTGGCGCTCCCAACTGTCGCGACCGGGGGCCGGGGCCTCTACCCTCCCGCGGGATACAAGGAGGAGGCGACCCCTCAACCGTCTCGTAAGAAGAGGTCTGGGCGGCTGCCCGATTTCACCAGGGACGTAGAGTTCCGCCACATCGCCACACCTTATTTACTTCTACCATAATCTTAGCCATTTTTATCATACGAGGTGTGATCAAACAGTAAGGTGGATTTTTATTTTTCTCAAGAAATATTTATTTATTCATCAATTTTTATTTTATCTCCTTCAAAGTAATCCCCTTCGGATATAATGCACTTGTGCCAACGCTTTTTCCAATCCTCAAAGCATTTCAAAAAATCATTTTTTGTGATCTTGTTTAGTTCATCCTCCGATGCCGCACAGTGGGAGATTTGGAAATTTTTTTGGACAAAATTGAATATCTTTTGATTGGAAAAAGATATCGACATCTATCCAAGGGCATTTTGAAGCTTAATTGGTGCTGAATAAAGGAAAACTATCAGCATTATCATTATATATATCTTTGACCTTTAAAAATAAGGTCAAAGTTGGCATTTTATGAAAAAATTTCATTCTTTCCAATTTTTAGCCTTCAAACGGATGATAATTTAATATAAATATATCGCATTTTTTTAGGATTTTGAATGAGAATTCCGAATCCGTTGTCAGAATTTCGATTAAGTATAGTAGTCATTGAGAAAAACGAATATATATTTCATTAGGAACGAGAAACCCGAATTTATTGTCAGAATTTCATTTATCTATATTGTTAATTGGTAAAAGCACTTGCAAAGTCGAGGAAACCCCGGTTTTCCATGACTCTTGTTCTCTAACTAATTGACTATACTAAATAAAAAATTCTATTACCTAAAATGACAACTATAATGTACGCCATAATAATTAAATATAATTATTTTATTACAACAATACATTATCAAGAGAAATTATTTTCAAAGTTCTTTATTCTACTTTCACATTTGTAGTGCTCTTCTAGATTTTACTTTTTTATAGTAGATTTCAATTCTATTATCCCATCCAGAGTGCTTTTCGGGATTCCCATTTTGATAGACGCTTAGAAAAGTTATATATTTACTTCAATAAGTAGACCATTCAGTCAAATAGCAATCATATTTATTTTAGTTATTGTTAAGTTATTATCAAGTTACTATTAAATATAAAAAGTTTTATCTATATGAAGCTCAAATTTTGGACTATAGCGATAGTTCTGCTGGCAAAGCCAAGTCTTTAAGATTCTGAATAATTATGAAATAAAATTTGATAGTAGGATCAAACGTGTCATTCTATATTTCTGACAGTGGGAATTAAAATTTTTATATCATTCGTAATTATAAAAATATCAAAATAGTTGGCTTATAAGCGTATAAATTGTTTTCAAAGATTTGATGGTTATACAATATTTTTTAAAGATTCAAAAACAATTTTTTTTTATTTTTTTACAACATAAATAATTTACTCTGCTTATTTTTCGTGCAAGCACTACTTGTGGTAAGTACATAAATCATGAAAATAATTGAAATGAAGTAGTATAAAGAAGAAAACGAGCCCTCATATAACTATTTCGGTAAAAGTAGTATATGCCAGCAACAATTTAATGTTTTAGAGTTCTAATTTCAATTCTGAAATTAAAAAAAAAATTTTAAATTTCACTATAGACTCATCTTGCGTATATAAATTCTATTGATGACTTGTGATGAAAACTGTTCGATATATACGCTCACGTCATTTTATCTTTCTAAATTGTTATGGATATAGTTCAATTAAGCAAATATTAATTCATTCAAAAATTTCGTTGCTATAGTTAGCTTAATTAATTAGTACTTTTTTATTATTTTACATAATTGAATAAATAGATTTAAAAAGATTCCTACATCTATAGCAAGTCATATTATTTCATAATAAGGTCCTATGGCAGTTACGCGTAGAACTGCAAGATTGAAACGCAAAGGAGGTAGACCACGGAAAACGAAAGCGAATAACATTAAACGTGGATGTGGCAGGAAACGAACTCCTATTGAAAAAGCCTCTATAAAGACGAAGCAAAGGAGAGCTGAAGAAGTTGCAGCTTCTGTCAATTATGATGTTTCTCTGTTAGAATTAGCTTTGAAGATTGCAAAGAAAAAACAAGTTGCTAACAAAGAAATCAAACACAACAAAGAACCTGACACAAATTTTCAATGGGAACGACATGATAACGATTCAGCACTGGCTTTTTTTTTTAGAATATAATTATTCCAAATATGCATATAATGGTTTATTGTTAGATGCTAGATCGAGAGGATGTTCTATATATCCATGTTATGATTATATTGGAAAAGCTAAACAAGAATGTCGCTTTAATAAGATAGAAGAAACAGAGAGTGAAATTTGTGTTTCGCTGCAAAGCGTGCTTGATAAGACGGCTGAACGTCTATGCGATGCATTAGTAAATGACTTGAAACAAGACAGTCCCCAGGAAATTGAATTGAGTGTGAGTTTGGGTTTTGACAGCTCATCGGGCCATTTAGATCCTCATCAAAAATTTGACGAGTCACAAATTTCTAGTATAGATAAAATATCAAGCGCTCAACAAAATCTTTTCATAACATTCATGAACATACTTCAGCTTGAAAATTGCAGCGATGAAAATTCGGAGCGAAAAAGTTTTTGGATCAATCCAACACCACAAAGCATTCGATTCACTCGAACTCTGCGACTATCATTTGAAAAAGAAACTGCCGAAGCAATAAAGGAAGAACATAAAAGATTGAAAGTCGAGATCAAAAATTTAAAAAGACATCGATTCAAGATGTCCAATGGTACTTCGATAAGGGTGAAATATATTGTAACTGAGACTTTATTTGATGGAAAATGCGTAAATAATCTTGTTGGCAATAAAGCAACAAGCAGATGTCCAATGTGTTTGCGAACATCACATCAATTTGGCAATTTAAAAGATGATTTTGAACCCATTGATTCATCGTTATTTTATGGATTGAGCTTATTACATGCTCAAATTAAAGCTTTTGAACATTTGTTACATCTTTCATATCGTTTAGATCTCAAAGTTTGGGACATTCGTAATAATATGATTGGTGAGTTATAATCGTTATTCATAATCCTTAAACTTGTTATTGTAATATTGTAGAATGTTTTGTAATTTTTTTCAGAAAGCTTTAATCAACGAAAAATGAAAATTCAGAAAAAAATTTATGAAAAGTTTGGGGTAAAGGTCGATCTAATTTTACAAGGACATGGCACTACAAATACTGGAAATATAGCACGCAGATGTTTTAGTGATCCAATTTTATTTGCCGAAAGTTTGGAAATTGATTGTACACTTGTCTGTAAATTATCAAATATTTTATCGGCATTCAAAAGCAAAGAACAATTAAATCTAGATGCATTAGAATCTTATTGTATTGAAACTTACAATTTACATTATCAGATATATCCATGGAGCAGGATGAATCCATCTACTCACAAACTGTTGAGACATGGCTGTCAAGTGGCACGAAAATTCCCATTACCCATATCATTTTACTCTGAAGATGCAAGCGAGTCGTGGCATAAGCTGTATCGAAAAAATATGACTGAACATGCACGACAAATTAATAGGAAAGCAAGATTATTAGATGTATTCAATCGATCAGTGTATTTGTCAGATCCTAAAATATCTTTATTATTAATTAAAAAATGCATGAAATTTCATGAGATACAAGAAACAGCCCCTGAAATTGCTCAATTTTATGAAGCCAGGTGAGCAATATGTGGTGATTAATTTTTATATTATATAACAATCGTAACAAGGTTTGCAAAGCTTATCTTTTTCCAGCTCAATGATGATAGATGAAGAAGAAGACGAAGATGTCATAGAAACCGTGTCAATGAATCCTCATGTCAAATTAGTCGAGGCTTCTATAAAAATTAATGGAATAGCAACTTCGATATGGTTCTAGAAAATAGAATATCATAATTTCTTGCGAGCTTCTAGGAAAATCAGAGAGAAAATTTATATTTTTATCAAAATTTGTTCAAGTATTGAATAATCTTATCATAATTTCAATATAAAATATGGCCGTATATCGAGTACATGCATCAATAAGCCCCAATTCATAAAAATATATGAAAATCACTGCTAACTAAACTATGCTCCGAATTACGAAACTGATGATGAAGGACCCAAGAGATCATACATGAGGATAGCAATATAAAGAAATCATAGATATGGATTCCAATGGTAACTTTTGTCGAAAACGATAAAACAGGATACTTTAAATAGACTAACACCTGAAAATAATTGCATTTATATATTGATGCTACAATGTATGTATTGTAACGAGTAGACTCGTTAAGGGGTAGATGAGCGGGATTCGAAATGGCGCGCCATGCGCAATGGGCCCGCGCAGCGAGAAAGAGAGAGAGATAGTTACGACACGCCGATAGGGGAGTACACGTGAGACCGGCAAGCGGATAGCACGCGCATACGGATCCATTGTCCCTTTTAGCTTCTTTTGTTAACTGTTGGTGTGTGAAATAATCGAGCGAGGTGGAATAGTTATCGCGAAGAGAGAGTGCCGAAATTGAGGTTGGTGTCCTGCGGAATAGAATCGTGTGACAGCGACCGAATTGGAAGATATCATCCGAACGAGGGAATCCGGCTCATCGCGAATCGTCGCCCACGGTAAACAAGGACTAAACCATAGTTCGCCTGGCTTCGACGACTTTGGGCGACGACCTTCGCGGGACTAAACTAGGATTGTAAGGCGAAGCTGTCTGCAGCAGCGTTCGCTCGCGTAAGTCCTCCTAGATATTGTAAGATTCGCGTGCGGAAGATTGCGCGGCCTGCGCGCCGACCGAAACTGTATCACCCGTCTCTCTCTCACGCGTATGTCTAAGCAGACCGTGCGGCTCGAATCTCTCGGTCGATGCGAAATGTGCGCGAGTGTATGAACAAACAACGAATAAAATCCGCCCTGATTATTTTGAGTAAGACGGCGAATTTATTCGACGACACCAGATATTCTCTACGTCCCCTCTTCCTTCGCAACGTTTTCCGAGAACCTGCAATCGTCGCTCCTTTGCGTTTTCCCGTGCTTTCGCGCCCGTTTTCAGATTGCGCTTTCAGCACGGAGCTGGTCGGAAGAGGGAAACAACGGCGGCATAGATATTTTGTTAACGGACAGCGATTTACAACTACGAAGAAATAACTACCGTTACAGTGGCGCCCAACTAAACGAAAACAAAGCATAAGGAAAAGGACGAACCCCGACAAGAGAATTAATAAGGCGCGCGCGACAAAAATTCCGAGAGAGAGAGACTCGCGCTAAACTAAATAAACAGTGTGTGTGTGTGTAAAAAGAAACACCACGAGGTTTCAGAGCAATAAAATTTGTCGAACGTACTCTGGCCACGAAATCAACACAGTGTATATACAAACGATTGTAAGACCGAGAGTGTTTACTAACCCAGACAAAATTTCGAGGCCAGAGAACCATACAGTGAACACGAAAAGTGAGCGCGCAGACCTGTACCGCGACAACGCGCTCAAATAACACCGCCGCCGTGACGTCATAAGCCGCGAAGAGAGAGAGCGAGCAAAACACAGCGGCAACAGCCCAGCCGCATATCATAGAGCAGCGAATAATATCTAAATAAATACATTCGTATTCAATAAAAAAAAAAATAGCGATTATTAGTTATCATTTAATGAATAAGATTTAATAATATTAAGATCAATTATTTGATACCTAATTAACCATCTTTGAACAACAAACTAAATTAAATTAAGCACGCTCTCTCGGCAAAAATATCACGGCGCGAAAAATTGTTCGCTTCAATAAAATTTCCTTTTCAAAAATATTAAAAATTTCATTTAAAATTATAAATAGAAAATCTAAAAATAGAAAACTGCTCACTGTACGACGACAAAATTTATATAATTAATTACGCCAACAAAAACTAACAAATTTCCACCTACAAACAGTAAGTGAAAATTAATAGGTAGGATAATTGTAAAATTAGCGTAGAAAAGGCGAACTAAGAAACCTCATGGTGAATACCACCGTAATAATAAAAGTTTAATTAACCTAACATATTAAAATTTTCTTTACTTCGGATAAAATTTTTTTTTGTTATTTCGGCAAATAATACCGAAAATCAAAAACATAAAAACACACACACACACACCAAACATCACAAGATCAAACTCAGCGCACACCCACGCATAATAATAGATAGAAGAATGTCAAACATAAAGGACATGGACGACACAGAAACAGAAATAGAGGAGTGGATAAATAACCTAGATGATGATCGACTACATCAGACTCTGGCAACTTTAGAATTAAGAAGCGACGGCGAAAAGACAACCAGGGCACAGAGACTCCAGCGTTGGTTGATGGGCGACTATACATCGGCTGACTTTGACGAAACAACAGCACAAGAAATCGCCCAAGACCCTATTCGAAGGAATGAATTGAGATACGCCTACGTCTCCAAGGAGTGCAAAACACTGGAAGACACAGGAGCAACCGATCGCGAAAACCACCCTCTATATAGACTACTCACTGATGATGAAATCGCAATCAAGCTAAACCTATCGGTGAGCCAATCCCTATCTAAAAGAGCGGAAAGACTCTCAAGAAGCGACGAGTACGCAGACGAACAAGCTTCAACAACGTCAAATAATGAGATGCCCATTATATATAACGAAAAGGGAAAGCCCGTTACAATCCCCGCAGAGATCAAGGAAGTCATGCACGAATGGATAAATCGACTTAGAAGAGTCGAAAAGGCCATGGAAAGAGAGCGCCAGTACGTGTTATCAATAGCACAAATGGCACAAACTATATGCGCTACCCAGGCCACGGAAACATCAAGGATGACTAGGGCTCTGCAAAGGATAGGCAATATCGAAAACGAGATATATTTACTCCAGGAAAACCAACCATCATCACCAACCATAGAAACAGAACAGCTGCCCAGCAAAACAGTGAACTTCCAGGACACGGTGACACTACACTATGACACCATGATACCAGGAAGCACCCCACAAAGACCACCACCAACGGAACAACCACGATGGAACCCCCCAATACAGCCCTCGGGGGGGAGTGGACAGCAGAATTCAGTAAATAATTCTGCCGAAGGTGGCATCACAAGACACACAGGCAGCAATGGGCAAAACACGACGACGGGCCTGTCAACTACACGAGACGTGGGAAGGATCGTGAGAGGCTGGCGAGTCAAGTTCTCCGGAGGAGACGACCAGAGCGTTGACGTCTTCCTGGAAAAACTCGAAGCCCAAAGATTGGCAGCTGGTCTCTCTGAGGAAGAGATGCTCCTCGGGCTACCCGATGTACTTACCGGGGTAGCCCACACCTGGTACCTGAATAATAACAAGGATTGGATAGACTACCAGAACTTTATTTCGGATGCGAGAGAATGGTTCGGTACTAGCATTCAACAGCAGCAGAGGCTCAAAAGAGAAGCTCAATCGAGATACCAGGGTGAAAATGAGCCAGCTAAGGTCTACCTCACGAAACTACAGGCCATGGTGAGTAAGCTACATCCACCGATGCCACCGGCGGAGATACTCGAGCTAATGTACTCCAACCTACTTCCCGAGATAAAAATTCACGTGAAGAGAAGAGATGCGGTATCTGTTCGGGAACTGTGCCGGTTAGCGACGGAAGCGCAGAACGACATCACTTTCGCCCGACAAAAACGGACGCTGCTGGAACCCAAGGCCTCCCTCTTCCCTGAGTGGGCGTATCAACCCACGAGTGGAGAAGCAACGGCGAGTAACCGTCGGCCGAAGGTAGCGGGCATGTCGGGTGGGAAGGAGGACGAGGAGGGGAAGAAAGAACCAACAGCACCGGAAATAGCGGGCCTAATGGAGCAAGCCTTCCCGTCCGCGATGATACAGGGATTGGAGAGTCTAATCTCGAAGATAGTAGACCGAAGGAGTCAACGCCCGGTCCCACCTGCTGAGAAACCGAAAATCCCCGAGAAAAACGGAAGCCCCAAGATGAAATCAAAGGGGCCCCGACGAGAGATCGATTTCTCAAAACCACTTACGTGTATAAAGTGTGGCAGGTTGGGCTTCAGCATCAGACATTGCCCCGACTGCAAAGAAAGCCCAAAGTCGGGAAACGAGGCAAGGGACGGTTAGAGGGGGTCCCTACCGTTCCAAAAACAGAGAGGATCCCTCACTCCGATAGTCAGTGGGACGGGGATATCCCGCAGGCGAACCAGGCGGTTACCCCGGCTGAGGCGCTGGCGAAAGTATCAGGAGTGAGAGGTGAATATTCTACCGAGATCAGCACGCAGGGAACGAGCGAGGAGAGCGAATCCAAGCCGATAAATCGACCATCCGAGGGTATGGAGGTATCTAGTTCCACGGATAGGGACTTAGACGTCGCGAGTGCAGGTCCACAGGAGAACCCGGAGCAGGGAAAGGATGGCCAAGAGTCCATGGGCGCCACGGAGGAAGGAATTTGCAAGACGCAAGCCAACCAATGCGCGCCCAGGGAGAAAGGACCGCCCCCACCGGCTATCGGATCGGCCAAAGGCGACGGTCGAGGTCGACCTAGGAGCAAAGAATACGAACCCGAGGATGAGACGAGATGGTATTTGCCCATCAAAATAGGGGGGTTCCGGATCAGAGCATTATTCGATTCGGGAGCATCTTGCACTGCGATGGGTAATTTAGGGCTGGAAATCGCTTCGCACTTGGGTTTGAGACTAGAAGTGAAAGATGCGGGTTCCTTCCGGTTGCCGGATGGCACGAAGGTATCCATAACGGGTCACGTTCTCATGCCCATGACAGTAGGCGGAGTAACGAGGGAAATCCGGGTGGCAATCGTCCCAAGATTAGCGGACGAGTGTTACACGGGAGTCAACTTCATCAAAGCGTTCAAAGCCGTGATAGACTCGGAAGACTCGGAAGGGTCGCCCAATCCACATTGTCGAGGTGAGGGACCCCGCCCCGGGAATCCCGGTAGTCACGCACAGACCGGGATTAGCCCCGCCACCTCCATCGGACAGCTTGAAGGAACTGTGGGAGAAGTTCCTGCCGATGCCGACCAGCAGGGGAAGACTATCTCCAAAACGCCCACTCCCACCAGTAGGAATGAGGCGAATGCGGACGGCGGAGGCAGCGACCAACACCGAGACTGCTCCCTCCTCCGAGACATCTGGCTACGTAGGGGCTCCTTCCTCCTCCATGGACCCCTCGGTCGATCGGGAGCCCACCAATGATCCCCGTGCGGCGGCCGCAATACCGGACCGACAGTCAACAGGCAAGGGATCGGAGGACTCCACTACCGCACGACCGGATAGGCCGGGACACCCCAGGAGAGGTCGCCCATACAACCGGGACGACTGGCCTACCTCCCCATTAACCTGGCCAATGGAATCCTCCTTGGAGGAAAAGTGGAAGATCCTCCACAACGCCCTCCAAGAGGTGGACAGCGTCTGGAACTTCGTGCGACTCCTCACTCACAACACCACTGTGAGGTTCGCCGAGTTCCAGGATTATGAGGGCGCTACACAGATGGCCGGGGAATGGACGGAGAAGGTCGAGCCGACCGAGCCCAGAAACGAGAGGATCGGGCTAGCGGAGATCACGGAGGGGCCTCGGGCGAGACCCGCCGCCATCATTCCAGGCCGACCTCCAGCGCTAACATCAGCGTGGAGGCATCTTCATCCAGGGGAGGGACGGTGAATATCACCATCGCCCCTGATAGAGAAAGAGGCCAGAGTGGGCAACGCGGACGAGCGTTGCCCGAAAACTTCCAAAGGAAGCGGAGTCGGCGTAACCACGATCCGGACCGGAAGCCGAACCCGAACCTTTGCGACCCCAATAACAGGAGAGAGGGGCTCTCCTTCTCGCAGGCACAAGGATGTGCCCGGTGCGGACATCCGGGCGTGACCCGATCCAGCAGATGTCCGAACATACTGAACCACCCGCCGATGGGGAAACCTAGTCGACCCCTTTAGCCCATCCTCCCGAATAAAGCAATTTCATTCGATCATGAAAAATCGCATTGTTATTATACCCCATAATCATCCACAGCCATCCGTCGCTCATCTTCGCCTCATCGATATCGCCCAAACTTCCGGTAAGTCTGGACTGGAGGGGGGCTGTAACGAGTAGACTCGTTAAGGGGTAGATGAGCGGGATTCGAAATGGCGCGCCATGCGCAATGGGCCCGCGCAGCGAGAAAGAGAGAGAGATAGTTACGACACGCCGATAGGGGAGTACACGTGAGACCGGCAAGCGGATAGCACGCGCATACGGATCCATTGTCCCTTTTAGCTTCTTTTGTTAACTGTTGGTGTGTGAAATAATCGAGCGAGGTGGAATAGTTATCGCGAAGAGAGAGTGCCGAAATTGAGGTTGGTGTCCTGCGGAATAGAATCGTGTGACAGCGACCGAATTGGAAGATATCATCCGAACGAGGGAATCCGGCTCATCGCGAATCGTCGCCCACGGTAAACAAGGACTAAACCATAGTTCGCCTGGCTTCGACGACTTTGGGCGACGACCTTCGCGGGACTAAACTAGGATTGTAAGGTGAAGCTGTCTGCAGCAGCGTTCGCTCGCGTAAGTCCTCCTAGATATTGTAAGATTCGCGTGCGGAAGATTGCGCGGCCTGCGCGCCGACCGAAACTGTATCACCCGTCTCTCTCTCACGCGTATGTCTAAGCAGACCGTGCGGCTCGAATCTCTCGGTCGATGCGAAATGTGCGCGAGTGTATGAACAAACAACGAATAAAATCCGCCCTGATTATTTTGAGTAAGACGGCGAATTTATTCGACGACACCAGATATTCTCTACGTCCCCTCTTCCTTCGCAACGTTTTCCGAGAACCTGCAATCGTCGCTCCTTTGCGTTTTCCCGTGCTTTCGCGCCCGTTTTCAGATTGCGCTTTCAGCACGGAGCTGGTCGGAAGAGGGAAACAACGGCGGCATAGATATTTTGTTAACGGACAGCGATTTACAACTACGAAGAAATAACTACCGTTACAGTGGCGCCCAACTAAACGAAAACAAAGCATAAGGAAAAGGACGAACCCCGACAAGAGAATTAATAAGGCGCGCGCGACAAAAATTCCGAGAGAGAGAGACTCGCGCTAAACTAAATAAACAGTGTGTGTGTGTGTAAAAAGAAACACCACGAGGTTTCAGAGCAATAAAATTTGTCGAACGTACTCTGGCCACGAAATCAACACAGTGTATATACAAACGATTGTAAGACCGAGAGTGTTTACTAACCCAGACAAAATTTCGAGGCCAGAGAACCATACAGTGAACACGAAAAGTGAGCGCGCAGACCTGTACCGCGACAACGCGCTCAAATAACACCGCCGCCGTGACGTCATAAGCCGCGAAGAGAGAGAGCGAGCAAAACACAGCGGCAACAGCCCAGCCGCATATCATAGAGCAGCGAATAATATCTAAATAAATACATTCGTATTCAATAAAAAAAAAAATAGCGATTATTAGTTATCATTTAATGAATAAGATTTAATAATATTAAGATCAATTATTTGATACCTAATTAACCATCTTTGAACAACAAACTAAATTAAATTAAGCACGCTCTCTCGGCAAAAATATCACGGCGCGAAAAATTGTTCGCTTCAATAAAATTTCCTTTTCAAAAATATTAAAAATTTCATTTAAAATTATAAATAGAAAATCTAAAAATAGAAAACTGCTCACTGTACGACGACAAAATTTATATAATTAATTACGCCAACAAAAACTAACAAATTTCCACCTACAAACAGTAAGTGAAAATTAATAGGTAGGATAATTGTAAAATTAGCGTAGAAAAGGCGAACTAAGAAACCTCATGGTGAATACCACCGTAATAATAAAAGTTTAATTAACCTAACATATTAAAATTTTCTTTACTTCGGATAAAATTTTTTTTTGTTATTTCGGCAAATAATACCGAAAATCAAAAACATAAAAACACACACACACACACCAAACATCACAAGATCAAACTCAGCGCACACCCACGCATAATAATAGATAGAAGAATGTCAAACATAAAGGACATGGACGACACAGAAACAGAAATAGAGGAGTGGATAAATAACCTAGATGATGATCGACTACATCAGACTCTGGCAACTTTAGAATTAAGAAGCGACGGCGAAAAGACAACCAGGGCACAGAGACTCCAGCGTTGGTTGATGGGCGACTATACATCGGCTGACTTTGACGAAACAACAGCACAAGAAATCGCCCAAGACCCTATTCGAAGGAATGAATTGAGATACGCCTACGTCTCCAAGGAGTGCAAAACACTGGAAGACACAGGAGCAACCGATCGCGAAAACCACCCTCTATATAGACTACTCACTGATGATGAAATCGCAATCAAGCTAAACCTATCGGTGAGCCAATCCCTATCTAAAAGAGCGGAAAGACTCTCAAGAAGCGACGAGTACGCAGACGAACAAGCTTCAACAACGTCAAATAATGAGATGCCCATTATATATAACGAAAAGGGAAAGCCCGTTACAATCCCCGCAGAGATCAAGGAAGTCATGCACGAATGGATAAATCGACTTAGAAGAGTCGAAAAGGCCATGGAAAGAGAGCGCCAGTACGTGTTATCAATAGCACAAATGGCACAAACTATATGCGCTACCCAGGCCACGGAAACATCAAGGATGACTAGGGCTCTGCAAAGGATAGGCAATATCGAAAACGAGATATATTTACTCCAGGAAAACCAACCATCATCACCAACCATAGAAACAGAACAGCTGCCCAGCAAAACAGTGAACTTCCAGGACACGGTGACACTACACTATGACACCATGATACCAGGAAGCACCCCACAAAGACCACCACCAACGGAACAACCACGATGGAACCCCCCAATACAGCCCTCGGGGGGGAGTGGACAGCAGAATTCAGTAAATAATTCTGCCGAAGGTGGCATCACAAGACACACAGGCAGCAATGGGCAAAACACGACGACGGGCCTGTCAACTACACGAGACGTGGGAAGGATCGTGAGAGGCTGGCGAGTCAAGTTCTCCGGAGGAGACGACCAGAGCGTTGACGTCTTCCTGGAAAAACTCGAAGCCCAAAGATTGGCAGCTGGTCTCTCTGAGGAAGAGATGCTCCTCGGGCTACCCGATGTACTTACCGGGGTAGCCCACACCTGGTACCTGAATAATAACAAGGATTGGATAGACTACCAGAACTTTATTTCGGATGCGAGAGAATGGTTCGGTACTAGCATTCAACAGCAGCAGAGGCTCAAAAGAGAAGCTCAATCGAGATACCAGGGTGAAAATGAGCCAGCTAAGGTCTACCTCACGAAACTACAGGCCATGGTGAGTAAGCTACATCCACCGATGCCACCGGCGGAGATACTCGAGCTAATGTACTCCAACCTACTTCCCGAGATAAAAATTCACGTGAAGAGAAGAGATGCGGTATCTGTTCGGGAACTGTGCCGGTTAGCGACGGAAGCGCAGAACGACATCACTTTCGCCCGACAAAAACGGACGCTGCTGGAACCCAAGGCCTCCCTCTTCCCTGAGTGGGCGTATCAACCCACGAGTGGAGAAGCAACGGCGAGTAACCGTCGGCCGAAGGTAGCGGGCATGTCGGGTGGGAAGGAGGACGAGGAGGGGAAGAAAGAACCAACAGCACCGGAAATAGCGGGCCTAATGGAGCAAGCCTTCCCGTCCGCGATGATACAGGGATTGGAGAGTCTAATCTCGAAGATAGTAGACCGAAGGAGTCAACGCCCGGTCCCACCTGCTGAGAAACCGAAAATCCCCGAGAAAAACGGAAGCCCCAAGATGAAATCAAAGGGGCCCCGACGAGAGATCGATTTCTCAAAACCACTTACGTGTATAAAGTGTGGCAGGTTGGGCTTCAGCATCAGACATTGCCCCGACTGCAAAGAAAGCCCAAAGTCGGGAAACGAGGCAAGGGACGGTTAGAGGGGGTCCCTACCGTTCCAAAAACAGAGAGGATCCCTCACTCCGATAGTCAGTGGGACGGGGATATCCCGCAGGCGAACCAGGCGGTTACCCCGGCTGAGGCGCTGGCGAAAGTATCAGGAGTGAGAGGTGAATATTCTACCGAGATCAGCACGCAGGGAACGAGCGAGGAGAGCGAATCCAAGCCGATAAATCGACCATCCGAGGGTATGGAGGTATCTAGTTCCACGGATAGGGACTTAGACGTCGCGAGTGCAGGTCCACAGGAGAACCCGGAGCAGGGAAAGGATGGCCAAGAGTCCATGGGCGCCACGGAGGAAGGAATTTGCAAGACGCAAGCCAACCAATGCGCGCCCAGGGAGAAAGGACCGCCCCCACCGGCTATCGGATCGGCCAAAGGCGACGGTCGAGGTCGACCTAGGAGCAAAGAATACGAACCCGAGGATGAGACGAGATGGTATTTGCCCATCAAAATAGGGGGGTTCCGGATCAGAGCATTATTCGATTCGGGAGCATCTTGCACTGCGATGGGTAATTTAGGGCTGGAAATCGCTTCGCACTTGGGTTTGAGACTAGAAGTGAAAGATGCGGGTTCCTTCCGGTTGCCGGATGGCACGAAGGTATCCATAACGGGTCACGTTCTCATGCCCATGACAGTAGGCGGAGTAACGAGGGAAATCCGGGTGGCAATCGTCCCAAGATTAGCGGACGAGTGTTACACGGGAGTCAACTTCATCAAAGCGTTCAAAGCCGTGATAGACTCGGAAGACTCGGAAGGGTCGCCCAATCCACATTGTCGAGGTGAGGGACCCCGCCCCGGGAATCCCGGTAGTCACGCACAGACCGGGATTAGCCCCGCCACCTCCATCGGACAGCTTGAAGGAACTGTGGGAGAAGTTCCTGCCGATGCCGACCAGCAGGGGAAGACTATCTCCAAAACGCCCACTCCCACCAGTAGGAATGAGGCGAATGCGGACGGCGGAGGCAGCGACCAACACCGAGACTGCTCCCTCCTCCGAGACATCTGGCTACGTAGGGCTCCTTCCTCCTCCATGGACCCCTCGGTCGATCGGGAGCCCACCAATGATCCCCGTGCGGCGGCCGCAATACCGGACCGACAGTCAACAGGCAAGGGATCGGAGGACTCCACTACCGCACGACCGGATAGGCCGGGACACCCCAGGAGAGGTCGCCCATACAACCGGGACGACTGGCCTACCTCCCCATTAACCTGGCCAATGGAATCCTCCTTGGAGGAAAAGTGGAAGATCCTCCACAACGCCCTCCAAGAGGTGGACAGCGTCTGGAACTTCGTGCGACTCCTCACTCACAACACCACTGTGAGGTTCGCCGAGTTCCAGGATTATGAGGGCGCTACACAGATGGCCGGGGAATGGACGGAGAAGGTCGAGCCGACCGAGCCCAGAAACGAGAGGATCGGGCTAGCGGAGATCACGGAGGGGCCTCGGGCGAGACCCGCCGCCATCATTCCAGGCCGACCTCCAGCGCTAACATCAGCGTGGAGGCATCTTCATCCAGGGGAGGGACGGTGAATATCACCATCGCCCCTGATAGAGAAAGAGGCCAGAGTGGGCAACGCGGACGAGCGTTGCCCGAAAACTTCCAAAGGAAGCGGAGTCGGCGTAACCACGATCCGGACCGGAAGCCGAACCCGAACCTTTGCGACCCCAATAACAGGAGAGAGGGGCTCTCCTTCTCGCAGGCACAAGGATGTGCCCGGTGCGGACATCCGGGCGTGACCCGATCCAGCAGATGTCCGAACATACTGAACCACCCGCCGATGGGGAAACCTAGTCGACCCCTTTAGCCCATCCTCCCGAATAAAGCAATTTCATTCGATCATGAAAAATCGCATTGTTATTATACCCCATAATCATCCACAGCCATCCGTCGCTCATCTTCGCCTCATCGATATCGCCCAAACTTCCGGTAAGTCTGGACTGGAGGGGGGCTGTAACGAGTAGACTCGTTAAGGGGTAGATGAGCGGGATTCGAAATGGCGCGCCATGCGCAATGGGCCCGCGCAGCGAGAAAGAGAGAGAGATAGTTACGACACGCCGATAGGGGAGTACACGTGAGACCGGCAAGCGGATAGCACGCGCATACGGATCCATTGTCCCTTTTAGCTTCTTTTGTTAACTGTTGGTGTGTGAAATAATCGAGCGAGGTGGAATAGTTATCGCGAAGAGAGAGTGCCGAAATTGAGGTTGGTGTCCTGCGGAATAGAATCGTGTGACAGCGACCGAATTGGAAGATATCATCCGAACGAGGGAATCCGGCTCATCGCGAATCGTCGCCCACGGTAAACAAGGACTAAACCATAGTTCGCCTGGCTTCGACGACTTTGGGCGACGACCTTCGCGGGACTAAACTAGGATTGTAAGGCGAAGCTGTCTGCAGCAGCGTTCGCTCGCGTAAGTCCTCCTAGATATTGTATAGTTCGCGTGCGGAAGATTGCGCGGCCTGCGCGCCGACCGAAACTGTATCACCCGTCTCTCTCTCACGCGTATGTCTAAGCAGACCGTGCGGCTCGAATCTCTCGGTCGATGCGAAATGTACGCGAGTGTATGAACAAACAACGAATAAAATCCGCCCTGATTATTTTGAGTAAGACGGCGAATTTATTCGACGACACCAGATATTCTCTACGTCCCCCCTTCCTTCGCAACGTTTTCCGAGAACCTGCAATCGTCGCTCCTTTGCTTTTTCCCGTGCTTTCGCGCCCGTTTTCAGATTGCGCTTTCAGCACGGAGCTGGTCGGAAGAGGGAAACAACGGCGGCATAGATATTTTGTTAACGGACAGCGATTTACAACTACGAAGTAATAACTACCGTTACAGTATAGAAATTTATTTCATGTCCAGCCAAAAATTCGCTAAACTAAACTTACAACAATTCTGGTGAGTTATTTTCGTTATGAATGTTGTTAGCTGTAGTTTTTCATATGATATTCATGATATTATGTGTTTCTATGTTTATTCTTCTTGTTGATGTCCATTTCATATTGAATTTCATATTGAATTTCTCCGTACCCATTCATGGGGAAATTCAATCATACATAAAACAACAACATATGTTGTGATGATGCGTCATCACACGAAAAAGTATACTACCGGCACGATGCGGTAGAACAGCCACGACCGCATATACCCGCCCACGCACTCCCGGATCTCGCGAACTATGACCGCTGGAAGTCCCCCTGACCGATTCGCACGACCCTTACGTTCGCGTACAACCCCTCGCGCACTCACGACCCGATCCGACAATTCCCCGGGGAGCTAGAAGCCCCTAAAGTTTCCAGCCGCGATCAGCTGATCGCAAGCCCCCGTTAGTTAAGGCAGGCCTAGCTAGACTAGAAGTAGGAGCGGCCGAGCGCGTGAGAGCAAGCGAGACCGCCGATGCTAGACCGATCGGAAGCGAGCGAGGGGAATCGGTAAGACCAACGAGCGGGAGATAGAAGAGGATAGACAAGCGACGCTAGTTGACCGGCCAATCGTTATCAGCTTAGGGGTGGTTAGACTAATGAGTAAAAACCGACACTATCTTCGCGACCAGTAGGCAAATTAGGCGCGAAGGACCGACCAATAAACAAGTTGCGCGGGCAAAGAATATTAATATAGACGGCGCTGAGACACGGCATAGCAACAAATCAGCCAATCAACAATTACGAAGGGGAAGTAAGCTAGGAGAAGCGGCGCGTCGCCGAAAAACGGCGCTCCAGTAACCGTTAAGCCTCGACGGTGTGTAGACCCGCCGAGCCTCGCTGACGCGCGGTACCCATAGTAGAGCAGATAGAAGTAAAGAAGGTAGACAAAGCAGAAGGAATAGATAATAGTGAGTAAAGCGAATAGTGAGAGAAGCTGATAGTGAGAGAAAGCAGACAGTGAGAAAAGCGAATAGTGAGAAAAGCGAATAGTGAGAGAAGCTGATAGTGAGAGAAAGCGGACAGTGAGAGAAGCGAATAGTGAGGGCAGAGAATAGTGAGAAAGCAGCAAATAGCGATAGAAACAGAGGACAGGAATAGGAGCAGAGAGAGCAGCAAGATACTAGAGTAGCATCAACGGACCCGCGCCGATAGTCATAGCGGCTTTACGACAGCAACAACGGCAGGACAGATAGCCATAGTAGCGGCTGCTACAGCGGCCTTGGCGACGTTGTATATCCGAATCGTATCCGAAGTCCGAAATATTCGACCGAATCATTGTCTGTCTAGGCCGAGTTCGCGTCGTAGTGCGCCACTCGCGTCCCCCAGTAACCTAGACCAGGCTGACCATCGCTAGGGATAGACCATTGGGGTTGACCTGGGAAGGTCTTTTGCGTAATAAATTCAAATTATCTTATATCCGACTTGTTATTGACTACACCCGCTTAATTGCCTCTTTCCCCGTAGCTTTCGCGATCGGCTTGAGATCGGTACGAGCGTGCGCGAATTCCCCGACTGCCCTGATTATCACCTAGCCGATAGCCGCCGTCGCAGCCACTACGCCACCAGTCCAGGGAAGGAGCTATCCCCCCTGAACCACTAGCCCGTCAACCAGGGCGCCCCTGCGACGCCCCCCTCGATGTACCCGCTTCTGGGTTAATAGCCGCCATGCCCCGAATCTTCTAGCTAGCTGAACGAGCCGCAGCCGTGGGTGGCCTTGTAAACCACCCGTTGCCCCCTTCTTTCCCTATCGCTCGATACAATCTATATTCGAACGAATCGTCGCCTAGGACTTCGCGCACCCGCTCCATTCTTCACAGGTGATAGCCGGCCACGCGCGCAAGAACACCAACTGCGACGAGGAGGGAGGCAACGGGGAAACCACCCGACCTCACAGCGACCTGCAGGACTTTGCCGAGAACCAGCCAACGTTGCAGTGCTACCCGCTCTCCTAACGCGAGAGCGCGGTAGCTGGCGCCCAACAAAAATGAAATAAAGCTGCATACGTTGTCTCGGCTGACTGCGCGCCGCTGGCGACAGTGCGAGACCGGAAAGATAACCGTCTATTATTTTTCCCCTCCCTCTCCCCCGTTGCAAATGGCGCCCAACGTGGGGCCTACGCCATCGAACTAGTTGACGATTAGTGGCTAGGGCAACACCCCCCGCCCCCGCACCAAGTGGCGTACTGCGACTGTGAATAAGGCGATAATCAGAAGCGAATAATTTGATTAATTTGGCGATTACATTTGATTATATGCGATGTACATTGACCACTGGGTCCTTACGACCTCGCGACCTTCTGTCCCGGGTAGCAAATCCCGATTGGACTTAACTCCGAACGTGGAGTGAGACCAAGCTTGACCAGTCGAACTGGCCAGTAAGGATAAGCCTGACCTTCGGGAACCGAATGACCTCGCGACCGTAGAACTCAGTGATAGACCTCAACTGGACTTAACCCCTTCAGTGATAACTAGATTAAGCCGGGTATTAAACCAGGAAACTACAGTGCTTAACGCACTAGCTGTTTGGCGCAGAATGGCATCCAACGCAAGTACAGGAGTACCGACCACCAGGACCGAGGATATGGACACCTTTGAAGGATCCGAGGACCAGCCATGGGACAACCTGAGGATGTGGGACACCCTTAAGAAATTACATGCTGGACGAGAAATAGCCGTGACGATTAAGGAGATGACGCTTGACGAGGTACATGGGGAAATGGAGCGACTTGGACTCCCTATTACTGGATTACCTGACGTTGACCGCCTGGAATACCTGCGGTACCGTCTGCGGGAGGAGCGAGTAAAGCCGGATCAACGAATCAAGGGATCCCTACACCTTAGCACCTTTCCAGCGTACTGCACCGTATTATGGCGTCCTGTAGAAACCAGTAGTGATGCCCAAACGCACCAATCGGAATCCACAGCAGCGGAGGGACGAAGTCGCCCAAAATCCAAAGTTCCTAAGGCTATCGAAGAAAGCGACCACGACCAGAACGCCAGGTCAGGAGTGAAGGCGTCTAAAGTCCGCCCGCTTTCTAAAGTACCAAGTCAAGCTGACCCCTCCGACCTAGTTGATCCGAGTACCTCAGAGGATGACACAGCCGATCCGACAGGAAGATTACGGCGATCCAAACGGACCCAACAAGCCTCAGCGATCAGTGGAGTGCGCAATCACAAGAAAGCCGACGCTGTCATAGAACAGCCGGCCAAGAAGGGCAAGAATATCCGAAAGATACCGCCGCATGGGGCAGCCGACCCACCCGAGATACATTTGGAGCTTTCGGAACGCACCGGAACCATTCGCCGAGTTACAAGAAGGAAGAGAGGTGTTGCTGAATCGAGTGGGGTAGACCGAGGGACCGATACCGACGAGCCAGCCATAAGGGAGAGCCGAGGGACTGGTCAGGGCGAAGAGTCTCTTAGGAGGGTTGACCTGAACCGATCTTTGCTTCAGTTGGCAGAAGAGGACCGAATGAACCTGTGAGCTGAACCAGGAACCTGCCGTAAGGGTAACCTGACCGGATATGGGCAAGAGAAATCCAGGACATCATGCAGCAGACAGCTGCGTCCTAGTGAAGATCGGTTTACCGGTTCGCACCGCCAGACCAGGACTTCTACTTGTATGACTGCCTTATCATCAGATGATACAGCCAGTGAGAACGATAGGAGGACGTCCCCGCGTAAACCCTCTTCGAAACAGTATAAGCATAGACACGCTAAACATTCGAGTCCGGACCGACGTAGCGACAAACGCGGTACTCGATCACATACGACTGACTGCGGATCCCCTGATCGGACTATCAGACGGCCAACAAAATCGACCCGCTCTGGCAGTCTAGGTCAAAGCAAGTGAGCTCGAGCCCTGTGCGATCACATGGAAAGGCCCACTGCTGCGACCACGATTCATCGAAGCCACAAGCACGCCAAAGGCACCAGAGCTGCAGTCGAAGACGTAGGCCTGAGAGAGCCGACCGACACTCGAGACACTCCCATCGAGATAGGGATTCATCTTCGGAATCAGACAGCAGTAGTGAACGAGACAGTCCAGCCCGCCGCCACAAACCCGCTAAGGTCCAGTCACACCATCGTCATACGGGTGACCACGACCGTTGGCGTGAACCTGAACGTTACGCATCCGAGACCAGCGAATCAGAATACTCGAGCGATCTCCAAAGTAGTCCGGACCGACGGCGCCCACACCGAGACAGGCATTACGAGGAGTATGACATAGCTAAACGTGATTTGAGGAACATCAGGATACTGGAAAGCAGGAAGATAAAATATAACGGATCAGACGGCCCGGAAGAGTTTATCGGACAGATTGAGGAAGTTAAGGCCCGGCCCGGAATGACCAGCAGCGACTTACTGCATGTGATAACGTCCACGTTCACCAAAGAAGTCGCATCCTGGTACTGTAGCCTGGCCAGAGAAATCCACTGTTGGAAGGACCTGAAACGAGCCCTGCGAGACCACTACGGACGCAGATTGACCGATGACGACATTGAACTGCGACGTCGATCACAAGCCCCGGGGGAGACCATCATCGACTACCTCGATGCTTTCCGACATATCGCAAGCTTCTTTAAACATCCACTCTCCACTTCGGCCCAGATCAAGATAGCCCAGCGTAACTTGCTATCAGCTTATAGGAGGTATATGGCTGATAAGCCCATACGACATTTCAGCGACCTAACCTATTATGGGCGAAAATGGGAGAACCTAGAGGAGATGGATGAACAGTATCATCCTCCGTCGAATAAGACTCGTTTCCCAGCAGCGGCTCCGAAGACCAGCAAAAGAATGGCCAAGATTTCTTCGATAAGTTCAGATAAGGTAGAACCGAACCGGAGCCAGGAGACTTTACCGGACCTGACACCGAAGCCAGACAGGAAGCCAAAGACCAAGGAACCCGTGAAGGTCAGCACGACCACGGTACCCAAGGAATCTCCTGACGCTCCGATGTTAGCCCAGGTCATGTCGTCGATGAACCCGCACCAGTATTTGGGGCTATCACCGACACCCCCGACCGTCACCGTTCCACCTGCGAACGGCCCGACGAACTCGAATCCCCCGCAGCTAGATCCAGGGTATAAGTCTCGATGGTTACGACCCTCGATTCTCCCCCTACGACCGCCTGTTAGCCCTCAGCCGCCCCAGCCAGACCGTCAGCCGTATAGGCCTGACCAATGTAGAGCGTGCCCGGATGACCACGATTATCGAAGATGCCCGAGACGGAAATGCTACTTCTGCTACGAGCCTGGACATATGGCAGGACAATGTCCAAAAAGAGCTGCACTATTTCCAAGAGAAAGACCGCGAGAAGCACGAGGAATGTTCTGCCAAGTATGCAAGCTACCAGGAGCCCCCTTTGACTTCTGCAAAAACTGCAGTAATCGTCGTACAGGGCTTCTGGGAAACGAGGCTTCGGGGGAGCAGGCGAGCCCGCTACTTCCCCGAGTCATCGACAATCTGCGATAAAGGGCTTCGAGACGGACGCACAATGGAGAGAAGAGGATGAGAAAATAGAGAGTTGGCGCACTGGACGAGGAAAAGCGACTACGGAGCTGGGGCCTATGGATCAGGACGTAGTCGAAACGCCTTACTTGACCCTGCAGACGAGCTCTGAGGAGTCAGACATGCCCATCGACCGACCTCTCTGGACGGATGACGAGCCTCTAAGCAAGTTACTGCGGACGCTCGAGACACCGGACACCCTCATCCTGCAACTTCCGACCAAGTGCATCCCGACCGACTCAAGGGTGGAGAACGCAACGTACCCGCCCCTGAATAAGAGGAAACTGGAAAACCTGGACTCTGCTGACCGGGCCGTGGAAAGATCGGACCCTAAGCCCAACGACGACCAGATTTCCGGCGACCGACCCGTAAGAGAGCGAGCAAGCAATGCGAATAAGTACCCCTGGGCGTCAGGCCCGATAGTTGTAGGCCCCAGGGGGAAAGATAGCGAAGAAGATTCCTGTGGGTCAGGCCAGACTAGTGTAGGCCCCAGGAGAGTGACGCAGAAGAGAGGAAACCTACCCGACTCTGAGGACAGCAAAAATAACTCAGGGTCGGGAGCGATGAGCAGAGCGAATAAGTACCGCTGGGAGTCAGGCCAGATAGATGTAGGCCCCAGGGGGAAGTGCGATGATGAATACCCCTGGGAGTCAGGCCAGATGGATGTAGGCCCCAGGGGGAAGTGTGATGAAGAAAACTCCTGTGGGTCAGGCCAGACTAGTGTAGGCCCCAGGAGAGCGATGCAGAAGCGAGAAGATTCACCCGACTCTGAGGACAGCACAAATAACTCAGAGCCGGGGACGATGAGCAACGTAGGCAAGTACCCCTGGGAGTCAGGCCAGACTAGTGTAGGCCTCAGGGGGAAATACAGTGAAGCAAATTCCTGGGAGTCAGGCCAGATGGATGCAGACCCCAGGAATACGAAGCAACAGGAAGCAATGACCGTTGGCCCTGAGGAGAGCTATGATAACTCAGGGAGACGGACACCGAAAGGACCGGTAGGACCTTGGGAACCAGGGGGACAGACACTGGCACCAAGGTAAAGACGGTGACCTTCGCTGACCCCGAGGACAGCAAAAATAACTCGGAGTCAAACGCGAACCCACGGAGGGAGGAGGGCACCCTCCTATGCGGGCCGGCCGACTGCTCAGGAACGACTACGTCATTCGACGCCGGATTAACCGATCGACCAGACGAGTCCGAAACTGACCAGTACGGGGCTACAAATATGCCAGGGGCCCTCTCGGTTAAAAGCGCACACTGTGACAACCGTCTGTTTATTCCTATCGCTATCGGTAAGGTAGTATACGACGCCCTGATAGACTCAGGCGCATCAGTATCTATCATCGGACCCTCGATCACAGCCCGGTACCGAGACCGACTAATACCGCGTTTCAGTGAGGTACAAGGAGTGACCGGGGTCATTGAGCGAACTGAAGGAGAATTGCCACTCCAAGTGAGCTGCGAGGGGCATACGGCCAGGTTCAACTTCAAAGCTATGACTAACCTGACCGGACCACCCATCATCCTTGGACTAGATTTCTTGACCGAATGGGACATGGTGTTGCTATTCAAGGACAAGAAATGGAGAGTACGTGGGGGGCGATGGCACCACTTGAGGCCTCGCAAACCCCACGATATTATAACCTTCTCTGCGGAATGTGCGGGGTTGATCGAAATGACGACCGCCCAGACCGCAAGGCTGAACGAAGTGATAGAAAGACTGCTACCGCCTGAGACAGACGAGCTAGGACGCACACCTGTAGTAAAACATCTGATTGACATAGGAGATTCTAAACCGGTAAGGCAAGGGCTGCGTAGGATGTCACCAGCAGTGCAGAAGATTGTACGAGAAGAGATTAAAAGGATGTATGATCTAGGAATTATAAGGCCGTCCAAAAGTGCCTGGAGAAGCGCACCTGTAATGATCCGGAAGCCTGACGGGACCTGGAGGTTCTGTATTGACTACCGAGACCTAAATAAGGTGACCCGTAAGGACGCATATCCGCTGCCGAACATGGACTCGATATTAGACCGACTTAGGCATGCAAAATACATCAGCTAGATAGCCCTACGACAAGCTTATTTTCAGATTGCATTAGAAGAAGATAGTTGCCAATACACAGCCTTCGCGAGCTCTGGTGGAGGGCTGTGGGAGTTTATTGTAATGCCCTTCGGACTAGTAAGCACACCAGCCACGTTTCAACGACTGGCTGATGCCCTGTTCGGACCAGACTGGGAACCATATGTTTTCCCGTACCTGGATGATATCATAATAGCAACAGAGAGCTTTGACGACCATCTAAATTTCTTAGAACTAGTCCTCAGACGACTTAATGATGCTGGCCTACAGATCAACGCTAAGAAATGCGAATTTGGATGCTCTCGCCTCAATTACCTGGGATTCCTACTGGACCACGACGGCCTCCGACCAGATCCAGACCGTACTGGACCAGTACTGGAATTCCCAGTACCTCGCACCGTCACGCAGTTGAAGAGCTTCTTAGGAATGGTGGAATGGTACTCCCGATTTATCAAGAATTATTCCGAAATTAAGATCCCGCTACAGAAGCTAACAAAGAAAAACCAAGTGTATACCTGGGGACCGGAACAGCAACTGGCCTTTGAAACCTTAAAACAAGCCTTAACGCAAGCTTCGGTATTAGCCCGTCCCGACTTCAGTCGACCTTTCACCGTCCAGACCGACGCGAGTGATTTCGCCATCGGAGGGGTACTGAGTCAAGAATTCAACGACGGCGAACATCCCATAGTATACATCAGCAGATCCCTGACAGGACCGGAGCGTAATTATTCGGTAACGGAAAAGGAGTGCTTGGCAGTGATATACGCGATAAATAAGCTGAGGCCATATCTAGAAGGCTATGAATTCACCGTAGTGACCGACCACAGTGCCTTGACCTGGCTCTTTAACAACAAAGAACCAAAAGGTCGCCTAGGTCGTTGGATCCTGGAACTACAACAATGGCCAATCACTGTGAAACACCGGAAAGGGAACCTACATAATCTGCCCGATGCCTTATCACGAATGTCGCCAGGACCAGATACCGTATCAGCCTTCAAGCTGATCAAGGACACCTGGTACCTGCGACGACGATGGGATGTTAATCAGAACCCGGCAAAATTCCCGGACTGGAAGGTCGAGGACAACATGCTATACTATCACCGACTGGATGAGTCGACCGACCCGGTCACCGACGGAGAGACCAGCTGGAAGCTTGTGGTACCGGACGAATATAGACAGCAAATAATGTATGATGCCCACTGCTTGACAACGACTGGCCACCTAGGGGTTGAAAAGACCTATCTGAGGATTGCTCAAGACTACTACTGGAGAGGGATGTATTCAAGCGTGTACAATTACGTGACCCGTTGCGAAAAGTGTCAAAAGTATAAAGCCAGCCAACTAGGACCCCAAGGCCTAATGGGCCGGCGGAATATCGACCGACCATGGGCCGTAGTTGCAGTTGACACCATGGAATTCCCCAGGAGCAAAACTCAGAATAAATACCTACTAGTATTCCAAGACCTGTTCACTCGTTGGATAGAGCTGAAGCCGGTACGAGCAGCTAACGGCAAGAACGTGGCCCGAGCCTTCGAGGAGTTGATTTTGTTTCGGTGGGAGACTCCGGATTACCTGTTAACCGACAACGGCAAGGAATATGCCAACAAATGCGTAGATACCATGCTACAGGAGTATGGTATCAAGCATGTCACCACCGTGCCGTACCATCCGCAAGCCAACCCAGTCGAACGCACGAACCGTACACTGAAGACCATGATAGCGACCTTTGTCGACAACAACCATAAGGATTGGGACCAACACCTAAACGAGCTCCGCTATGCAATGAATACGGTAGTACAGTCGACCACGCGAGCATCACCAGCCTTTCTAAATTTCGGACGGCAACCGAAGCCCCCTAAGAGCTTACGCCGGAAGGTGGAGTCCACCGAGGTTAAAGTGGCATCAAACCCAAATGAATGGGCGAACCGACTAAAGAAACTGGACGACCTTCGCGAAACAATTCAAGATCGACTGGACCAAGCCCACAGCCAGATGGCCGACCGCTATAATAAAGGTCGGAGACCAACAAGATACAAAACAGGAGACCTGGTATGGAGAAAAGCTCATCACCTATCCAGTGCGGCCAACCAATTCTCGGCGAAATTAGCCGGGAAATATGAGGGACCATTCCAGATAAAGGAACAGCTATCAGATAACGTGTACATTATCGAGAATACGTTCGGCAAAGAGACAAGAAAAGTCCACGTTACCCAGTTAAAACCTTATAAAGTATGAAAATCCGGTCAATATCAAGTCAGTTATCGAACGACCACCGCGTAACTAAGACCACAGAACTAAACAAATAAGATCACGCCCCGAAAATCATGTTGAGTCGAGAACTAGAAAGGGCAAGCCTCTCTAGTTTTACAAAAAGGGGGGGGGAGATGTAGGTCGCGTAACAAACTAATTAACTAACCAGACTAACATCGCACGACTGGTGCTGGCTGATGACCTTCACTAACAGACCTCCCCTATTGACCCAAGCTTAAGACCTTTTGATTTACAGGCTCGACCATGCCTCCCAAGTTCGGGACGCGCACACAGCGGTCCTTCCACCATCGACCGGAAGCGGAATTCCGGCCAACAGAAGATAGACCATTGACCCAGCCCGAACTCGTCACAATTTCCTCGGATGAGGAAGACGACCGCAATCGACCGGACCAGAGGGCAGCAGCACCATCGCCCTCCTTCTCGATCTCCTCGTACATCATGGAGATCGAGGAGGAGATTTTGAAGGAAAAAGCTCGCCTTGAGGAAGACCAACCACCCTCAGAACTACAGGAACGACTAACAGTGGCCGCTAAGAGGGTGGCAATCCTGGTCTCCCAAAAAGAACAGACCGGGGACGACCAGAAGATAATACACCTGGCCGGACTAATAGAACAGGGTGGGAAGCCCGCAGAAGATACTCAGTCAAACCCACGAAGAGCAAGTAGGTCGTCCAGTTCGGGTGGCTCGGGCTTAATCATCACGACCGATGAGACCCTGGACGAGATGGTAACGGCAGAGGAAGATACACCGGAACCAGCGTCAAAGAATCAACCACATCCAGGATGGCTCCCTGTACGAACCCCCCAGACCCCGCCAACGGAAGTGACGCTAGACCAGATAATGGTCCGAGGGGAGAACTGACGCCGTAGAAAATACAATCCCAGACGACACCTACAATACGAGGACCTGGAGAGTACGGTGAATCCAGAGCCAATATCCGATGACGAGCCAGGACCTCCCGTCCGCCCCTAGCCTCCCCGCATCTGGACTAATAGAGAGAACCGGCCGAGGGACACAGGAGCCGGATTTGGGAACCTACGGCACATCCCATCTGACCCAACAATAGATCCGCCCGGCCGCAGCTGCTTTAATTGCTGGCTGCCCGGGCACACCTTCCGAACGTGCCCGAGACCGGCGGAATCATCAGAATACTGCGGCAACTGCGGCAGGAGGGGTACCAGCATCCAGGTTTGTCCCCGGTGCTCCACCGAATACTGGGATCGGCTGGAAAGGGCGAAAACTCCTAGTCCATCAATTAGGACAAGACCGACCAACACGAACCAAAACCACGACACACCCCAAACGAGTTGGAGCTACCACCCTCCACACGAGGCGCAGGCACCCCCTCCGACCTACCAGGAGGTCATGATGCTAACAAGGGACCTACCTGGACGAGAAACGGGCGCCATCCCCCGGACACCCAGGGAAGGACGCCCCTACCACCGTCGTGACCACAGTAGGTCTAGGAGCCACCAAGAAGGAGAGGAAGAAATAAACGACCGTCTTCAGGAGCTGGAGCGACTGAGGGAAGCCGTCGAGTCCCTGGCAGCGGCGGAACGACGCCGACTCGAACGGACCAAGCACCGTTACCGACGGTCGAACAACAACGACTCAGACAGCCATTAAGATCAATAAATAACGAAAATTGACCATGCAATAAGTCCAACTCATTTCACCTTACTCCGACACTCCCTAACCATCTTTTCAGGTCACTAAATCAGTAGCTGAGGACCAGGTATGAGCAGATCACCAGTAGACCCGCGATGACCGACGAATCACGGTGCATGTGCATGCACCGGATTAGTGGGGGGCTATGTGATGATGCGTCATCACACGAAAAAGTATACTACCGGCACGATGCGGCAGAACAGCCACGACCGCATACACCCGCCCACGCACTCCCGGATCTCGCGAACTATGACCTCTAGAAACCTCCCTGACCGATTCGCACGACCCTTACGCTCGCGTACAACCCCTCGCGCACTCACGACCCGATCCGACCCTCCCCCGGAGAGCTAGAAGCCCCTAAAGTTTCCAGCCGCGATCAGCTGATCGCAAGCCCCCGTTAGTTAAGACAGGCCTAGCTAGACTAGAAGTAGGAGCGGCTGAGCGCGTGAGAGCAAGCGAGACCGCCGATGCTAGACCGATCGGAAGCGAGCGAGGGGAATCGGTAAGACCAACGAGCGGGAGATAGAAGAGGATAGACAAGCGACGCTAGTTGACCGGCCAATCGTTATCAGCTTAGGGGTGGTTAGACTAATGAGTAAAAACCGACGCTATCTTCGCGACCAGTAGGCAAATTAGGCGCGAAGGACCGACCAATAAATAAGTTGCGCGGGCAAAGAATATTAATATAGACGGCGCTGAGACCCGGCATAGCAACAAATCAGCCAATCAACAATTACGAAGGGGAAGTAAGCTAGGAGAAGCGGCGCGTCGCCGAAAAACGGCGCGCCAGTAACCGTTAAGCCTCGACGGTGTGTAGACCCGCTGAGCCTCGCTGACGCGCGGTACCCATAGTAGTGCAGATAGAAGTAAAGAAGGTAGATAAAGCAGAAGGAATAGATAATAGTGAGTAAAGCGAATAGTGAGAGAAGCTGATAGTGAGAGAAAGCAGACAGTGAGAAAAGCGAATAGTGAGAAAAGCGAATAGTGAGAGAAGCTGATAGTGAGAGAAAGCGGACAGTGAGAGAAGTGAATAGTGAGAGCAGAGAATAGTGAGAAAGCAGCAAATAGCGATAGAAACAGAGGACAGGAATAGAAGCAGAGAGAGCAGCAAGATACTAGAGTAGCATCAACGGACCCGCGCCGATAGTCATAGCGGCTTTACGACAGCAACAACGGCAGGACAGATAGCCATAGTAGCGGCTGCTACAGCGGCCTTGGCGACCTTAGCCGCAACGGTAATTAGCCGAAAATTTATCAGAAGTAAGTACCTTTCTCTACTACTGATTTTTGTTGCATGACCGATGATCGCGAAATTGCCGCGCAGTTACTGACCGCCGCGTTTCGGGAGTGCCGTACGACCTTCGCGCGTCCGATAATAACATTCGCGCCCATTTATTGCTGACCACCGAAAATCCTTTTGTCGAGCCGATGTATGATCATTGTCCGCAAAACGAAGTTGTCGCGTAATTACCGAACGGGAGTGCCGCATGACCTTCGCGCGCATTACGCCTCGTGATCGAACATGTTTGTCGTTGTCTCCGAGCTTTTTCTTTGTCAAGCCGTTCCTTTGTCCCGCATTTGAAATTGTCGCATGATCGCCGAATATCCGCGCGCGAGTATGCCGTATGACCTTCGCGCGCCCGTTGCCGTTGCTGCGCATGTTTTTGCCACCGACCTTCTGGGCATCGTCGCGAGTCGCCGTGTTGCTATCATCCGTGAAACGAGTTTTCCTTAGAGTGTGTGTCTACGAATTCCTTTCCGAATCGACCTAAACGGTATACGAGTCGTGTTAGTCCTTCGTTCGACCGGCAAAATTCGGATACATTGTCGCCTTTATTTTGTTCGCGATCGTCGCTACAAGTACCGTCAACACCGCGAACAGTAGTTAACCTTCGCGTGACCGACCGAATTCCTGAGCGCATTTGTTTCGAACGAGCTGGAATTTTCGCCGCGAATAAATAAACCGACGTTGTATATCCGAATCGTATCCGAAGTCCGAAATATTCGACCGAATCATTGTCTGTCTAGGCCGACTTCGCGTCGTAGTGCGCCACTCGCGTCCCCCAGTAACCTAGACCAGGCTGACCATCGCTAGGGATAGACCATTGGGGTTGACCTGAGAAGTTCTTTTGCGTAATAAATTCAAATTATCTTATATCCGACTTGTTATTGACTACACCCGCTTAATTGCCTCTTCCCCCGTAGCTTTCGCGATCGGCTTGAGATCGGTAAGAGCGTGCGCGAATTCCCCGACTGCCCTGATTATCACCTAGCCGATAGCCGCCGTCGCAGCCACTACGCCACCAGTCCAGGGAAGGAGCTATCCCCCCTGAACCACTAGCCCGTCAACCGGGGCGCCCCTGCGACGCCCCCCTCGATGTACCCGCTTCTGGGTTAATAGCCGCCATGCCCCGAATCTTCTAGCTAGCCGAACGAGCCGCAGCCGTGGGTGGCCTTGTAAACCACCCGTTGCCCCCTTCTTTCCCTTTCGCTCGATACAATCTAGATTCGAACGAATCGTCGCCTAGGACTCCGCGCTCCCGCTCCATTCTTCACAGGTGATAGCCGGCCACGCGCGCAAGAACACCAACGGTGACGAGGAGGGAGGCAACAGGGAAACCACCCGACCTCACAGCGACCAGCAGGACTTTGCTGAGAACCAGCCAACGTTGCAGTGCTACCCGCTCTCCTAACGCGAGAGCGCGGTAGCTGGCGCCCAACAAAAATGAAATAAAGCTGCATACGTTGTCTCGGCTGACTGTGCGCCGCTGGCGACAGTGCGAGACCGGAAAGATAACCGTCTATTATTTTTCCACTCCCTCTCCCCCGTCGCAATGTTTGTCATGAAAAAGACGATATCCACAGTTTGCAGGGAGATAAACCACAAATAACAAGGAAAACCGGGCTTTCCTTGGCTTCGGACGCGTTTTTCTCAATGACTACTATACTTAATCGAAATTCTGATAACGGATTCGGAATCCTCGTTCAAAATCCTGTAAAAATGTATATTTCGTTTATGGAATAAGACGATATCCACCGTTTCCAGGGAGATAAACAAGAAATAACAAGGAAAACTGGGCTTTCCTTGGGTTCGGACGCGTTTTTCTCAATGACTACTATACTTAATCGAAATTCTGATAACGGATTCGGAATTCACGTTCAAAATCCTAAAAAAATGCGATATATTTATATTAAATTATCATCCGTTTGAAGGCTCAAAATTGGAAAGAATGAAATTTTTTCATAAAATGCCAACTTTGACCTTATTTTTAAAGGTCAAAGATATATATAATGATAATGCTGATAGTTTTCCTTTATTCAGCACCAATTAAGCTTCAAAATGCCCTTGGATTGATGTCGATATCTTTTTCCAATCAAAAGATATTCAATTTTGTCCAAAAAAATTTCCAAATCTCCCACTGTGTGCCGTCTTTATCTCCTCAATCGTGGCAAAACGCCGTCCTTTCATGGGCCTCTTCAGTTTTGGGAACAAGAAGAAGTCACAGGGGGCCAGATCTGGAGAATACGGTGCCTGTGGCATCGTTACTGTGTTGGTTTTAGCCGAAAATTCGCGCACAAGCAACGATGTGTGAGCAGGGGCGTTATCATGGTGCAAAAGCCAATTTTTATTTTTCCACAAGTTCGGACGTTTCTGGCGGATTGCTTCGCGCAAATTGCGCATAACTTGCAGGTAATATTCCTTATTTACTGTTCTACCCTGTGGCAAGAACTCATGATGCACCACGCCCCTGCAGTCAAAGAAAACTGTAAGCAAAACCTTTACATTTGATCGAACTTGGCGTGCTTTTTTTGGTCTTGGTGATCCAGAATGCCTCCACTGGGACGATTGAGTCTTAGTCTCGACGTCATAACCGTATACCCATGTTTCGTCATCTGTTATGACCCTGTTGAGTAAATCTGGATCATCGTTGACGTCATTCAGTAGCTCTTGGTCGATGCTCATGCGACGTTTCTTTTGGTCGAAATTGAGCAATTTCGGAACAAACTTCGCTGACACACGTCTCATGTCTAAAACACTCGTCAAAATTGATTGGCACGAACCAAATGAGATGCCAATATCATCAGCAATTTCTCTAATGGTAATTCGACAATTTCCTAACACTATTTTCTTCACTTCTTCAACATTCTTATCAGTTGTTGATGTGCTGGGGCGTCCAGAACGAGGTTTGTCGTCGGTGTCTTCTCGGCCTTCTTGGAAGAGTTTATACCCCTTGTAAACATTTTTTTGGCTTAAAGTAGACTCACCGTATGCCACTTTCAGCATTTCAAGTGTTTTGGAACATTTGATTCCATTTTTCACACAAAATTTAATGCAAACTCTTTGATCCATGTTTTTAGACAGCAGCAAATCGTGGAGCACGCAAAACACTTCTAACCTTGATGCCTCTCACAAACAAACCAAACATACTACAAAGCTGAAATTTGGAACGTATGTTCTAGACGAGTGTACCGACATAACCAAATAAAAAAGTCAAAGATCGAACGGACGTAGCCCGCTAAATTTCAAAATTCACCTTACTTTTTGATCACACCTCGTACATTTTTCTCTCCACCAGCTTTTTTTCGATTCTTTTTTTCCCTTATCTTCCTTTTTGCGACTGCGTTCCTCACTCTATTTTTTATCTCTTTCCATTTTTCTGTTCCTTCTATTGCGTATATCCATCACTGATACTCTCTTATACCTTCTTCGCTCCAGTCATCTATCATTCTTTCTTCCTCTTCTTTTCTTTCTTCTACTATTTTATCTCCCAATTCCACTTCTACTGGTAAGTGATCCGACTTTACCCTCTCTTTTATTTAAACCCTTTTTATCGCCTCATCACCTTCCTCGTTACTTACTACATACAATATCATTTATATCAAAGTTAAATCAAACCCTCTGAAAAAATTACAAGGAGATGTCAAAACAATTTTAAAAGACTGGAATGACAATGGTTTTCTGAAAAAAATATTGGCATAATAATGATTTGACTCAAATGGACACAACTATAGAAAAATGCTATGGATTACCAAAAATTCATAAAGAAAACGTGCCACTACGTCCAATAATTTCATCAATTAATAGCCCTACTCACAAATTAGCAAAATTCTTATATAGTACACTTAAAACAGTTATAAAGAAACCTAACTCTCACATTTTAAACAGTGGCCAGTTAAAATAGAAATTGGAAGATATTTTTATTCCAAACGATCATGTTTTAATATCATCGGATGTAATTTCCTTATTCGCAAACATTGTGTGATTTAGTCTTACATTAGAGGGATTGGACAAACGTTATGAACAAATTCAAAATTGTGAGTTTCCAATAGAAAAGATTCGGAAAGGTATAAAATTTTTATATAATAACACATATTTTGTGTTCAAAAAATTTATTATAAGCAAATATTTGGAAGCCCGATGGGCTCACCTATTACTCCTTTACTGGCTGATATTGTTATGGAAGACTTAGAGAAACATTGCCTGAGCGTGTTGTGGAATGAATATCAAATTAATCCGGTTTTCTATTACAGATATAGTGATGGTTGTAACAGGCTTCCGTTTAGCCGCTAATCCCTTATAAATATAATTATTCCTACGGTCAAACGACGCCTTGTTAACTGTGTGCTGCGAGCACACTAACTCACCTTGTTCCGATGTACGCCTGCGCAGAGTTCTCTTACCGATCCAACCTGGGTTCGCGATCTCCCCGCAAGGGGTGCTGGTGCGCTTACTTAACAGCGCTCCGTCGGCCACTGCTGACAACTCGGTTGGCGAGCAGCTTCTCCTGCGGCTTTCGTGATTCGTGCTGAACTACCGGCGCGTTCAAATCAAACGTAAACAATAACACCGATGCCGGACAAAGGGAAGACGAAATAATGAGATCATTTCGTGTTGATCTCTAACCACTTTATTTACTCAAAACTTGTATAAGGGAGGGATTTGCAGAGAGACTTACGCACGCTATTCCGACATAGTAATTTGAACGGGGAGAGAGAGAGTAGATCTCGCAGACGTCGCGGACTATTCACACGCACGCTTCATATAAACTCACCGCGCACGCTGCGCGGGATCGCACGCTAAATACGATTTAAAAGTGCTGTGCACCTACCGCTAAATTGACGGCGATACGGTGGCCAACCATATCCAATAAACTAGTTGCTGTTGAACTACCTCTGCGACTGCTGCTCCGCTGATGTTGTTGCGTTGCTGCTGGAGCTTCCGAGGTTGAGCCCGCTGCTGCCGAGGCCGCACACGTTAAGCAATGTGCGGACTCGGCACTTCACTCTTCTAGTATTCACTCAATCTCCTTGTCTATCACTCGGAAGGAAACACGTTACCGCTTCAAACGTCAAAGGCCGCAAGCGCCGGTGCCGCGCACGTTGTGCAGTGCGCGCGCCCCGCTTCACCACCCTGATAGTCTTAGCTGCTGGTGGTGCACACTTTTCACAGTGTGCACACTCACCTCGCCACTTACTAATTATCTACCCAGACTTCCCGTATCTCACTCGGCACGGCTTAACACGTTGTTGCTTCTGTCGGAAGGAAAAACAGCGAGGTCGCCTGACTGAAGGACATAGTCATACTGGCGCTTTAGCTCTCCCCTCCCGGTCCTTGCCCCCAACGCGCCCTCTTTCTCTCTCTAACCCAAACCGATCACGGCTGTTATGCTTAGCCGTTTACGCGAGTCCTAACGATTTTCGGCAATCGTTGCATGGTACTTTAATGTGCGTGCCGAAAGATAAAATTGATTTAGTTATCGAGACGTTCAATTCTTATCATAATAGACTACAATTTACGTTTAAAATTATAATAAATAATTTTATTCCATTTCTTGACTTAAAATTGATCAGAAATAATAATAAATTAGAATTTGACTGGTTTAGGAAAACAACACAAACTAACAGAATTTTGAATTTTAACTCAGAACACATACAATTCATCAAAAAGTTAATATAGTTTCAAATTTAGTTGACCGAGTGTTTATACTTACTGACAAAAAATTTCATTCCAACAATTTAAAAATAATTATTAATATCCTGAACAAGAATAATTATTTATCTTTATTTATCAAAAAACATATACAAAAACGTATCAATAAATACAAAAAAGGGAATAATAATCATAAAAAATTAGAAAATCAAAAATTACCTACAGTCGCTATTCCTAATAATTGCAACATCTTCAAAAAATATTCATCTGTGTTAAAACATAACATTATGCCTATCCCTTTATTACAAATACCATTACAAGAGTTTATACGTTTAGGGAAAGAGAATCTGATTTTTTAGATAACCCTGGTATTGTCTACAGTTTTAACTGCAAACAATGTTCAGCGGTCTATATAAGTGAAAGTAAACGTTCTTTAAAAGTTAGATTAAACGAACACAAAAAAAACATTGATTCAGATACAGTACTAGCTACACATAGAAGAACGTTCTCACACGAATTTGACTGGAAGAAAGCTAAGATATTGGATTATGAAAAGAATTATAAGAAACGAAGAATATCCGAAATGATACACATTGGTACATAAAAACACGTTAAATAGAAAAGAGGATATACAATATCTCAGTCACATCTATAAGCCTTTATGAAGATCGATGAGAAAGGGATAATAGATGAAGAGTATATATATGGGTTGAAATACTTGATTTCTTACTTTACTGTAACTTGACTGTGCTACGATCTATTCGTTTTAGCCTATAATAATTTGACTACGAGAAAAATCAGATATACACATTGTGACGGTAAACGTCGTATTAGCGCTAATAGCCCAACTATGCGGCTGCCAGCGAGGGCAGCACCTGCCAGTTGGGGCGAAATGTATTGAGGGAATTCGGTACGAGACGCGACGGAACGCGCGCGAATGAAAACGAACCAGTGGAAGATTAACTACCGATACGTCTAGCCGCAATTTCGAGGATTGGTATTCGATCGCAGAGGAGTGCAAGAGGTTGTTGTTGTTCCCGAGCTGCCCTGAGTGTCGAGACGAGCTGATCTGAGCCCGTAGGAGCTGAGCTATCTCTCGTTGGGTATAAGTGTGTGCAAGTGTACTTGAGTGAGGGGTTTCGCCATCGAGGGCGAAACCGTGCACGCGAGTTTTCGAACAGCAACTCGATAGTGTACTGCGTTCTCTCTTGCTGCCGTACCGCCGTTAATAAGGTAAGCTGGCCAGGTCAATTTCGCGATCGCGATAGAATTGCTAATAATTAATCTCTCGTATTCCACAAGAAATGCGCATGTAATAGCTCTGCGAACAATGAGCGGCGAGCGATCCGACACTGCTTGATATTGTCGTGCGCGAGTCTTGTAAACATAAACACGTGGGCCTAATACATTGTATAGTTTAGAGGAAATAAACAATCCCGTATGTGATATTAATAGTATTTTCGACGTATTTATTTCACGTTAGTAGATTGTTGGTTGATTGACACCCGTTCTCTCCTGCTCTCCGGTCTTCGTGTTTAAACATTCAGGTGTTAAGTCGTAACAATTTGTAAGGGCTCGAGCCCCTCGATCTCACGCGGTGGCAGCACCTGACGGTGCTGGCGCGGCATGTCGTGGAGAGTACGCTCTCCTCTTCCGGCTTGGCCGGCAGTCATCGACGACATCGTCTAGCGTGCGGAGCTCCCTCGCGAACCTCCTGTTTAACGGAACAGCGTGTATAATCTACACATCATCGTATCGCTCTCTCATCGTTTGTTACACCATCAGTGTATCTCGTCATTACACCATCAGTGTATCTCGTCATTGTAAAACGTGTGTGCGAGTGTGTGAATGTGCGAGTGTGTGAATGCGCTTCAGAACCATTTAGCCGGTTGTGTGTTGTGCAACACGTGAGTACATGCGTGCGCGCGACCATTGTTCTACGCGGCGTCAGTTATTTTCTTTCTTATATTCTATCGAACCTTTCTTCACATAAAAATTCTCTGTGTAAGTGTTAAATTAATAAAAGGGTTTTTGTGCCGTTATAGGCTTTTCCCTTAAAGAAGTGTTTTAATTTTATCTCATCTCCTAACTAGTTTAGTGAATCTCAACAAAATTCGAAGCATAATTAGAACTTCATAAAAACAAAAATAAACAAATTCAAACATCAAAACCTAGACCTCTTTGTACCGCCCACAAATGGTCACATTCTTTACACAGGTAATCCCGCGCGCTTTTCGATAAGATCGCGCGCATAAATTAAATAAACGGATAGCTACCCCGTTACATGACGCCCAACGTAAAAGAACCTCATAATTCTATATTTTTAAAAAAACATTCCTTTTTTTCTAAAAATACCAACTCTTGCCATTGTAATCTCAATATGCATGGTTATGAGGCTGCCACCACTGCAGTCCACCATTGCAGGATATTGCGGAGAAGAGTTCGTGGCTTGTAGAGAGATCGTTGTAATATTTCTTTCCTCAATTCTTAAAAATAATCTTAGTTTAGAATAAATCCAGGGCAGTCTTCTTCAGACTTCCTTATTCATTGTTATTTGAACAACGTTTATTAATTATACACCCAGAAATAAATGCTTACGCTGTTGATTTACATGTCTTACAATGTATACTGAGATACAGTAGAATACAAAAAATACAAGTCTTCATCGTAGAGAATAATTAACTGTACAGTACTGATTTGATTTCATTGCAAAAGAATATAATTATTTCTGGTTGTTAAAATGGCTAATAGATTTCGGATTCCTTGCTATATTTGCCCTAACGCTTTACATGCTAGAGTAATGGTACGTTTGGCTAACGCTGAAGATGACCTTCTATGAGAAATCGCTTTTACAAGACGCTTGGAGAATGGAAGACCAGAAGCTCCTATTGATCTTGAAACTCGGATCTGTAACAATTGTAATATAACAATACGCCGTGAAATTCAAATGTTACAGGCTGATCCCAATTGCACTCGACTCAATGTTCTTTCTCATCGTACTAATAATGAATGTTTGGTGTGCCATAGACGTATTAACATTCACAGATTAAGTTTGCTATCCAGAGTTCATATTTTTGTAGAGCGAAACATTTATGTGCCAGCCAGATACTGTTGCTGTAATGAGCATTTGGATGAAAAGGGTTTATTACCACTCAATATTATTGAAGATTTCAGGTTCATTAATAGACCATACATTTTGAATGGTCCAGAATTACAATCATTTGTTCAAGAGATGCGTGAAGAAATTGTGCATAGCCCTGTACGCAGATATGAAGATGAACGCACTTTAACAGATGAACAATTTGCAGCTATTTCTCCTATTTCAAAAGATAACTTTAATGATCTTTTCACATACTCTGATCCTGTCATCGTTCCAGGTGGCCATCGTTATGTGTCTAAAAAAGACCTTCTATGTTTCCTGTGTAAGTTAAAACAGGGTCTTTCGGATGAATTTTTATGGATAATGTTCCATTATTCTTCAAGGCAAGCTACGCGTTTAGCAATCAGTACAGTTCGACAATCGTTGATGACGAGATTTGTAGATGAGAACATAGGGTTTGGATCAATAACAAGGGAGGAATACATAGAAAGACATATAACACCATTTGCAAATCGCTTGTATAATGCCACACCTGAAGAACCGACGGCAATTGTGTACAATGATTGTACTTATCTAAATATTGAGAAGAGTTCTTGTTTTAAAGCCTTGCGTCAATCGTTTTGTGTTCATAAGAACAGACATTTATTAAAACCTGCCATGTTTGTAGCTCCAGATGGATATATACTTGATATTCAAGGACCTTATTTTTCGAATGCCGCTAACAATGATGCCAGAATCTTTTTAAAAGAGTTCCAAATGGATGTTGATGGAATGCAAAGATGGTTTAGAGCACAAGACATTTTCATACTGGATCGCGGATACCGAGACGCCATTCCTATTTTAACGGATATTGGCTTAGTTACATTGATGCCACCTTTACTTGATCGTAATCAAGCTCAGTTCTCAACAGAAGATGCCAACCAAGCTCGAATCATCACAAAAACTAGATGGATCGTGGAAGCCAGAAATGGCCATCTGAAAAGTTTATTTAAATTCTTTGCAAACGTTATTCCTACGTCTCATATTCCCAACTTGACTGATTTTCTGTGTATAGCCGGTGCTATAATAAATAAATATCATAGAATAATTATGATGCCTGATGCAAACGTAGAATTAGCAGAACAGATGTTAAATAAAGTTAACGAGCTCAATCTAGTGCAAGCTCGAGTAGAAGTTGAAGGTCTTCAACGAAGACGAGGTCGATGGGATAACCTAACTGCAATGCATGTGCCATTGTTTCCGAATTTGACTTTGGAATATTTACGAGGATTAACTTATGGAACTTATCAAGTTGGGCTGGCACCTTCATACGTTCAGGATTCTTCTTTAAGGGCTGAGTTGGAAAATGAAGAAGAAATCGGAGAAGACGAACAAACCTTTGAAATAGATCGGAATACCAATGAACCAGGTTTTATGAGAATAAGAATTTCCTCTAGATTCAGAAATGCTACGAAACATCAAGTATGGATAGCATTTAATGAGGAGTATAATCAAGAGCAAGATGTTGCAAATGAAGGAGAACTTATTCTTGGTTACTACTGTACATGCAAGGCTGGAGCAAGAACTCTTGGAACTTGCGCCCATGTAGCAACTATTCTTTGGTATTTGGGATACGCTCGACATGAAAATCAGGTGCACTATCCATCGCTCAGATTTTTGCGAAGCGTAAAAGATGCACAGATGGATATTGATCAATTAATTGAAATAATAGATCCTCTCGGTTAATAGAGATTAGTAATGTGAAAGAAGAGAAAGGAAATAGGCTTTAGGCTTATTGTTTCTATTTTTTTATTTTTTTTGTTTTATACACACACGTATATATACACAAACCCACACACATACACACACTGACTTACACATTTACATACACACACACACACACACACATACGCACTCGCACACGCATACGTACACCCACACGCACACGCACGCACACACACACACACAGGGATCAGACGCCCATCACGTCCACGCCGTTGATCCTGGATTTGGCTGAGAATGGGTCACCGTACACTATCACTTTCGCGTAAAACAAAGAGATATACGGATCAGAGAAAGAGGTTGTGAGTATTTATATGTGCATCGACTTTCAAATGTCCACAAAATATAAATCAATGTACATGCATTCAATAAAAGCATATCATTGTCGTCTTAAAATGGCTAAGACGTATACTATGTATTTTTGGAGCTAACACCCTTGATTTGTCCCTAAAAAACGAGTTTCCGGATATGGTACCCATGGAGACATTTGATCAGTATGTTACGAACTATCGATTTGTCAGTGTAAGATTTAAATTAACCGAAAGTATTTTTCCATTGGTTTTGTGCGGGGTTTTTTCGGAAAATTCTGAGGTCCCGGAAAAACTGGGAAAATACTCGGAATATCACAGAAAAATCTAGAAAATTCTAAGAAAAACCTCCAAAAATTCCAAGATAACTCGGAAAACCCCCTAGTAAATTCTAACAAATCCCGGAAAATTCTAAAAAAATTTCTCGGAAAATACGGGAAAATTCTCAGAAAATACACAATAAACGGCCCGATTTCACCAGAATTTCGACTCACCAAAAAGTGCAAAAACGCTCGAATTTGACAAAAATATTTCCAAACTGACGATTATGGCTCGTAACTACAGTAGTTCCCAAATTTATTAAACACGTTCAAGAAACTTAGTCTCAAAATACATGGGCAACAATTTCATTAGTGTCAGGATAAAATAAATATTTAACGTAAAAGGTTTCATTGAAAATGTTCGATATAAAAAATCCAGAGCCTTCTAACGATTCATAATTCACTATATGAGGATGATGTATCAATTGCCCGATAGACATTCCTTTCTGATATAATTTTTTTTCCTCTGAAGTTGGATGAATGAGTTTATGATAACAATCCCATCTTTCAGAATCCACTGTTCCTGCAACAATAACCAAAGGAGTTGCAACTACAGCTGTAGCACCAATCAAAGCACCTGTGCCAGCACTCGTTGCTGTGATAATGGCAGTCCCTGTAGCAGATGTTGTAGCGGCAGTAGTTGCAGTAGCGACACCAGCTGCAACTCCAGAGGAGACAGCTCCTGCTGCTGCTCCTGTTACTGCTCCACCAGCAGTTCCAGCCACACCTGTCAACATTAATCCTTACAGTGAAGGTAGTATACGATACAGTAATTACAACTATTACTGAAAAACACCAATAGTGAACATATAATTGAATTCTAACTATACCTGACAGCATTGGTCCTGTAGTTATAATAGCTGGTGGTGCTATAATAGTTACAGCTATCAGCGAAATAGCGAATATAGCTTCGTTTTGGTGAACTAATGTTAAACAAAATAACGAGTAAACCAACATTGTGTATCGTCACCTAAGGATCCTGAAATAAAAAATGACTATATAAAAAGACGGTTGACTTTTTTCTTAGCAAAACATATGATATTCATAATATAGGCTAGAGAGACATTTATGATGAATTATCTTTTCATGTACTGTAACGGGGTGATTATTCCGTTTTATTCCGATTATTCATTCGACGCGTAATTGAATCAAGGTGCGCGCGGCAAAATTGGAATATTCAAAATTATTAACCAGAGAGCAGGAGGGAATGGGGATCAGTCAACCAACGTACTACCAATACGAAATAATAACGGCGAGATTACAGTTTGAATCAAATGCTGGTTAGTTTATTTGTCTGTTATCTATAACATCGTTGGCCCGTGTGTTTATCTTTATGAAGCGCGCGCGCGACAATAACATGCAGTGTCGGAGCATTCGCCGCTCATTGTTCGCCGAGTTAATACATGCACGATTCTTACTGAGTACGAGAGATTAATTGTTAACAATCTTATAGGAAATCGCGATATTAAGCTGGCCAGTTTACCTTATTAGCAGTCGCATAGTTAACAAGAGAAAGAAAGTTCGCACTCTAGTCTCGGGAAAGTCTGTCTTTGGGGCGAGGTATCTCGTGTTTTCGGTTTCGCCCTCGATGAATACTTGCCGCAATGTACTGTAGAGTCCTTATTATAATTCTTATATACAGACCGGTAATGAAACGACAATGAGCTTATTATTCTATAGTCTACCTAGAAATTAAAAATCGCGTAAATACTTGCCTCGATGTAAAGGGGAGTCTCAATTATTATTCACATATACAGACCGCAGATGAATTCTTCTAAATCATTTAAATAGTAATTATGGCATTCTCCAGGTTTGAGGCATTTGTAATAATCATTTAGCCTATCTCTGTCGATTATAACCCGGATTATAACTTCACTGTAAGGAACTGCTGGTGGAGCAGTATATATTTATAGGGGGACTGAAATGTTACCTTATTATTTGCAGCACTTATGAGTTATTCGTAATAAATCTTCCGAAAACAAGAATGTGCTCATTAATCTGTAGTCTACCTAGAAATTAAAAATCGCGTAAATACTTGCCTCGACGTAGAGGGGAATCTCAATTATTGTTAACGATTTATATCGTATTGATACGTCAGACGATTGAAACAATTCCGTTGTGTTACGAGATGGTACTATATTGACAGTTTGTAATTTTGTAAAACACGGTAAAAACGTCTACGCTATTGGTAAAAATATGCAATACATAGAGATTGGTTTACCTCGCCAAATTTTCAAAGTAGTGCGTTCAATATTAATTTTGTAAGAGAAGCCGGACATATTGAGTGTTGGTCGTGTGATGAAATTTACTGCAAAATTTTGAAGGTATTGTGTACAAATGGTTTCATCACATTTCCAATTATTCATACCATCCGTGATGATTGATATCCTCCTGATATATAATGTGACGGTAAACGTCGAATTAGCGCTAATAATATAACCTAATTGCTACCGGGGAGACGAAAAACGTAACGAAGGAATTCGGCACGCGAGCAGACGGAACGCGCGCGATTGAAATTGAACCAGTGAAGCACTGACCATCAGCGTGTCCGCCCATAATCACAACGCCAGATCTGATAGACGAGTCCTCAGATTCCCAGAGACTGCTACTACCGAGGTGCCGTACAATTACCAGGGGTGAAGGCCAGCGCAAGTGGAAAAACGCCGTACCCTGAGAAGGCGAAAGTGTGTGCGTGAGGTTTCGCCATCGAGGGCGAAACCACGTGCGTGCGAGTTCGCAGCCCGCGACACGAACAAACTTAAATCCCTTTCTCGAGTGCGACTTGTTATTGTCATCTTCGAACGTCTGCCGAATAAAGGTAAGCTGGCCAGCTTAATCTCGCGATCGCGATTGCATGCGTAATAATTAATTTCTCGTGTTCGAAGCGTGCATGTAATAGCTCTGTTGATAAAGAGCAGCGAGCGTCCCGACACTGCATGTTGTTGTCGAGCGAGCGTCGATGTAAACATAAACGCGCGGGCCGATTCTGATGTAGTATTTGGGAAGACAATAAAAGTTTTCGTTCGTGATATTCAACAAGTGTTTTCGACTCGTTTATTCCGTATTGCTTCCACTCACATTCGTAGTTAGTTGGTTGACTGACATCTGTTTCCCTCTTGCTTTCCGACTAACGTATCGAGCATAGGTAATTACGCGCGTCCTTCGGTGGAATTGCGCGAATAAAGTAATTAAACGGTACCCACCCCGTTACAATAAATACAGAAATATATGTAGGGCACTAGAGAATACAGTTACTCGAAAAATTGGTAAAGTTGTTGTTATTTAACAGGACCAGCCTGTTTTAGAGAGAAAAAATTTTGAATCTTTGTTATTGTCGCGTAAAAATAATTCTAATGAAGATATCGTTACACAATTTGTTTCACCATAAAAAGTTCCATGTTAGCAACTTTAATTTTCTTTTTTATACGCTCCAAAAAATCAATTAGGGGTCCTAATAATCACGTAGTCGTCCGATATTCTTTGTTTTAATTGAAAGTATTTCCCAAAGTTTCATGGCAATCACTAAATTTGGTTTCGAGAAAACTCTGAAATATAGCGGGAGTCGGTACAGGAATATCGTTTACCAGTATTTCCAAGTTTTCTTGAAAACAAATTCACTGATTACCTCGAAGCTTTGAGAAATACTTTCAAGCTAGTACATATGTATAACGTTCTCTACTCGTGCGACCATTACACAATCCTACATCGATTTGTTTTGGGAAAGATAGGAGTCATTTCCAAAGTATTATTTGGCGTACCATCTGGATCAAGCCGTAGGATTACGTCATCACGTCAAGTTTTCGAGTAATCCTATCCTAAAAGTTAAAAAGTGACGTTCATTGTCATATTTAAATCTGTCACTGTATGAAGAATTTTATTTTTTTTTGTTAAACTAATAATGATATCTTGAAGAGCTACTGTTTAGCTTCAAAAAGCACCATCGAGTTTTCTCGGTACTATTTTTCCGGTGAAGAAATGATGGATTATACTATCGAAAATATCGCTAGTTCGTAATATTCCAATTTTAGTTGGAAAAATTTCTTTGGCTAATAAAACAAAGAAAATTATATCCATTGAAGATGTCTTGATAACAATAGCATCTAAAGTAAACTACACGAAACTAGTATCTAAGATACAAGCCCTGTACGATATGCATGTAGCACCTGTCATATACACCGCCACGCTATAGCCCCAGACCGCAACAATCCAATCCCCTAAACCCACGGATCGTGGACACCGTGACGCTATAAATCCAGATCGCAACATTTTAATTCTCTTGATTGTATGGCTTTGTACCCTGTGACGGTATAACCCCCAGGCCGCTATAGCTAAAAACCATAACTTGAGGCATGCATAAATCTTGTCAGTTGATGGAAAACCATCTAAATACCGTCTTTACTTTCAAGATATCTCTTTTTTTTGTAGTTACTAATAGTCTTGATTTGATCTTCTCATAAGTGTTGTGTTGTTTTGAATAAATGTGGTTATAGCGTCGCGGGATAAAGGCCCCTTAGGTAAAGGAAATTCCGTTGTAACAGACTGGAGTTCTGCCGTCGCGGAGTACAGGGTCCTTGGGTAAAGGAAATCGAGGTATAGCGGTCTGTACTTGTAGCGTTGCGGAATGCAGGGTTCGTGGGTTTAGGAAATTAGGCTGTACCGTTGCGACGTAAAGGGCACGTGGAGTAAATGGTATGTGGGTTAAGAAAATTGGGTTTGGGGTTATAGCAGCGCGAGCTGGTGATTTAACGAAATTTCAATGATTGGAGTTATAGCGTGGCGGAGTACAGGGCTTGGACTTTACTTTTGATGTTATTGTTATCAATACATCTTCAATGGTTATAATTTTTCTTGTTTTATTAGCCAGAGAAACTTTTCTTATTAAAAACGGAGTTCCGAAAAATCGATATTTTCGATAGTTTGTTCCGTCATATCTCTGCCAGAAAAAATAGTACTGTGAAAAGTCTTTAAGGTGTATCATTTAATTATTAATACTGTCATTTAATTCTTGTTTTTCTATGTCTTGTAGCAAAATGAAGAAATTTGCAATCATCAGAGATGAAGAGAGTGTTGTCAGAGTTATCTGTAGCACTTGGCTGACAGAAGAGAAAACTGAAATGTATTGGCCACCATATAAAGAAAGCAGCAAAATTAAAATGGCTCTGATCGATCAAGAGCTTCCAAACCTAGATTGGATACTGTATCCAATCACTTGTATAAAATCTAATGGTTTATATTTTATTACCTATAAATATCACTCAAGGTACGAGGTGAGATTAAAAAATAAGGTGACTTTTTATTTTTATGAAAAAAAATTTATTTATTCATCAGTATTTATGTTGTTGCCTTTAAACTAAACCCCCAGGATATAATATATTGATGCCAATTTTCCAATTCTCGAAGCATTTCCAAAAATCATTTTTTATAATCTTGTTCAGCTCCACCTTCGATGCCGTCTTTACCTCCTCAATCGTTATTCAATAGCTCATGAGCGACGCTCATGCGTCAGTTGTTTTGGTTAAAATTGAGCAATTTCAGAAGAAATTTCGTTGACACTAGTCTCATGCCCAAAACATCGGGTTAAAATTGCTTGACACGAACCAAATGAGATGCCGATATCATCAGAAACTTCTCTAATGGTAATTCGACGATTCCCTAATAGTATTTTTTTCGCTTCTTCAAGGTTCTCATCAATTGTTGACGTGCTGGGCCGTCCAGAGCGAGGTTGGTGTCTTCTCGGCCTTCTCGGAAAAATTTTTACCACTTGTAAACATTTTTTTTAACTTAAAGTAGACTTAGCTTATACCACTGTCAACATTTCAAGTGATTTGGAACTTTTTGATTCTATTTTTCACACAAAATTTGACGCAAACTCTTTGATCCATGTTTTTGGATAGCAGATAATCATGGAGCACGCACAATATTTCTAACCTTTACGGCTCTCATAAACAAACAAAAAATGCTGTACACTTGAAACTGTACACAAGTGTTCGGGACGAGTATATAACAACATAACATGAATAAGAAATCAAAGATCGAACGGATGTAGCTCGCAAAATTTGAAAAGTCACCTAATTATTTTATCATACCTCGTATATGAACAGTTCCACCAAAAAAATCCCTTAATTTGGATTAACTTTTGGTAAAAAATTGGGATTGAGTACATGCTCCTAATTTCTTCATATTCTCATTCTATAATCTATTCAAAAATAGAAAAAAATGTGCCCTTCACCGAGGACATTCGGGACACCAACTTTCTTCGACCGAAAGGCCAAAATTTATGCAAAATAGAATATGGTTCTATGTGCTTTTCTTGAACTTTATTCAAAACTGAAAAAAATCTAGCGTTAATCTGAGATAATATTCGGATTCCTCGTTAAAAAATGTATTAAAAACCATATCTTTTTCAATTCTAACTGCAAATTTGATCCTCCACAAACTACAGAAGTATAAAAAACGTCAAAGTAGCAAAATTCCAAAGGTAGATTTTGCGTATTTTTTGCCGTTTTTGGGTTTTTCGTTGTTTTATTGCGGATAATTAAAAACACAGAAACGTTGACATAATTCTGACTCCATATTCGGATTCCTCAGATGAAAATACATTGAAAACCATGTTTTAGTTTATGTCTTACTTAAAAATTTCCCTACGCAGTGCTGTGGAATGTAAGAAAAGTCAAATAAAAGTATGTGAACTCTAAAATTTTACTATTTTTACGTTTCTTTGCATCCCTACAGATAGTCAAGCTCTGAAGAAGTCAATTTTGCAGTTAACAAATAAGTATGTGACGGAGAATTTCGGCTTGCCGGCTTCTCCTTTCTCTCTCTCGTCCGTTCGTTGCGCCCGGGCTGAGGGTGTATTTGTATACACTCTCATGCCTACATTTTCTCTGTTTGAGGTGCGGCGAACGGGCATTGGCGGAGCTGGAGACGGCCGACGAGGCGACGATCCGTTACCAGGATCATCATGCGGGAGAGCGAGCGGGATGGAGAGAGCGCGGGCTACGCGCGCATCTGATGTGTGCGCGGCCGGGGGGGAAAATCGGCAATACCGTTTGGGCTGGCCGATCGCGTGCGCGCGTTTATTTTGTCGTCGCCGATTTCCGGTTTTTTCCGTTGGTTTTTGGAAGCGGTGCGGTGCTTCGCCACGTCGTTTGTTTGTGGAAGCGCACCCGGTGTGTGGGCGCGCATCGGTGGTTCCATTTTGGTGTGAGTGTGGAGTGAGTGGCCGGGTCGCGCCTAGCCAAGCCTTGCCGCCCAGCACTGGTGTGCGCGGGTAAGAGCGAAGCCCGTACCGCCAACGCGCGCGCGTTCGGCGAGCGAGTCCAGCGAGCAGCTGAGCAGCAGCACCAGCAGCAACAGCAGCAACAGCAACAGCAACAACAGCAACAATAGCAGCAGTAGCAGCGAGCCGCAGCCGTTGGCCGAGAGTGGCCGTCTTCGCCCGGGGTCGTCGTTGGGAAGGTCGGTGTCGGTTTTTCTTTTTCTCTCTCTCTCCTTCTCTCGCTCTCTTGCATGTTCAGTGGTACTCGCGGGTGCAACGGTGCAGGTCGGGCAGCGATGCCGGCCCCCGTTGCCGGGTGTTCAGGTCGCGAGTGCGTTCGCGGGCACTTAGGCTTAAGCGGATTATCGGGCAGTGATTGCCGATAATCCGATTAAGCGAATTAGCGATTTTGTATTAGGCCGATTTGCGAGATGGAGTGTGCGTGCTCCGTCTAGTTATTAATTTGTGTGTCTTTCTTTTATTTTTCTTTTATTGTGTTTGTAATAATAAATTTGTAATATATATATATATATATATTTGTGTCATATGTCACTGCGTCAACCCGTTCGTTTTCCAACTTTCCTTTGATTCGTGCGCGATTGGCACACACGCTCGGTGTGCCATTCAGTCGTGGGAGCATTCGTGCCTCCCGAACCCTCCTTTTGATAAATATTGTGCGGACGGCCGCGAGCAAGTATTCTAACGAATAGTCGGCTTAAATAATTCCGTTACAAGTAAAATATAGTTTTTGATGTATTTTTTAACGAGAAATCCAAATATGCGCTCAGATTAACTCTAACTCGTTTCAGTTTTGGGAAAAATCAAGAAAAGTACAAAAAATCACGTTCTTTTTTACATGAAGTTTAGTATTTCGGCCGACATGAAAAAGGTGTTTCTAGTGTTCCTGGTGTAGGGCACATTTTTTTTCTATTTTCTGATATATTATAGAAGGATAATGTGAAGGAAGCGGAGCGTGCACGCTAATTTTCAAAAGTTGAATCGAATTGAGGGTTTTTTTTTATGGAACTGTTCATATAGTCTATGATTGAACTTGAATATTAAAATGAATTTCTTACAGATGATTATGTCGCAGCCACGCAAGAGTCAAAATTTCCTTCTTTGGATGACTTGACTGATGCAAGCGATGAAGAGAAGTTGAAGGGTACAAGAACCGCGAGAAACAGGAAAAGAGTATCATCGCCTGGAAATAATGCTCCTCAAGTGCAGGTCTCTCCACCAGCTCCGAAGGCGCTACGCGTTCTGCTCGGTCCATCAGTTTCACTGTCTAAAATAGATCTTACTAATCAAAAAAAAAAAAAAGAAAGCTGATTCAAATACAAAAGTGTCTTCTGACGATGATCTAAGCGCCATTGACGTTGAAGAAGCCAATAATAATTTGCTTCAATCTTAAGCATCTTCATCTGGTATCGGGTTGTTAAATAAAGAAAGTTCACCAATTGGATCTTAGGGATTGAGGGAAATGCTTTAGATGGTGTTTAAAATGATTAGATGGTGTAAGACGATTATTATAATTCGTATAATTCATTTTCGACTGTAAGGACTAGTGTTTAGATCATTTTTTATTAAAAATTCACACTTCGACAGCTTGATTTAAGGGCACTAGATGGACTTTAATGGATAAAATTGAGTGTCATCTTTAACGGTATATAAAAATAGTCCCAATGAAGATATCGAAATGAATATCCTTTTATCTTACAGTACTCTATGAAAACTTTAATAATTTGTCTTATAAGCTCCAAAATTTTAATTACTTAATTAGAAGCCTTACAAAGTTCCTTCAACCGCAACCCTTTTTTTATTCAAAAATATGATTTTTCTAACCGTTAGAGGGATCCAAAATCACTTTGCGATGTCTAATTTTTTTCGCTAGAATCTGCATTACGGATTGAGTGAACAGTTTTTAAAAAGAGCTATTTTTTCATGTTTTTTGATCGATTATTCGAATTTCATTAAGAAAAATAAAGTCATCAATTTTGAGAAAACGGTAAAAAAATATGAAAAAATAGCTCTTTTAAATATATGTTCATTTAATCTGTAATGCAGTTCCAAACGAAAAAAATCAGACGTCGCAAAGTGATTTTGGATAACTTTGACGCCAGAAAAGCGTTTCAAATAAAAAATAAAAATAAAAATAAAAGAGTTGTGGTTGAGAGGACTTTCTAAGGCTCCAAATTAAGATCTGAAGCTTATAACATAAATTACCAAAGCTGTCAGAGAGTACTTTGAAATAAAAAAAGATTCATTTCGATATGTTAATTGGGACTATTTTGATACGCCAATAAAGATGACTCACAATTTTATCCATTTAACCCCATCTGGTCCCCTGAAGGGGATATTAAGGTATCCCGTAATGGATGACAAAAAATGTCTATAAATGAAAAAAATCGATTTTTTATCAATCTATTGAGGGATACCCTCTTATTCGGACCATTCTTCAAAATTAACAAATGTAATGCAAAACAAATAAAATGTATTCGCTTCTCACAATTTCCTTGCATTCCATAAACAATAAAATAAACGATTAACATTGTCAACTATTATTTTTCATTGTTTTTTACTTTTTTATATTAGGAGTTATGCAGAAATATATATTTTTATAGATATGCAAAAACAATTACTTACAAAAGTGAATGCAGTCGAACTGAAAATGGCTAATATGAGCAAAAAATTAGATCGTGTGCAAAGCGTGCGGGGTGTTGGCAACGAAGCTCCCGCTTCTCCAGAGCTTATTGAAAGCATGATTAAACACTTTCCCATGGAAGATGATGAAGTGAAAAAAAGTGTCGAGTTTGTTGAAAGTAAACTGAAGGCTGAAAGTAAATTCAGGAAGGATCTGGTAACTACTTATATACTTAATTTATTCTCTAGAAAATTGTCTCAGACGAACGCTATTCGAGGCTCCACTGCGTAACCGACTAAACCAAAAGAGCGTATTCAAGGTTTTCTCTCAAATTAATAAATTAATCAAGTTGAACCTTTGAAAGGACAATCATTTTGAATAAAGAGAGTGTACTCTAATCTTATATTTCACAAAATTTGCTGTGGAAATTAATAAATAAACAGTTGAAAACTGTATTCACAGTAATTCAAAAATTCAAAATTTCTTATAATCATGTTTATTTAAATAAAATTTCAGCTCTCTTTGTTAACGCCCAATAAATATCCCCAAAAAGATTCAATTTGCTCAATTTACTTTATTGTATGAAAATACCTAGAAAAACTTTATTTGATTCCGTCGAGAACGTAACCGAGCGTTAACATATTTTCAGAGTTTTCCGGGATCTATTTTTTTTTAATTTAAGTTTTATCTAAGGTTTATAGGCGACAGATGAATCAATTCAGTTACAAGAGCCAATATAGTTGCTATCTATTTGACTTCCTTTTTCTATGATAAAATTGTTACAATCACTTATAAAAATCAATTTTTTTTTTCAATTTTCTTCTGAAGAAAAGGTGTTTTCGTTTAGAGGACCAGAGCAGGTTTCTGAGTGAAAATTCGAAGCTTTGTTTATTGCCATGTGGAATTTGTTCGAATTAAGATATCAACGTGTAATCGTGTCGGTACATTCATTAGGATATATTTTACAGTGCAATAAACAAGAGATTCTATTCAAGATATGAAACTCCCTCTGGCTCCCATAACTTGTTATTATCTTAACTTTATAAATTATTATGGTTATGCGTCAGGCATCGAAAATGTCGTTTCCTATTTTTTGAATAAAATACAAATAATAAATTATAATAGTAATCATTCTTTGACTTGATATTTACTTTAATTATTTCAGATGCACTGCTGCGTTACCAGAAGCAGAATACTATCCAAAACCATGTATGTGCGAAATGTGTGTTTGTGTGTATGTGTGTATATATATATATATATATATATATATACGAGGTGTGTTCAAAAAGTAAGGTGACATTGTATTTTTAAGAAAAAATATTTATTTATTTATCAAGATTTATGTTGTCCCCTTCAAAGTAATCCCCCTCAGATACAATACACTTATGCCAACGGTTTTTTCAATCCTCAAAGCATTTCTCATAAGCACTTTTCGGTATAGCCTTGAGCTCTTCCAGCGATGCAGTCTTTATCTCTTCAATCGTTGCAAATCTCCGTCCTTTTATAGGTCTCTTTAGTTTTGGGAACAAGAAAAAGTCACATGGGGCCAAATCTGGTGAATATGGTGACTAGGGCATGATTGTGGTGTTATTTTTGGCCAAAAAATCTCTCACAATCAAAGATAAGTGAGCAGGGGCATTATCGTGATGCAAAAGCCATGAATTGTTTTTCCACAATTCTGGGCGTTTTCTTCGTATTGCTTCTCGCAAACGGCGCATAACTGCAAGATAATACTGTTTATTGACCGTACGTCCATATGGTAAGAACTCCTGATGCACCACGCCATGGTAATCGAAGAAAACAGTGAGCAAAACTTTGACATTTGATCGAACTTGGCGTGCTTTTTTCGGTCTTTGCTCATCGGGGCTCTTTCATTGGGACGATTGGACTTTGGTTTCAATATCATAACCATATACCCACGATTCGTCATCAGTTATGACCCTTTTGAGTAAATCTGGGTCGTCGTTGACGTCAACTTCGCTGACACACGTCTCATGCCCAAAACGTTAGAAAAAATTTCATGGCACGAGCCAAGCGATATAACAACATCCTCAGCAGCTTTTTTGATAGTGATTCGACGATTTTCCAGAACAATTTTCTTCACTGCTTGAACGTTTTCATTAGTTGTTGACGTGCTTGGGCGTCCAGAGCGAGGCTCGTCATTGGCATCTTCCCGGCCATCTTGGAAGAGTTTGTACCACTTGTAAACATTTTTTTTACTCAGAACAGTTTCACCGTATGCAACCGTCAACATTTCAAGTATTTCGGAGCACTTTATTTTATTTTTTACACAAAATTTGATGCAAATCCTTTGATCTATATTTTTCGATAGCAAGAAATCGCCGAGCACGCAAAACACTTATAACCTTTACGCCTCTCACAACCAAACAAGAAATGCTATACACTTGAAACTTGGTACAGATGTTCGGGAAGAGTGTACCAACATAACAAAACAAAAAAATCGATAATCGAAAGTACGTTGCCCGTGAAATTTGAAAAGTCACCTTACTTTTTGAACACACCTCGTATATATATATATATATATATATATATACATCCACACATAAATATAACAATATATACTATAACTAGCGGCCAGACCCTCGTTATGGCTCTCTCTCCCCATACATAATTATAATTATTCTTATGTATATAATTGTCTTATATTTATCCCACATGTATGGCAGCCAAAGGTAAGTCAGAGAGAGCGCTAATAGTGGGCGACTTAGAGAGAGAGAATTCGGGAGGCCGGCGCGACGCGTGCGAGTAGGGGAGTAGGGCAGAGGCGCGCGATAAGGACTCGCTCTTGTACCGGCGACTTGGAAGCACGTGGACGTGTGACGAGCGGCTATACTCGTGCTTGCGATCTTTTGTTATCCGACTTTTCGCGACTAACTTTTGTGACTGACATTTCGGTTGTCTGCGAATACGCGAGTGTTTACTCGGTGTAAGATACCGGTGCTGAGATTGCCCCTAGTGCCTTTGGCGGGCTAGTTCCTGCGACCGCGTGTGCGAGCCCTTAAGGCCGCCCGCCTCTTGACTGCACCCGAGCTATACACTGCGCGTCATCGCGAACCACGTGCGAGGCTGAGGACATCGCCTGCAGGGCTAACGCCGAGATATTATTGTAAGTACCTTCTCGAATATATGTCTCTCTCGCTAGCTTTTCGCCACTCTCTCTCCCGCTTACGCTGCGTATTAATTTTGTATTACTTTCCGTAGTAAACTCGATGTTATTCGTATGTCTGTTTTCTTCTTTTGCGCTTCCTTTTTACCTATCGTAAGCAATCCCATTCCGTCCGGTTTTCGCGCCCGAATTTCGTGATCGCTCCAAAGCGCCCATAGGACTACACGACGCTCTCCGCGGGCCAAGGTAACAGACGCTGCACCACGACGTTCCTGTTGCTGCTGGGCTAGGCTTTGCGCAGCCCATTACGAGGCCCACACCGAGCTGTTTTAATCCCCTCGTAAGTTATATAACGATTGACCCGCGCCGGGTCAAAACCCCGTTATATTATGGCGCCCAAAAACACATGGGTTTAATAGCTTTGTGAAAATTCCGAAATTCGAATTATAATTGTATAGCGAAAGCGCGTGTTCGTGGAATCCACTGAGGAATGCGACGCGCGCGACGAGAGAAGAATTGTTTACGTTTAGAAGCTAGCCACAGCGCACAACCCAAACAAGGCACTCGGTTTTCAGCACCTTAAAATTTTATCATAGCGTGCGAGCGAGAGTCGTAATTCTTCGTATTTAGAAACGTATGCGTACAAGCGTAACAACATTTATTTTCCGCTGTGCGTGCTGGCAACAATCGGGCGTATCCGCTTAAAAATTGTTACGCGACCTACAATTAAAATCCACTATTTCAGGATATTCCAAAACTATTGTTTTTCGTTATCAGTTTTATAAAAATTAAAAATGGCCGAAAAAGATATAACCGACTTAACAATTATAAAAGAAAAAATTGACAATCACATTAAAGAATGGATTAAAAGTTTGCCAAGTGATAGAATAGATAACGTTTTGGAAAATCTTGAACTCGTGGTAGACGGCACAATGTACGAACGCGCGAACCGCTTATATAGATGACTGCAAGGTGACTATGAAGAAAAAGACTTCATACAAACCATAGACGCGTGGGACCACGAAACGATAACGCGGCGTAATAACCTTTGTCTCACTTTTATAAAATCAGACGCGCTACCGCGAGAATTGCGTGAAGATCTCGTTAACGCCGTTAATCAAGACATAGAAGAAGACATGATAAATAGCCAAGAAATAGAAGAAACGAATAACGACGACATGTCACTCACGACAACAGCTAATACACACGAGACACTCATGCGAGACGCGGTACGCATATACACACCGATGTTCGCTGTAATTACGAGCGCCCACGTGCCGACATCGCAGTCAACACCGCCGTGCACAGTATCAGCAGCAAACGTAGGCTCAAGTGAACAACGTCATGCCAACACGAACACAACATGTGCGCACGAGGCATCGATACCTACAATAGGCACCCCAAGTACGATAAATTATCGGGAAGACCTCATATGGGTTAATCTGCCTTGCGGTGAACCTAAACAAATGCCACGTTTAGCAGCCGAGGAGCTAAAACGAGCAGTGATAGCGGAACGTTCACAGGCTCAACAAATCCTCGATCTTCAAAACTGTTTAGAAGCTATGTCGAACGAACACGACAAACTTATAAGACAAAATGAAGATCTGAAGACCACGAACAATAACCTCCTCGCCAGACTACAAGCAGCTGAAGCAAGAGTTCAACAACAAAACGAGCGCACACGGTTTAACGCGACGCGCGCAGATAAAGCTGTCAACTTTCGCGATACATACAGCCTCATCGATCCGGACTTCGATCTAACTATAACCAGCCCGAACGTAAATCCCCATGCACGAATCTTCTGCTCGACAACGAAGCAGCAGACAACACAATACGCGACAGGACCAACAATTTATTCAGCCGCACCAGTTAGACCGGCCGACAGGATGCAAGCGGCCACGCGATTAAGGGAAGCTGAGTTTCCCAACGCGATCCCTCACATCCCCGCAAGCTTGAGCTGGGGAAGGGGGGTCACATCTTCAAGTCGTCCGCTCACGCAAGCGACGGGCGCGCAACAAACGGCCGCTGCGCAAGCCCAAATCCCTTCGAGCTTCGATGTCCCCAATTGGCGATCGAGCCCACTTCTCGCAACCTCCCGTTCGATGAGTTCAACCAGGAATTTAGGGAAAACCATCAGGGAATGGAAGATTTCTTTTGCGAGAGACGGCACCATCAGCATCGAGGAATTTTTGGAGCGTGTTGAAGAAAACTGCTGCCTAGACCGAATAGCGGAAGACGAGCTTTTAGACTCGTTGTCCACCCTGTTTCGCGGATCTGCGCTTTGATGGTATCACTTGCTACGGCCCACATGGTCGTCGTATGAGCAGTTCAGAGATGCCGCGCTATCCGCCTATAGTAAATCCAGGAAGTACAACCGTAACCTATCGGTTGAAGCACACCTGCGGACACAGGGCCCCGATGAACCGGTCCGCGATTACCTTGCAGCGCTGAATACTATTTTTAGCCGCTTTGAAAGGCCGTGGAGCGTCGCAGACCAGGTCAACTTGGCAATCGATAATATGTTGCCTAAACTGAAGAAAGAGTTGAAAAAGACTCAGAACTACTTCGCGTCGTTACCGCAGTTGTTAGCCAAAGCAATGGAAGTGGAGATCGCGGAGTCCGACGAACACTGGAAAGCCTCCCCCCTCCGTAGAACAGAGCATGCTGCCCGACGCGGCATACCAGCCTAGAGCCAAAGCGCCGGCGAGGGCCAAAGCGAGCATCGCGTCTGTGGTAGAAAAGTCTTCTTTCTCTGAGGCCGACTTCGAAAAATCTTTCCAAAAGTTTTTCGATAAAAAGTGGCAGCAACTTGCGGCGGCTAAGAAAGGACTTCCCGTCCCCCTTAAGAACGCAGTGCAGGAGTCGACCACCCGAAAGATGGCAAACCTCCGGCCTACCCGCGTCAACGCGAGGGAAGACGGAGCGGGGCAAGCGGCCGTGGCCGCCCGGCAAGAAACGGTCGGGCCCAAGTCATCACTCCCAAGTCGGATAAAAACAAGAGCAAGCCTCCCGGCCCCGATGCTGAGAGATTACTCTATTGGGACTGCAGCTGGCCTGGGTACACCAAAGCCCCCTTTCCCGAGTGCTCAAAAATCGAGGCACCAAAAAACGTGGAGAGGAACGCGTAGATGAGGTCCCTACCGTTCCGATGGCGACCCGGACCTTCGCTGCACATGCCCCCGCGGGAGAAGCGCCAACGCGTTCCGATAGTTTTGCGACGAGCGCGTTGGTAGAGAAGTACCCCAGATGGTGGCTGACGCTTAGCATCGGTCCATTTACCTGCAGGGCTCTGTACGACACTGGAGCCTCGCGCACCGTTCTGAGCCCCATCGCCCTTCAGATTGCTGCCGCGATGAACAAGCGCGTCAACATGTATGTCGGGCCCGGCGCGAAAGCAGTCGATGGTCATTATGTCCCTATCATCGGTAATGTACAGTTACCCTTTACGATAGGTGGTGTTACCCACTCGATCGACGTACTCATTTTGAGCGAGGCTGATGCTGATTGCACCCTCGGAAGTGACTTCGTTCGAGCCTTTTCCGCGTGTTTGGATCCCGAGACCAACACGTTAAGGATTAAAGGTTGCGACCAGGAAGTCCCAACCACTGTCTCCTCACTTCGTGCGGAGGAGGCGATGTCGCTGTCGGCTTTGGGCATCGAAGAGATCTCGAAGGAGCAGCGACAAGAAATCGATCGAGTGATGGATGACCTCCTGCCCGAACCTTCCTGCGAGCAGCTGGGCTGTACCGGATGGATCGAGCACGAGCATCGGCAGATGGACATCGGCAGCGCGCACCCAATTAAACAGAAATACTATCCGGTGTCGCATAAGATCAAAGAGGAAATGCACGTGCAAATGCATAAAATGCTGCAGATGGGAATTATTCGTAAGTCCCGCAGCGAGTGGTCTAGCCCGGTGGTGATGATTCGGAAACCCGACGGCGAATACCGATTTTGTGTGGACTACCGGAAGGTGAATAGCGTTACTTGCGTGAGCGCATATCCGCTGCCCTTTATGGACGCGATATTGCGAAAGCTCCAGCACGCCAGATTCGTGAGCGCAATTGACCTCGCGAGCGGATTTTGGCAGGTCCCTCTTTCGGAGAGGGCCATCCCGATAACTGCTTTCACCGTCCCCGGACTCGGGCTATTCGAATTTGTTCGGATGCCCTTCGGATTGGCTGGTGCCCCGGCAACATTTCAGATGTTGGCCGACAGGCTCATCTCGCCCGAGATGGAGCCTTATGCCTTCGCGTATCTTGACGACGTGATCATCGCTACTGAAACGTTCTCAGAGCATGTCCGCTGGCTCACGCATATTCTAAAAAGAATACGTGAAGCTAGCCTTACGATCAACCGCAAGAAGTCCAGGATTTGCATGACCGAGGTGCGTTATCTCGGCGTGCTGGTAAATCGCGATGGTACACGCCCCGATCCTGAACGAGTCGCACTGATACTCGAGTACCCAGCCCCGATAAATCTTCGTGCTTTGCGCAGATTCTTGGGCATGGCCTCGTGGTATCGAAAATTTCTAAGCGATTACGCCACGATTTGTGAGCCGCTTAACGCGCTCACCCGCAAGGACGCCAAATTGAAATGGTAGGAGGCGCAACGGCAAACTTTCGAGCAAGTCAAAGCCCTTTTGGCTACGGCCCCTGTCCTAGCCAGGCCCAATTTCACTGCACCGTTCATCATCGAATGTGACGCGAGCGATACTGGCCTTGGAAGCGTTCTGCTGCAGCGTATCGACGGCGAAGATCGAGTTCTGTGCTTCGCGAGCCGCGCCCTGACGGCTTGCGAACGCCGCTTGTCGGTTACCGAGCGTGAGTGCCTTGCTGTCGTCTGGTCGATCGAAAAGTTCCGACCCTACGTGGAGGGGTATCACTTTACAGTTGTGACCGACCACCAGAGCCTTAAATGGCTCACTAATCTGAAACACCCAAACGGTAAGCTTGGTCGCTGGTCCCTCGCGTTGCAATCGTATGATTTCGATATTATACATCGCAGGGGTAAGGACAACGTCGTGCCTGACGCGCTTTCACGCATGTTTGAGGCCGACGAAGACGAGCTCGCGGCTACCGCTTCGTTGACACTCGAAGAGAGCATCAACGACCCGTGGTACCGCAAGAGGATGCAGGAGGTCCTCGAGCGGCCCACGGATAACCCCTATTGGAAGGTTTTAGGCGGCCGGTTATATATTTATAAGCCTGACCCCATCGTCGACGACCTCTTCGGAACCGATGACGACGCTTGGAAGCTCGTTATCCCAAAGGAAGACCGGGCACGAGTCTTATCCGAATGCCACGAGGAGCCGACGGCAGGGCATCTTGGCCGCTACAAAACCCACAAGCGCGCGAGTCTCCGCTATTATTGGCCGAAAATCCATCACGACGTAGGATACTATGTTAAGAATTGCCAAATCTGCCAGCAGGTCAAAGCCTTACAAGTCACACCAGCAGGATTGATGGGACGACACCTCGTCACGCGACCGTGGGAAATTGTGTCCGGCGATACCATGGGCCCTTTCCCGCGATCCGCGCAGGGCTACGAGCACTTGCTCGTCTTTCTCGATCTCTTCACTCGTTGGATCGAATGTGTCCCTCTCCGTAAGATTACTGGGAAAATCATCCGATGCCAACTGAAAGAACGTGTGTTTCTGCGTTTCGGGATCCCTAAAAAGTTCTTGTCTGACAACGGTACTCCGTTCAAGAATAAAGTTGTCGACGACTTTTTGGACTCGTTCGGCGTGATACACGCGACATGCGCCCCGTACTCGCCTAAGAGCAACCCGACCGAACGCGTAAATCGCACAATCAAAACCATGATTCGAGCGTTTATCGAGGAAAAGCACTCGACGTGGGATGCGCACATAGCAGAGTTCGCGTTTGCCTACAACACGGCAATACACGAAGCGGTGCGCACGAGCCCCGCTTTTATAAATTACGGACATCATCACGAGCTGCCAAACTCGAAGAAACGAGAGGAAGAACGCGCCGTGTTTCGGAACCTCGAGACGGCCGCGGTCACCGACTGGCACGCTCGAATTAACAAGCTTGACGACTTCGGAGCCGTTGCACTGCAACACTCGCGAGGAGCCCAAGATAGACAGGAGATGTACTACAACGCTAAGCATCGCGACGTCAAGTCTAACGTCGGCGATAAAGTCTGGACGAAGAATCGTGTGCTGTCCTCCGCCGCTAACCAGACGACCGCGAAACTCAGCCCGAAGTACGCGAGCCCATTCATCGTTACCGCACGCCTCGTTCCCAACTCATACCAACTCCAGAACGAAGAAGGTTGTGACGTTGGTAAAGTCGCCGTTTGCGACTTGCGCCCGTGTTTCGACGGAGCCCAGTGCCCCGATGATGCAGCAGACAGTCCTCTCCTTGAAGGAAACGAAAACGACGAGACGATGTCGTTGAAAGGAATTCTCTCGCCCGATCGCACGCAAGAAGGCGACGAGCGCGATGCCTCGAATGACGCCGTTTCGGTCACAAAAGTTATAGGGCCAGAGACCTCAGCAAGCCCACGACAGGACCTTGCGCAAGGCGAAGTACTGACCGCCCCAAGGAGAAGAGGTCGTCCTCGCAAGCAGAAAAGCGTGTGCGTTCCAGGAACTAACACTCTACGACTTTACCTGTTTCCTCATTTTCTTTCTGCTTATCTCACCTTCTATGCTAATAAAACTCCGTTACTGCTTCAAAGCTTCTCGCTTCCCTAGCAGACGCTATCGCTCGATGCAGCTAATTGAGTTCGTTTTCTTGCCTAACATTACGTATGCTTCGCCCTGTAGAGGATGCTGACCAACGCCGAAATAGCTCCCCTCGCCAAGTGGATGGAAGAAGTGCTGCATGAAGCACTCTCGGCACTCATAGCTATCGCATCGCGCCGAAACGCTGCGCCGTCGACGCGAAGGGACGCTTCTCCAGCTTCAGCCCTGGCCTACTCCAATGCGGTAGGGGACGACCCCGCTAACGAGTCGCGGGCCTCGTCAGATGATGACAGCGGCGCAAGTTCCGCGGAAACTACCCTGGACTTCCCCCAGAGGATGCTACGCAGGCCGAGACGGCCAGAGGGCAATGCAGGCCGTAAAGGCGAGGATTCACCGGACCGCAGCCTGAAGCACGCCAACGAGTCTCCTTGCTCCGCCCTGGCGGCCGCCGAGCACTTGGAGGCCATCCTGCGGCAGCGCGGCTACGGTCCCGAGGAACGCGACGTCGCTACGAGCCTCAAGGCCAAGGTAGACCCGGCCCTTGCGACGAAAGAGCCACCAACCCTCGAAGAGGAGTGGAAGGTCCTCCAGGCTCATTTCACCGCCTGCAGAAAGGCGCGGCTAGCCGCGGAAAAGGAGGAGGAGAAGGCCTACCGAGACGGACTCGCCTTCATCGACCGTCATGGGTCCCGCGGTCTCGCTATCGCGGGAACCTACGCGACCAGGCTGCAGGAGGCCATAGAACTCAAGGCCTACCTCCAGGAGACGATCTCCGAATGGCGAAAGGAACGCGAGGCTCGCAAACAGCGCGAGGAGACGCGACAACGCTTACGAGAGGAGCAACGTCGAGCCCAGGAGCACCTCGAGACGGCAGCTCGCAGCCTTGGGCGACCCACTCCCGTCGAGCATCCAACCAGGCTATCCCGAACGACCGGACGCGCCGCACGCCAGGCTACTTTGCCCTGCAAGGAGCCGCAGGAGATGAGCCGTGCAACCGCTGGGCCGGTCCCCGTCCCGACCTCTTCGGCAAGCGGGCTTGCTCCACTTGCGGCCTCACGGGAGTACCTCGAACCTCCGACTGCCCGAATTGGTCGAGGCACGAGCTTTGGAGGAGCGGCGGACAGCAGCCGTACTCGTACAGCACGGTCGAAACGCGTCAACGCAGGGAATCCTTCCTTCGAGATCGAGAAGAGTCGTCGGTCACCCACGCGGACGACGGCGACAGACGTGGTGTATCCGAGCACTAGGTCTGAACCTAAACCTTACGACCATCCTCGCGACTTCGCCCTCGAGGTTTTTCCCCCCAAGAATCAGGTACTGACGCCCATGTTTTTTTTTCTTTTCTCTTCTCGTTTTCTTTTGTCACGCGTTATTATTAGATTTGCGATCCGCGCGAGTAGAGAGAGTCGCGGTAAGCTACATCCCACTCAGAGCTTCTAGAGTATAAGATGTCGAAAGAAATAAATGAATAAAACATATTTTTTTTAGCACTACGATGTCTTGATTTTTTTTTAACAATTAATTTTCCTTGCTTCGTGGAGAGAGACAGGTTTTTCGACCTGGTACGCCCTGCTACCCAGCTCTGGGGAAGGGGCATATAACGAGCGGCCAGACCCTCGTTATGTCTCTCTCTCCCCATACATAATTATAATTATTCTTATATATATAATTGTCTTATAATTATCCCACATGTATGGCAGCCAAAGGTAAGTCAGAGAGAGTGCTAATAGAGGGCGAGCTAGAGAGAGAGAATTCGGGAGGCCGGCGCGACGCGTGCGAGTAGGAGAGTGGTGCAGAGGCGCGCGATAAGGACTCGCTCTTGTACCGGCGACTTCGAAGCACGTGGACGTGTGACGAGCGGCTATACTCGTGCTTGCGATCTTTTGTTATCCGACTTTTCGCGACTAACTTTTGTGACTGACATTTCGGTTGCCTGCGAATACGCGAGTGTCCACTCGGTGTAAAGTATCGGTGCCGAGATTGCCCTTAGTGCTTTCGGTGGGCTAGTTCCTGTGACCGCGCGTGCGAGCCTTTAAGGCCGCCCGCTTCTTGACTGCACCCGAGCTGCACACTGCGCGTCATCGCGAGCCATGTACGAGGCTGAGGACATCGCCTGCAGGGCTAACGCCGAGATATTATTGTAAGTACCTTCTCGAAGTCTCTCTCGCTAGCTTTCGCCACTCTCTCTCCCGCTTACGCTGCGTATTAATTTTGTATTATTCTCCGTAGTAAACTCGATGTTATTCGTATATCTCTTTTCTTCTTTTGCGCTTCCTTTTACCTATCGTAAACAACCCCGTTCCATCCGGCTTTCGCACCTGAATTTCGTGATTGTTCCAAAGCGCCCATAGGACTACACGACGCTTTCCGCGGGCCAAGGTAACAGACGCTGCACCACAACGTTCCTGTTGCTGCTGGGCTAGGCTTTGCGCAGCCTATTACGAGGCCCACACCGAGCTGTTTTAATCCCCTCGTAATTTATATAACGAGTGACCCGCGCTGGGTCAAAACCCCGTTATAGTCGACGATAAAAAAAAATATTTGTACAAAAATATTATCGATTGTTTTTGCGAATGAATTATTCGATCTTAATCTTATTGTATTGCATGATAAGTAGGTGATTTCCGTCTTTACAAGTTTTTTATAAACTATAGCTGCATCCATTAAATTTAGTTCTCTTACCCATCGAGGTTTTGGTCGAGAAAATGTACCAAAATACCTGCCAATATCAGTTTGTAATACTTTTGAACATTCCCTCACGTCTAAATAATGAACATAATTAAGAATGTCTGAATCGGGATTGTGTTGCAGCATGAATTTCGTTAATATCCAATCGCTCTTTCTCATACTAAGAATTCTAACAATTTGATATAAAACATCTTTCGCCGCCTTTATCATATTTACAATTTCCCCGTTGCCATTCTCGAAATCGTACCCAGAATGACAGTACAAAGGTCCCCCCAGTTAATAACACTTTATGCCGCGTGGAGCAATTGATGTACGTTAGTAAAATTGTACGTTAGTACGAATAATAAAATTCAGTTAAGGCAACAAATATTCTCAATAAACGATGTGCTTCACCTATTTCATTTCGACTTATATTACTTTGTAACAAAATATGATAATCTCTCACCAAGTAAGCTCTTACCAACTCCTAAATCAAGGAAATGCATAGAATCAGGAACGAAACCAGCTATAATATCGAACTGATTTAAACGAGTAAGCACCGATTCATTAACAACGCCATTAACAGCTTCTCCAGTATCAACGGCCTGCCGTGCATCTCGTACAGTATCCACATGATTTCTTTCATTTAATAATTCGTCTAACAATATATACTTAATGCTACCGCCTCTTCCTATCGCTTCCCTTATATTATATTATATTATATTATTATTATATTATATATATATAATATTACCCTTATATTATTACCCTTCCTATTATAATATATAAAACATAATAATATTATTATATTATAACATATATTCTATTCTTTTTAAAATTCTTATCCTTCCTAGAAAATAGATATGATATATACTTATACGGACTTATCGTCACGTTTCCATGTGTGACAGCAAAAAGTGTCACCGTAATCAGTGATAGCCCTAATGTGTGTGTTAATCAGACTATAGTTTTATGACATCATGCGCATGCATGGTTAGTTGCATTTCGACGTTGAAGCTGGAATTGCGTATCTACTGTCATCAGGTAATTTTGAATTCTTTTTAAACATATTTAAAAAAATTAAATAATTTTATTATATAATTTCTATTTAATAATGCTTATTTTTCAAATGTATGCGTTGGTGATACTTACAAAAAATATGTAATTATCAGATAGGTTACTTTGTCAAATAGGTTATATGCACTGTAACAGGCTGCCGTTTAGTCTATAATCCTTCAAACGTACCTTTAATTGCGATTATACGACGGCTTGTTATCTCTGTGCTCAAGGCACAGTAACCTACCTTGCCTCGAAGTGCGCCTGCGCAGAGTCTCTTCACCGTTCCGAGTTGGGTTCCCCCAACTCACCGCTTGGCGGCGCTGTCGCCCCTTGCTAGTAGCGCTCGAGCGGCCGCCACTGGAACCTAAGTTGAAGATCCGCGTCTACCTGCACACGCACGGTTCGTGCAACGCAACCGGCGAATTCGAAACGAATGTAAATAAACACGGGCGCGACCTTCGGACAAAGGAAAGACACAAAAACGACTCTTTGATTCGGTAGAAACGGTGAAAATGCACTTTATTACTGCAATTAACCTACACGGGGAATTGGCCGAGAGACTGACGCACGCACGCGTGAATGACAAAACACGCTGATCGAGAGAGAGAGAAAAAACCGCGATTACCGCGAACTACCTGCTCGCACGCAATAAATAAATTCTCCTCGCGCACGCTGCGCGGGATCGCTCGCAATTTTACAACAATTAACAGGGGAAAGAAGGTGCACCTACCGCGATATCGATGAGGATAAGGTGGCCAACCGTATCTGAACAACAAGTTACTAGACGCCGTTTCGATGCTCGCTGTGCTGCCTCGTAACTGTTGCCGCTGTTGTTGTTGCTGCTACCGATGCTGCTGCTATTGCTGTTGTTACTGTTGCCGCTACTGCAGTTGTTGCTGCTACCACTGCTGCTGCTGCTGCTGCTGCTAGCACCCACCCACGCACTCCAGTTCGCAATGTCAATTGACAAAAACACGCGAAGACTTTTAACAGTGGAGGTTAGATCGGCACGCACGGACTGAGTGGCACAGTCATACTGCCGATCGGAGCCTCCCCTCCCGGTCATTGCCCCTACGCGCTCTCTCTCTCCCGCGGACCGAACGCGGCTCCCCTCGCTTAGCCGCTCGTTAACCTCGCGCGAGTCTACGATTTTCGGTAATCGTTGCAGCCCCCTCCTAGCTTCGAACTACCGGATCGAACTACCCCATTGATTAGCGACCCCAAGGACAGGATTGGGAAAGGAGAGAAATCAGCACAATCCATCCTCTTTGAAACAGGGCTTTATTTTCCCATCCCGGGCCACCACTCCCCCCACGTCACCTGCCGGAGCCCCCTGGCGCCTTGTGTCTGGGGTAGCGCCAGTGCTCCGACTTATTGGGGCATTTGGACGTGGTCGTAATCCCGGGATGGCCGCAGATGTAGCAGCCCTTGCCCGGTCGTCTGCTGAGGCTGGGCTCCGCCCCATGGCCCTGGCTCCCTGCGGGTTGTTGGGGCGGCGTGGCTGCTGCTGCCGGGGCGGCGATGAATGTTACGCCGCCCACCGTGGCGGATGTGCGTCCCCCCATGGTACGCACCACCACGGTAGGGTCGGAAACCGACCCGTCCACGCGGACCGTGAACTCCTGTCCGGCGCCGGGGGCCCCCGAGACTCTCTTGGGCTGAGTCTTGGTCGGGGGCTTGGCCGGAGTCCTGGCCGCGTCCCTGCTCGTCGGGGCCGCCGGTGGTAACACCGCCGGCGGGCCCGCGGCCTCTGGGGACTCCTGCCCCCGGTCAACGCGCAGGAGGGCCTTACCATAGGCCCTCTGCCGCCGGACTACCGGAGCCCACTCCCCCAGCATTTCTTGGGCGCCGCGGAAGTCGAGGAACTCCCCCAGGTGTGCATGTACCTGGCGCTGGAGTTCCCCGACAAACTCCCAGGCATTTTCTAACTCCTGGAGGCCCAACCTCACGTGCCTCCAGGAGTTTACAAGCCCATCTTGCTGGGGGACCCGTGGGTGGTTGCAGACCCACTGTTGCTGGCCGCAGGCCTCCCTTGGCCCGGGGCACTGGGTCGAGCTCTCCGTCGTTGCCGCGCTCGACCCTTGGGTCTGCACACCCTAGTCCTGCGTGGACTGAGACCGATGACCCTCTTCGGACGGGCCGTCGGTCTGGGTGGACGCTTCCCGGGTCGAGGGCTTGGATGTTTGGGCCCTCATACCTTCCCGGAGGAAGTCGTCCACCCGCTGGCGCGAGCGGCCCTCGCGAGCGGCCACCTCGACCTGGGCCCGGACGAACCTACGGAGGTCGCCGATCAGCCGATCGGCGCCCGGACCCAATCCCAGGACGAGCAGCAGTTGGGTGGCCGTCTCGAGGGCCTCTTCACTGATGACCAGCTTCCTCTCCATCTGTAAAAGAGAAGAAGTGGGGTTAAGGGATTTCTCAGGCTCAGCCCTTAACCTACCCGTCGCCGTGTGACGCTCGACGCTATTGTTTACGAGGACGCCCCGGTCCCCGGCGCTTTCCTCGCGAACATGGCCCATTTGCGGGGGTAGCTGGCAGTACCACCTTCCGCACGTGCTGAGCGGTTCTACGTGGTCTGCCCCTTCCCCTTACCGCATTGCCATCCAGGTCGTCTCCACCTGGTTCCCGAGGTTCGCACGCGGGGTTCTTGCGCGGCCTACCTCGGCCTCGCTTAGCCGGCGCCTCGATCGGTACCTCTGGAGCCGCCGCGGGTTTCTCACGCTCGTTCGCGGAGGCTGCATTCGCGACGCGCTCGCATATCGGATCCTCGCTGGATTCCTCGATCTTCGCTGGCGGGTCGCCTACGCCCTCCTCTTCCTCCAACGGTGCTGAGTCCCCGCCTCCTGGTTCCTCGTTGTCCTCATCCGAGAATGGACCGAAATAGGGCTTGAGGTCCTTGGCGTGGATCAGCTCGGGCAACTCTTCCTGCTGGTTACCTAGGCGATAGGTATTCGTCCCACATACCTCCTGAATTACGTAGGGACCAGCATACTTCGGCGCCAACTTCGCCGAAACGCCCTGAGCTGCGGAAGACAAAATGCGGTTCCGCTTCCACACCCAGTCCCCAACCCTAAAGTCGGCCTGGCGTCTCCTCCGGTTGTAATAGACCGCCTGACGGGTCGCCTCCTTCCTGGACTTAGAGCCAGCGCGTTCCCACAAATTGGGTAACTGGCGCATGTGCTCGCCCCATTCGGTCAGTTCTTGGCCCTCGGAAGCTTCCCGAGCCAACTGATCCTGGGCCCTCCTAAAGGTCGAGGGGGGAGTGGGCTGTCTACCGAAGACCAGCATGGCCGGGCTGTAACCTGTCGCGCTGTGAGTTGCCGAGTTCAACGCAAAGTTGAACTCTGGCAGGTGCTCGTCCCAGCTCTTATGGTCCCGCTCCACGTACGATATGAGCATGGCCTTGAGGGTTTTGTTCACTCGCTCTGTGGGGTTTGCCTGTGGGTGGTAAACTGGGGTCAGGGCGCGCTGGATGCCGTTCCTCGACAGGTAGGCATCGACCTCTTGATTTTTAAATTCGGTCCCATTGTCCGAAAGAAATATCTCTGGCGCCCCAAACCTGGTTATCACCCTCTCGTGCAATTCCGGTACGATGGTCCTTCCATTGGCCTTACGTACGGGTACGCACTCCACCCACCGAGTGAACAGGTCTAAAAAGACTAAAATGTACTCGAACCCTCTCGAGCTCTTCGGGAAGGGGCCAGTAATGTCACTGGCCACCACCTGCCAGGTTCGCGAGACCTCTCGACGACCCATCAGCCCGCAAGGTGGCCTTTGCTCCGCCTTGCATTGCTGACATACCGGGCAACTCCTCACGTACTCTCTGACCTGCTCGTACATCTTTGGCCAGAAATACAGGTGCCTAGCCCGGGAGAACGTTCGTTCTCTCCCCTGGTGTCCCGCTGCTGGCGCATCGTGTACCTCCTCGAGTACTTGATGCCTCTTCTCGGCAGGAACCACTAGCTTCCAGGCTTCCTCGTTGTCGATGGACCCTTCGCTCCCCTCAGTCGGATTGTAGTGATACAATCTCCCTCCGACCACCTTCCAGGTAGGTTGAGAATGTGGATCCTGGCATACCTCTCGATACTTTTGAAGGTACCAGGCGTCGGCAGTTTCCGGCTGATGAGTCATGGCCCCCACTTCTACCACCCCCTCCTCATAGGCCCTAGATAAAGCGTCTGGCACCACGTTGAGGTCTCCTTTTCGATACTCGATATCGAACACCTGGCCTTGTAGTGCTAACGCCCAACACGCTAGCCTTCCTGTAGGATTCCTCATACTGTGGAAGCCACTTAAGGCAACTATGATCGGTGATGACTTTGAAGTGGTGCCCCTCAACATAGGGCCGGAACTTCCCGATAGCCCATACTACTGCCAGGCACTCTCGTTCGGAGACTGTATAGTTCCTTTCCGCACTGTTTAAGGAGCGACTGGCGTACTCAATTACGCGCTCCTGTCCATCGACTTCTTGCGTTAATACCGCGCCTATCCCACTATCGCTCGCGTCCGTTTGTAACACGAACTGCGCTGGGATCTGGCGACTGCAAGATCGGTGCCGAGACCATTGCGTCTCGTAACCGTTCGAAAGCCTGCTCTTGTTCCTGCTGCCACGCAAACGGGATGCTCTTCTTCGTCAGGCGGTTTATCGGCTCAGCGATCGTTGCGAAGTCGGGTATGAAGCGACGATACCACGACATCATCCCCATGAATCGCTTCACCTGTCTGATCGTCCGTGGTACTGGGTACTCCATAATGGGCTTGATCTTCTCTGGATCTGGCCTTACCCCTTCACGGTTCACTAGGACCCCCAGGTACTTGACTTCCGACTTACAGAAGTGGTTTTTGGTCTTATTCACAGTGAGGCCCGCACCCAGGATTCGTTGTAAAACCAATCCCAGGTGTCGCTTATGCTTCTCAAAGGACGGCGAGATAATAATCACGTCGTCAAGGTACGCAAAAGCGAAAGGATCTAAATCCGGGCCAATCACTCTGTCCATCAACCTCTGGAAAGTCGCGCCGGCGTAGGACAATCCGAAGGGCATTCTCTTGAACTGAAAATGCCCCAGGCCAGGGACTGTGAACGCCGTAATGGGGCGCGACTCCTTCTTAAGAGCTATCTGGTGGTACGCGCTACTCAAGTCCAGTGTCGAGATGAACTTCGCATCCCTGATCCTTCGCAGGATGTCGCTCATGAAGGGTAATGGGTAGGCGTCCGGCTTGGTTACTGCGTTTACCTTCTGGTAATTCACGCAGAACCGGTATTTGCCGTCTGCCTTCTTAACCATCACCACTGGACTTGACCACCCGCTGGTTGCTGGTTCAATGACGTCGTTGTCCAGCATGGACTTGACCAGCGCGTGCATTTCGTCTCGCACCCTGTCGGAGACCGGGTAGTATTTCTGTTTACAGGGTCGAGCGTCTCCGATGTCTATCTCATGCTCGACCCCCACAGCACAGCCTAAACACTCGCCTCCGTCTGGAATTAATCCATCGACGAGGCTAGCCACTTCTTGACGCTGTGCTTCCGTGGCTTCCACCAGGCCTACCGGTGCGAGGCACGACGTACCAGTGACGCTTGCCACTTCCAACGGTACCGCCACTTTGGCTTTCGCCAAGTACAGCTGGTCCGTGTCAGGGTTCAGGTTGGCGCTGAATTCCCTCACGAAATTCGCGCCGACGTAGCAGTCATCAGACAGCAGTGGCGTTATAGCGACCCTTACATCTTTTGTGATTCCCCCTACTGTGAAGGGGAAAATCACATGACCCAAGATGGGACATGGGCGACCGTCAGCGAGCTTCGCTTCTCCCGCTCGCGTGACGTCCAGGCCCAGCCCCATGTCTGATGCCAACCTAAGTCCGAGTTGACCCATTACCGTTGATGAGGCCCCGGTGTCGTAGAGTGCCCTTAACTTGTAGGCACCTATCCCCACCTGAAGCCACCATCGGGTCTCATCCTCGGGTCTATACCTGCGGGGAGCTTTCGCCGTCTCTCTCCCCTCTGTGGACGGGAGGCTTTCACGGCTCTTCTTGCCCTGGGCAGCCGCTACTCGCATCGACGTGCTCTCACCCGCAGGTGTCTGGGTCGCCGGCGTATCCTCCGGAGCGTCAGGTGGTCTCCTGGAGCTTTTGGGTCTGATGGTCTCCTCTCCGACCCATTTAAACCCCTGCACCACCACCTGAATCCGGCCTCCGTACCCTTCGAGGACAGAATGCCCGGTTACCCAGATCAGGCATATGCTCGGTCGCTGTCGCTTCCGACGCCACCGCACTGCTAGGTCTCGTCGGGTCCGATATCCTTGGCGAGACCTTCCTGAACCCTGGAGTCGCTGGCGGGCCCCTGCCCCGTTCCAGCGACCCGCGAAGAGAGGTCTCCTTTACTGGGGACGCGGAGGGGACCTCCGTCCTCCGCTTCCCTGCCCGTTTCCCTTGTTGCAATCCGGGCAGTACCTTCTGGTAAAGCCTAGTTTGCCACAAGACTAGCACTTGATCGGTTGGGAGTAATCTATATTCCTCCGCTGACCCTCTCGTCGCTGGCCAGGAGACGCTGGGGGGGTTTTATTCCTCCCCTTTTCTTGCGGCCGACCCCTCGGCCGCCTGGGAGAGTTAGCCTTTCTCTCCTTAAAGTACCGGTCCATATCGCGCCGCAGGGTCGCAATCTGCGACGATAGATCCTCAATGGGGTCTGTCGCCTGCGTTGCGGCGTTTGCGGGCCGGTCCTCGGGTCTCTTGGCCGGGGCTTTAACCGGCGACTCGGGTATCCGCTGTTCCCTACCCCGAGGCTTGTTGGACATGGCCGCCGTTCGGGGTCCTGCCCGGGGCGGTGGTGCCTTAGCTGACACCCCCATGTGCTCGGGGTACAACGTGGACGTTGGCTCCAGCCTGGTCCTCGGGCGCTCGTCGTCCCGCAAAGCGGTCTCGATCTCAGTCGCCCGGGCGTGGAATTCGTCTACGTTGGAGAACGCATTCCTCCTCAGCTGCATCCGGATGGCGGGTAGGAGATTTGCATATAGCAAATCTAACTGCCGCTGCTCTGGTAACGGCGGGCGTAGCTGGGCTAACATGAAGAGGAGGTGGCAGGCATATTCTCGCACCAGTTCTCCTTTCTCCTGGTATCGGGCTTGGGCCTCTTGCAGCAACCTTTGTTGCTGCAGCTCACTCGACCCAAACCAGCGTCGAGCGCCTGCCACGAAGTCGGTGTAACTCCTCCACTTGAACTTGTTAAGCTCGTACCAGGTCCTCGCAACGCCTTCGAGGAGCTCTGATACCGAGCACAAGATCTCGCCGTCTGTTAGCCCAGAACCCGCGCGTAGATCTTCCAGTCTCGACAAGAAGGTGTCTACGCACTCTGAAGCCGTGCCAGAATATCGCAGCTTCCATCCCCGGACAATCCTACCCGCGTCCCGAGTCGCGTAGTACCCCGACGCCGCATTGGCGTCGTACCAGGCGGATCCTTTGGGGATCGCCTGCCCTTCATCCATGTCGGCGTCTCTTGGTCCTCTTCTCGAAGGCTGTTCCGTCCTTGAAGGCACCTGCCTTTGGGGAGCCTCTCGAGGTTCGCCATGGTCGATCGCTGGGGTTCCGGGGTACTACCTGGTACCCTTGGTTCGTAGTGGCACGTATACGTGGACTGGAAGTCCACGGTCCTCCGGGGCCGCTCTGGTATGACCGTTCGTCGATTGGTGGGGTCCCTGTTTCTAAACTGCTGGAACTCCACCTGCAGAGCGGTCACCTGGTCGCTCCACCGCGCGCATACCTGGTCGTGTCTTTCCAACATCTCTAATATGCGGTCTATACCGACCCGGTTGCGCTCGATCTCTTCCTTTAGTCGCTCGGTCACGCACCGCTCTTCCTCTTCTTCTGGAGGTTGTAGCTCCGCGTTCTCGAAGCGACGGGCTCTTCGCCTATCCGGCGATCCGGTGTAGCCCTTGTGCTCACTACCGACCCCCTCCATGGGCCCCTTGACCTCGCCGGTCCCCCCTTCCTCTGCGGGCTCCCGCTCCCCCGTCTCGCTCTGACTCTCTTCTTCCAAGTTGTCGTAGACCGCGAGAGTCCGCGTCAGGTTCGCCTCCACCACCTCATCCCTGTATAGCAGCATGAGCGGGTGGGCGACAAGATCCTCCGCATCAGCTGCTTCTAACTCTTGTCGCCTGGACTCCAGCCACCTCTCTCGACTCCTTCTCCTGCGTTGTGTGGCCTCCCTATCCAACGCCGCTCCTTGGAAGTCTAGGTCAATATACTCCCCTAGCAACCAATATGCTAATCGAACTGCCTGCATCAGCTTGGGACCATCTGTGCGCAACTCCAGTTGCGTCAGGTATCTGTCCAGCTGTGTCGAAGGCAGTTCCGAAGCCCACCGGGTTATCGCGTCGGCGGTATCCTCCATGTCGCTTATGCTGGGGCGTAGGTGACGGTTGAGGTTAATTTCCCTGTTCGACCACTACCGCCTCCTATCGCCCAAGGCGCGAGCGGGGTGTTGCGATTTTTATCGCCAACTACCCAATTACGCCTTTATTCACAAGGCAACAATACGCGTGGCTTGTGGGTGTGTGCAGGTATCGCGTACTCTAAGGAAGTACGAACTTCCGCTTCGCAACTACCTGCCTATAGGTGGAGGCTAACTGTTAGTTAGCTCCACCGGGTTAGTTAATCTAACCCTACACACACCCGAATTGCGCGCTCCGCTGGTACTGTCGCTCGGTGACTAACCCCCACTTAATTACTTTAATGTGTAATAAAACACTTAAAAAGCAAAAAGTTAACCAAAATACAATTAGTCACCTTTTATATTCGCGTTAGAGCGACTACGGACGTCTCTTCGACCCCTGGGGTTAGTGTGCTCTCGGCTCACAAAAGCAGTTGTTATTGGGTCGGAGAGGCGTCTTTCCCCTACCGCAGAGCACGTACCGAACGAGCCACGCTTTACTTTACCCGCTCGCACCTTATTACGCACGCGCGCAAACGTCTCTTTCTCGCGCGCGTTGCTCTCTCTTTTCGTGCAATTGCCCTCGTGTGTGAGTCCTAATTTAGTTGGGCGCCATGTAACAGGCTGCCGTTTAGTCTATAATCCTTCAAACGTACCTTTAATTGCGACTATACGACGGCTTGTTATCTCTGTGCTCAAGGCACAGTAACCTACCTTGCCTCGAAGTGCGCCTGCGCAGAGTCTCTTCACCGTTCCGAGTTGGGTTCCCCCAACTCACCGCTTGGCGGCGCTGTCGCCCCTTGCTAGTAGCGCTCGAGCGGCCGCCACTGGAACCTAAGTTGAAGATCCGCGTCTACCTGCACTCGCACGGTTCGTGCAACGCAACCGGCGAATTCGAAACGAATGTAAATAAACACGGGCGCGACCTCCGGACAATGGAAAGACACAAAAACGACTCTTTGATTCGGTAGAAACGGTAAAAATGCACTTTATTACTGCAATTAACCTACACGGGGAATTGGCCGAGAGACTTACGCACGCACGCGTGAATGACAACACACGCTGATCGAGAGAGAGAGAAAAAACCGCGATTACCGCGAACTACCTGCTCGCACGCAATAAATAAATTCTCCTCGCGCACGCTGCGCGGGATCGCTCGCAATTTTACAACAATTAACAGGGGAAAGAAGGTGCACCTACCGCGATATCGATGAGGATACGGTGGCCAACCGTATCCGAACAACAAGTTACTAGACGCCGCTTCGATGCTCGCTGTGCTGCCTCGTAACTGTTGCCGCTGTTGTTGTTGCTGCTACCGATGCTGCTGCTATTGCTGTTGTTACTGTTGCCGCTACTGCAGTTGTTGCTGCTACCACTGCTGCTGCTGCTGCTGCTGCTAGCACCCACCCACGCACTCCAGTTCGTAATGTCAATTGACAAAAACACGCGAAGACTTTTAACAGTGGAGGTTAGATCGGCACGCACGGACTGAGTGGCACAGTCATACTGCCGATCGGAGCCTCCCCTCCCGGTCATCGCCCCTTACGCGCTCTCTCTCTCCCGCGGATCGAACGCGGCTCCCCTCGCTTAGCCGCTCGTTAACCTCGCGCGAGTCTACGATTTTCGGTAATCGTTGCAGCACACGTGTTTGATTTTTATAATTGTGCTTTTCGTTCAAGATTTATTAATTACTTTTTTTTAATTAGGTTAGTTGCATTTCGACGTTGAAGCTGGAATTGCGTATCTACTGTCATCAGGTAATTTTGAATTCTTTTTAAACATATTTAAAGAAATTAAATTATGGGTACCTATTATGGGTATCGTAAAGTTTCCCTTTACTTTAGGGGGGGTAACTCATGCGATTAACGCTCTCATTTTATCAGAAGTCGACACCGAGTACACTTTAGGTGCTGACTTCAAACGCGCCTTTTCGGCCATGTTAGATCCCACGACTAACAGACTGACTCTCAAAGGTTGCTCCGAAGGCGTGCCTGCAACTCTCTCCTCCGAGAAGTCTGAAGAGGCAATGGCTTTGTTCTCTCTGGGGATCGAAGATCTCACAGGTGAGCAGAGAGCCGAAATCGATAGGGTCATGCATAGCTTGATCCCCGAAACCTCTGGTGAACAGTTAAGTTGCACCAGGTGGATCGCTCATGAAATTAACCTCACGAGCCCGCGTCCGATTAAGCAAAGATACTATCCAGTGTCTAACAAAATTGAGGACGAAATGCACGAGCAAGTACGTAAAATGTTGCAGATGGGAGTGATCCGAAGATCCAAGAGTGAATGGTCTAGCCCAGTGGTAATGATCCTGAAACCTGATGGAACGTATAGGTTTTGTGTAGACTATCGCAAAGTTAATGCGGTTTCAAAGATATCGGCGTATCCATTACCTTATATGGATGTTATTTTACGCAAGATACAACACGCCAAATATATAAGCGCCCTAGATTGTTCGGGAGCCTTTTGGCAGATTCCGCTTAAGGAAGAGTCTATTCCGATTACGGCCTTCACTGTCCCTGGTATGGGTTTATTTGAATTTACTCGGATGCCTTATGATTTGGCTGGCGGTCCTGCTACGTTTCAAATGCTGGCGGATAAGCTTATCACGCCCGAAATGGAGCCTTTTGCCTTTGCCTATTTAGACGATCTGATCATTGCAACGGATACTTCTGCCGCCCGGATCCAGAGAGAGTGAAACCCATCTTACAATACCCAAGACCTAAAAACTTGCGTCAACTACGTCGCTTCCTGGGCATGGCCTCATGGTACAGGAAGTTTCTGGGTGACTTTGCAGCTATTGCGGAACCACTCACTTCCCTTACTCGGAAAGATTCCAAATATGTATGGACCGAAGAACATTGGGCCTCCTTCGAGCAAGTTAAAGCTCTCCTTGCCTCCGCCCCAGTTCTGGCTAGACCAGACCCTAGTGCTCCATTCTCTATCGAATGTGACGCCAGCGACACGGGCATTGGTTTCGTGTTGGCCCAAAAGGTAAATGAAATCGACTATGTCATTTGCTATGGCAGCAGAGTCCTTACTGCTGCCGAGCGTCGCCTGTCAGTCACCGAGCGAGAATGACTTGCGGTAATCTGGTCGATTGAGAAATGTCGCCCGTACATCGAAGGCTATCACTTTACAGTGGTTACAGACCACCATAGCCTGACTTGGCTCAGGAATCTGAAGAACCCCAATGGGAAACTGGGCCGCTGGTCGTTACGCCTTCAAGGATACGACTTTGATATAGTGCTCCGCAAAGGTAAGGACAACGTCGTGCCCGATGCACTTTCGCGTATGTTCGAGACAGACGAGGATGTCGCCGCCGCTTTAGCTTCTTTCTCCCTCGATGACAATACCAAAGACCCCTGGTATAGACGCAAGATCTCGCAAGTCGTTCAGGATCCAAAAGCGCATCCCTACTGGAAGATAGTGGGTAGCCGCTTATATGTTTATCGGCCTGACCCGATAGTCGATGATTTGTTGGGCAATGATGACGACGCCTGGAAGCTAGTAGTTCCTCGAGAACAACGAGAGAAAGTCCTGGCGGAATGTCATGACGAACCGACAGCGGGCCATCAAGGGCGATATAAGACCCATCAACGAGCCGTATTACGCTATGATTGGCCTGGCATATACAAAGATGTTGCGCATTTTGTGCGTAACTGTATGATTTGCCAACAAGTAAAAGTGGAACAAAAATCCCCTGCAGGACTCATGGGTAAACACGTAATTACCCGACCCTGGGAAGTGGTCTGCGGTGACACTATGGGGCCTTTGCCTCGCTCGCCCCAAGGCCATGAGCACCTGCTCATCTTTATGGATATGTTCACTCGTTGGATCGAATGTATTCCGATCCGTAAGGTTAACGGTAAGACCATTAAGAAAGAACTCAATCAACGGGTCTTCCTTCGCTTCGGAACCCCTGACCGTTTTCTTTCGGATAATGGCACGCCCTTCAAAAACAAGTTAGTCGATGAGTTCTTGAAGTCACACGGGGTGATCCATGGAACATGCGCCCCGTATAATCCACAGTCGAACCCCACTGAGCGGGTAAATCGGACTATTAAAACTATGATTGCTGCTTTCATCGAAGACAAGCATGCGAAATGGGATGAGCATATAGCGGAATTCACCTTCGCCTATAACTCAGCCATTCATGAAGCTACTCGCTCAAGCCCTGCTTTCCTCAACTACGGGCGACATCCAGTGCCCCCTCGCACAGTTCGACGCGAGGAGGAGCGCGCGGCGGTTCTACAATTGGAGACTACTATTCTGTGGTCCGTTCATCGTGGCTAAACGTCTGGGAATGAATTCCTACCTGCTCCAATCAGAAAGTGAAGTAGATATTGGAAAAGTAGCCGTAAATCAGCTGAAAATATGCAACGACAAGGAATAATTCCCCCACGACGCCCCCTCAGAATCGGTAGACAACACAGAAGGGCAACATAATTTAACTATTCGGGAGAAGAACCCAGAGGCATCCCATAGATCATTCGGCGACTCAGGACTCTACTACAGTGGCTACGCCTTCTCCTACAGCTGACCTGACTTCTCAACCAGACTCAAGTCAAGCTCTACCCGCTCGGGAGGCGGTAGCCCCCACGTAAAAGAGGCAGGCCCTGTAAGTCCCAAAATCTACCGCCTGCGTGGCCACCAGTTATACTTTCACCTCGCCGACTACGTTCGAGACACAATCCCTCATCGTAGTTATTAGTGAATATACGCTGCCTTGTCACTAACCTTTCCTACCGCTCTAACGCTTCTTATATAATATGTTTTTGCTTTTTCTTGAACATATTACGTTATTATTCATACATGTACTATAAACGACGATCTCCCTTACAGATCATGTTACCGGTAAGGCAAATGTCCGGTAAGCAAGAGACCGTTAAGGTCGAGGTTCCGCGCTTCGTTGCCACCCGGCTTTTGGAACTGGTCAACGAAATGGCCATGCGAACGGCCACACTCCCTTCCGAGCTGATTCCTCAGCTCCCCTCAATCGAAGAGCTGCTCCTCACCTGGGCCGATACAGCCGGTGGTCGCCAACCCATCCGTGAGGCCCTAGCCAAGCCTTGGGTACCGGCTCTTCCGGCCCCTACGGCCTCGACCCGTCAAGGAGGAGATATGGCCAATGCCGTCTCCCCCCAAGAACAATGGTCGGCCGTTAGGCAGGAGATAAAAGATCTTCGTGCAGCTCGCCGTAAGGCCGAGCAAGCCGAAGGCAAGGCCTACTCTGAGGCCCTAGCCCTGGCCAACCATCCTGACCAACGGATCCGGGCCCTCGCCCCCGAAGATCTGATCTCCAAGGTCCAAGACGAGGTGGAGCGCCGCGTTTTCCTAGCCGATGCAGCGTCTCGCTGGGATACGGCGAAAAATATCCAGAAGGAGCGAGTTCGTCTGCTGGAGCTCCAGGAACAAAAGCGCCGGGAAGGAGAAGAAACTCAGCGCCAATTAGCCCAGCTAAACCTACTGGAAGCGGAAGTCAAACCGCTTTCCGTGCCTGCTGGGGTGTCACAGGTCCCTTCCAATCCCGCCGCCGAAGCCGAAGACCTAGCGTCGAGAGAGATCCAATTCTCTCTCGATCAGCGCCGAGAGCTGGCTCATAGGGCCCAAGCCGCTCACTATTGCGAGGGCAACCAGAACCTGGTCCCTCAGCACCACGCGCTGAAGCACATGCATGCTACCAAGCCCTGTGGCAAGTGGGATGGGCCTAATGTGCCAAAAAGAGGTGTCCGGTACTGCTTCGTGTGCAACCTCACCGGCGTAAGCAGGACCGAAAACTGCCCGAACTTCTTCCAGCACTGGAAGTTCGAGCTCGGACTGGCAGACAGGTACAATTACCTCGAGGATTACGGCCCCAGGGCCGTCCATTAGAGAACCATCCAGTAGCCGTCCCCACGCCTCTTTGGCTACGCCGAAGACTGAAGAGGACGACCCCTCGTCGAGTGATCACCATTTCTTTTTTTTTGGCCGTTGCCTCCTGTTACGCGTTTCACTTATTGCGTCTATCTAACAACACATTGTAATCCGCGTGAATCAGTTACTTTCTTTAATTCTTTTTTTTTGGGCATTGCCTCAGTCCTAACCTCTAAGTCTTGTAAATAAAGCGAGGGAGAATAAGGGGGCTACTCGTAATAAAACGTTATGATTCTTATCCAGTCTAGTTATTACTCATTTTGTCCTAAACCATTACAGTTACCGACCTGCTCAATGATTAGCGGTCTTTGTCTTTCATATACCCTGGTAGTTTTCTTCCCAGGACGAGAGAGATCAAGGTATCGAGTCGGTACCGCCGGCGTTACCAACGTCTGGGGGAGGGGGATATAACGTGTGGTAAATCACTCGTTATGTCTCTCTCTCTCTAACAACCACTCTTATATATATATATATACTTATATATTTATGTTTAAATCAACTCATGTAACTATATGTACGAAGCGGCAGTCGCAGCAGACAACAGCGTGCGAGGTAAGAGAGAGACGGCCGCGCGACAGGAACCGACTTAGGTTCGACAGAGTAGAGGAGAGAGAGTGGGGGAACGCTCCCCACTCTCTAATAAATCACGTTTTGGTTTGGCCCAGCGGCTGTAGAGAAGAGAGGCTTCCTACCGTAGATAGTGCGCAGTGCTGCAAGATAGTGTGTGGGACTGTTCTAGTGCGAACTAGTTGATCGTTTCCCTTGCATTCAAGTATTCGACAAGGCTCATCGGTGGCCCCGCGCGCACTTGTAAGTACCTACTTGCGTACCTTGTCTCTCTCTCGTTAGCTAGCCGTTCTCTCTCTCTTTATCGCCGCACTGCTTTCTTTGTAAACTTATAAGCTGTATAAATGTTATTTATTTTACGTAACCTATTTTCTTATTTACACCTGACTCTACTACTTTCCACGCTTTTCCGTCAGTGAATTTACTTAGAGATTAGCTGCTGTGTCCACGACGCTCCCGCGGGCCTTAAGGCGTAACTGAATATCCGGGCATAGTCTCGTACGGTTGTCGTACGCCCGCATCGAGCCATATAAAATAATTATTGATCTCTCGCGAAATAACGCGGGCAAATATAAACCCCGTTATAACACATAATTTTTAAAATATGGGTCGACGAAAACGCACATATGAAGAAGCAGAGATAGCTCAACGACAAAGGCGAATAAAAGAAACAGAAGGTCAACGTCGTAGACGACAAATTGATCGCCAACGTATTGCTGATGGTAATCGAATTTCAGAAGTAAATGTAGTTGAACAAGATTACTTAGGATTAATGAACATATTATGCCAACATTGTCAAGCAAAGCACTTTAAAGATGAAAAAGTTTCTAATAAAGGACTATCTTTTAATGACTGTTGTGGTCATGGATCAGTAGTATTAGATCCATTTCCTGATTTCCCATCTGAACTTATTAATTTATTCAGTGGAGAACATGAAAAATCATCGATTTTCTTTGATCGTATACGTAATTATAATAATTCTTTATCTTTCGCGTCATTCAATGCTAATTTAGTCAATTTTCAAACCCGTAGATCAGGTCCATACTGTTTCAAAATTCATGGACAAATATATTATCAAATGAATACAGCTCTTTATCCAAGCGGTGGTGAAAATCCGTCGTATGGTCAACTTTTTATAATTGATCAAAACGAAGCAGTCGATTATCGAATTCATCAAAATCCACTTGCAGATTATGATTTAATGTTAACTTTAGATAGTAGAATTCGTAATAATAATATTTATGCGAAATCTTATGAAATGATGAAAGAAGAATTACGTTTACAACAATTACTTGCAGATATCAGAAATGATACATCGTCTTCAGAATTACAGTTGTTATTTTCAATAAAACCTGGACAAGACGTACGTAGATATAACTTTCAACGAGTGAATGAAGTTGCTGTAATATTTTCAACTACTGCTGATGGTGATATACCTGAATCATATATCACAATAAGAAATAAAAATACAAAAATCTTAGAGTTTGTTAGTTCTATGGATCCTAATGTAGAACCATGGATTTATCCTTTATTTTACCCATATGGTACGCGCGGTTGGCATCAGGACATGCTTCGCCAAAATCAGAATCGTAGGATCACACGTTTAGATTATACAAAATATCGGGTAGCTATTAGAGAAAATGAATTCAATCCTATTATAAAAGGACGTAGACTATTCCAACAATGGGTCGTAGATAGTTATGTAAAAATTGAAAGAGATAGAATTGAATATTGCAAGAATCATCAAAAAGAAATACGAGCTGATACGTATAAAGGTTTACATGATCACATAAGGAATTGTGCAAATGATGTTAATGGGCGTGTGGGTAAAACTGTGATTATTCCTTCATCATTTATAGGCTCGCCTAGGTATATGCAACAATGTTACCAAGATGCTATGGCTATTGTAAATGAGACAGGAAAACCTGATATTTTTCTGACAATGACATGTAACCCAAATTGGCCAGAAATATCTGAAAACTTATTGTTAGGTCAACAAACCGCTGATAGGCCTGATTTAGTAGCCAGAGTATTTGATTTGAAAAAAGATAATTTGCTTAACATTGTTGTAAAAAAAAAATTCTTTGGAAAAGTTGCATCTTACGTACATGTGATTGAATTTCAGAAAAGAGGATTACCTCACATGCATTTATTAATTACATTAGAACAAGGCTACAAAATTACTACAACCGATATAATTGATAAATTTATATCAGCTGAAATACCAATAAAATTACAACATCCACGTTTATTTGATACCGTTCTTATAAGAAATATGATTCATGGACCTTGCGGTGACTGGTGCATGAAAGAAGGCATATGTTCAAAAAATTTTCCTAAGGAATTCCAACCACATACTACTATGGATGAAAATGGTTATCCACATTATCGTCGAACAAATACCGGATCTGTTTATGAAGGTTCTAATGGGCATACAATTGATAACAGATGGGTAGTTCCATATTGTGCTGAATTATCACTTATTTTTGATTGCCATATTAACGTGGAAATCGTTTCAAGTATTACAGCTGTTAAATATTTATACAAATATATATATAAAGGTCACGACGCCGCTACAGTCGTCATTGGACAAGCAGATAATAGTAATATTATAGAACACGATGAAAGCCGTAATTTTATTGAAACACGTTACGTCGGTCCTGTGGAAGCATGCTATCGAATTTTTAGTAAAACATTGCAAGATAAAAGTCACAGCGTTATAAGATTACCAGTACATTTGCCTAATGAACAAACAGTCATTATGCAGAATGAAGATGATGCATCATTATTATCAAGTTTAAATAATTCCAGTAGTATGTTACTTGATTATTTTATTTTAAATGCAAATAATGAAACAGCACGACAATATTATTATACAGAAATCCCAAAATATTATACATACAAGAAAATAAAAGTTAATAGTCAACTTACTTCATCGTGGGTAACTAGAAAAAGGCGTTTTAATTGTATAGGTCGCATGTTTTCAATAAGCCCAACACAATTAGAACTGTTCCATTTAAGATTATTATTACTACATGTAAAAGGGGCTATCAGTTTCGGTGATCTGAAAACAGTAAATAATGTTTTATATCCATCTTTTACAGCAGCATGTCTGGCGTTAGGAATTATTGAAGATGACGATGAATGGAGTAAAGCCATGAGGGAAGCAGTATCTTGGATGATGCCAAAACGTCTCAGACATTTATTTGTTCTTATACTGATTCATTGTCAACCTATTTATCCAGAAAAATTATAGGAAACATTTAAAGATTCAATGTCTGAAGATTTTTCACGTAACAACGATTTGAATATCAGCTATCAAATGGCCTACTCAGAAATAAATAATATTTTGATTATGGAAGGAAAAAGTATTGCTGACTTCCCATCAATGGACCAAAATGTAATGATTGACATTATCAATAATTACTATATGATAATGATATTGGAAATCATCGATTACAAATTGGCAATCAACAATATGAAAAATTAAATGATGAACAAAAAAAAATAGTTGATAACATTCTGAAAGCATCACGTTCAGATAATTACATTGGCTCTACTTGCTTTTATATAGATGGACAAGGGGGATCTGGGAAAACTTTTATTTATACTACTATTTATAATCTGTTAATGTCAGAGAATATTAAATGTTCAACAATGGCATACACTGAAATTGCCGCAACATTACTACCTAATGGAAAGACAGTACATAAAACTTTTGGCTTACCAGTTCCAATGTTTAATGATTCATCTTCAAATATTAAAATACAATCTAATGAAGGCATGATTTTAAAAGATACTAAAGTATTTATTTGGGATGAGGCTCCTATGGCTCCCAGATATGCTTTAGAAATTGTAAATAGAACATTACAATTTATAATGAATAATGATCAACCATTTGGTGGTAAAATAATGGTTTTAGGTGGCGATTTTAGACAATTGCTTCCGATTAAAGTCAATGGAACGCGCAGTGAAATACTAAATTTATCTATTAAAAACTCACAATTATGGACATTATTTTCATTATTTCATTTGAAAACTAACATGAGAGTTTTACCACATGAAATTGATTTTGCTAAATATTTGTTAGATGTTGGTAATGGAGCATTAAATGATCATGATAATAATATTGAGCTTCCTCAACAATGTATATTACCGCCAAATGAATGTATTGTTCAAAACATTTTCGGCAAAAGTTAATAAAAGAGAAAAAATTTGATGAAATTAGTCATTGTGCAATTTTATCTGCCAGAAATGCTGATGTAGATGAAATTAATGATAGAGTCACTAATTTGTTAGATAAAAGTACAGAGCATATTTACACGGGCATAGATAGCACTGAAAATTGTAATAATGGTGATATGGAAGAAGTACTTATACCAGAATATCTCAACACATTGAACCCTCCTAACTTCCCTCCTCATCGATTGCGTTTACGAAAATTTTGCATAGTGATATTAATTAGAAATATTAGTCTTAGTGAAGGATTGTGTAATGGAACAAGATTACAAGTACTTGATTTTTCTAATCATTTATTAAAATGTAAAATATTGACAGGCGACAAGCGCAATAACATTGTATTTCTAAATCGAATTACGTTGTATTGTGAAAATCAATATCCATTCACGTTTAAAAGACGACAGTTTCCAATTCGATTGGCTTTTGCTATAACTATTAATAAATCTCAAGGACAAACTTTGGATAAAATTGGTATTGATCTTCGAAGAGATGTTTTTAATCATGGTCAACTTTATGTTGCCATGTCTAGAGTGAGATCGTGGGATTCATTAAAAATTTATCTAGGTAATCAAAGATATGATTCCTTAGTTAAAAATTATGTTTATAAAGAATTGTATCATTAATATTTCAATATATATTATGAATTTTTATTCTTATTATATACAAGTATATGCAATGCATTTTCATGTCATTAGGTTTGAGCGCGCGAAGCGCGCGAAGCGCGCTATGATGTACTAGTATCCATTAAAGTGAGTAAGATCTTGCATTGGCGCCCGAGCAACTGAATCGTCACATGAGCAGATAGTATACACATAAATAGTATGAAGTGCGTCTCTTATATTACATGTTACTCCTTGATCAGAGAGTATATTCATTTGCAAAACAAATGGATCTAAGAATATATTCATATTCGGTTTGTTTCTTCCAAACCGCACACTAATGAATGCGATGTTTTTACTTTGAAAAGTAACTCATTTATTATTTGTATAGGCCAAACCGAAAAGGCAGAGCTTTCAAAAACAGGTGATCCATCGGTATTAAACGTTACAGTTATAAATTGATCTTTTCGATTTTTTGGTAAGGAATTTCTTAATTTTTTATACAGCAAACCACTGTGACATCCAATTATATCCTCTGAATCATCTGCTCTTGCTTCAATTATAGATTCGTAATAACCCCAATGGTTTTGAAGATAATGAACAATTTCATTCTCCGGATTAATTATGCTAAAAAAATCTCTGTACGTGGGATCTATTAAACTAAACTCTAAATTACAAGTCTCGCAACGTGCTCGATGATCCTGTTCCCTATGAAACCGTGCAACGTAGTTCTTACAGATGGGGCACAGCGCATGATATTCAACATTATCTTCAAAATTAAACATTTGATCAATTAAATAACGCGATTGTGGTAAAACTGTCGTATCGAAAAATATGTTTAACATTTTAAAAGATCTGCTATAGCAGTTTGCGGCAATTTATAAACTAAGGAAAACTTTAAAACTGCTAAAAAAATCTCGGCTTTCGATAAATTCACTCTAGCATTGATGATATCATGTACATCGTCACTGTTTAGTATTTTATGTAAACGATTTAGCGGTGCATTTGAATTTTGTCCTTCCAGAATACTTCGATACTCGACAAAATCATCATCGCTCGCGTCGTCATCATGTTGCTCGCTGAGCAGCTGGTCAAGTACATTTACTCTTTGGTGACCCTTAAAAATTATATTACATATATTTAGTAATGGAATGAATTTTCTAGTATGTTAAAAGAAGTATGCTATCTATGCTATAAGACAGTGATGAAGAATGCAGCCTCTATTGATTCTGTTTCGTCAAATGAAATAGCAATTATTACATTTGATTGGCCTAAAGATGTGATGTACAAAATTGACTCGATATTTGAAATATGTTTCTTTAGATTTGAAATGATCTATTATTATTATTTACCATAATTAGAGAGAATCAAAGAGACAAATAGATAGACAAACAGGCAGGCAGACAGAGAGGCTTTAGCTAAAGAAAATTAACAAACTATAAATTTTTAAGCAGAATTATTGCATTTTATGTTAATCATAATGTAAAATGTTGTAATCGAAAACCGTTTATTACATAAATCCCTTTCGTGGCAAAATTATTAAAAATGGATTGTGTATGCCCTGCTGAAAAAATGACTTTATTAATAACGTTATTAATGACGTAATTAATAATGATATTTTACGTGTTAGGAATTGGAAGGTTTAATAACGTTATTACAAAATAACGTTATTTTTTCACCAACAATAACGAGATTTTCAGAGAATAACGTTATTTTCTATCTACAGTAACTTTATATTTTCTCTGTGCAATAACTTTATTTTCCACTTTAAAATAACCACATTAAAAATATTTTTCAGATTTACAAAATTTTTTTATGTAACAATAACCGTTTCCTAGATCTTATTTAAACAAATAATATCCAACTGATGCAATAGGCTTCAAAAATAAATAAAAAAAAATTTAAAAAAACGATCTCACGGAGGCTTGACCCCACGTCCTTCAACCCACTAGACTTATTTTATACTACTTTGCTATTGATGATTGTTACGGTATGATGCCCTTTTATTGTACATTATGCGCTTTGATGTATGTGTATGATTCTCTTAACCCTTTGTTGCACTGTGGTAACGTGAATTACCACCAACTTGACTTCACATTTTCGCTATTTAATTAATTGTTAACGTATTGTAACAGGCTGCCGTTTAGTCGACAATCTCTTAAAAGTGCCTTTATTACGACTAGACGACGCCTTGTTATCTCTGTGCTCAAAGCACAGCAACCTACCTTGCCTCGGAGTGCGCCTGCGCAGAGTTTCTTCACTATTCCGAGTTGGGTTCCCCCAACTCACCGCTTAGCGGCGCTGTCGCCCTTACTAGTAGCGCTAGTGCGGCCGCCGCTGGAACCCAAGTTGAAGATTCCCGCCTGTCGCTATTTTCGTGATTCGTGCTACGCTACCGGCAAATTCGAATCAACTGTAAACAAATACTGACGCGACCTCCGGACAAAGGAAAGACACAATAACTGAAACTCGTTTAAATAAAACTAAGGATTGATTTATTCAATAAAATCAATGACACGGGGAATCTGCCGAGAGTCTTGCGCACGCTCGCGTGAATGACAATACACGCTGAAAATGAGAGAGAGAGAAAACCACGGACGCCGCGAACTAACCGCTCGCGCGCAACAAACAAATTCTTCGCGCTCGCTGCGCGGATTCGCACGCTTATAACAATAAAAGGGATGGTGCACCTACCGCAAGGACGATGAGGATACGGTGGCCAACCGTATCCGAACAACAAGTTGCTGAACGCCGCTTCGCTGCTCGCCGCACCGCCGCGATTACTGTTGCTGCTGCAGTTGTTGTTGCTGTCGCTGCTACTACTGTTATTGCTGCTGCTGCTGCTGCAATTACTGCTGCTACTGTTGCTGCTACTGCTGCACTCAGCACACCACACCAAAGTTCGCAATGTCACAAGGAGAACGCACGAAAACTTCGAAATGGAGGTTAGCACGACGCTGACAGACTGAGTGGCACAGTCATACTGCCGGTCGGAGCCTCCCCTCCCGGTCATTGCCCTGGCGCTCTCTCTCTCTCTCGAACCGAACGCGGCTTCTCTCGTTTAGCCGCTCATTAACCTCGCGCGAGTCTGACGATTTTCGGTAATCGTTGCAGTATTTACATCCGGTTTTTTTTTGTTCATATACTAATTTATTAGTAAGAGAACATAGGAAAATGGTTTATTTGGCAAAATTGTTTATTATAATTGTTATATAAATAAACAAACATGAAAAAATGTTATTTTTTTCGGAGAAATTCATTATTGAAAAACATAATCAGTGTATTAACTTGAAAATCTTTACTCGGAGGTTTTCGAGGTCGCTGATTACAAATATGAAGTCCAAATCCCAAAATTTTCAATTCAAAATGGCGTATTCAAGATGGCGGTTCCAAAATTTTGAAAAAAAGAGATATATCATCTTAAAAATCTCTACTCGGGGGTTTTGGGGTCGCTGATTACAAAAATAAAGTCGGAATTCCAAAGTTTTCAATTCAAAACGGCGTATTTAAGATGGCGGCAGAAATTAAAAAAAAAAAATGTATCAACTTGAAAATCTTTACTTCGGGGTTTTTAAGATTGCCGATCATAAATCTAACATCAAAATTGTCAAATTTTCAATTCAAAATCGCGGATCTAAGATGGTAGTATCAAAATTTTAAAAACAGCTCATAAATCATTACTTGTTGTTGAATCCAATTCGAAATCACTTTATAAAAATCGAGATAAAAATTATATGTAGTTTAGGTTTACATCTAAAGATTAGGTGATATATTTCGAGGTAATTTTTTGTTTTTATCACAACTCTTTTTTATTATGAATAGGAAATAAACATGATAACTTTTTTTTACAATCCTGAAATATTTTCAAAAATTCTAACTTTTCATTGCAAATGCTATTGATCAAAACTAATACTAAATTTATATTTTTACATGACTTCGTGAGCTTATATTTTTTTTATAAAAGTTACTTTTTGCACATTGAAAGTATTCAAAGTTACAAAAAGTTATAAATATGGGGAGAAAAAAAAATGTTGTTAAAACCGAAATTCCTAGCGATTCTGAATCGGTTGATGGGCTTTAAGATTCTGACAAGGAAGAAGACGTTGTGAACTCAAGACCACTTTTAGACGAAAATGTTTCTACTGTAAATAATAACGATGACGAAGAAGAATCAATGGACGCAGAAGACATTGATGATTCAAATTAATCTGATATTTGGGAGTCTGTTAGTCGGCCAAGATCGGATTTTATGTTTTCTAAAAGCTTTGGTTCAAACATTCCAGATACAGCGAAATCACCATTAGACATATTCTCTTGTTTATTTTCTTCTGATCTATTGGATCATATTGTACATCAAACTAATCTGTATATTTCTCAAAAAAAGGGTAAGCAAGATCCCATCACAAAAGAAGAATTAAAAATATTTTTAAGCATTAACATTCTGATGGGTATAAAAAAATTTCTATCTTACCGAGATTATTGGAGTGAAAACCCTCAGCTACGTGATTCTTACATATCATCTCTCATGACTGTTAATCGTTTTAGTTTTTTTCTATCTCATATGCATGTCAACGACAACTCTAAAGAACCAAAAAAGGTGATCCAAATTACGATAAACTGTATAAGGTAAGACCACTTTTAGACGAGCTTTCTCGAACCTTCAAAGAAAGTTTCAATCCTGGTAAGCACCAATCTGTAGATGAGTCTATGATAAAATTCAAGGGAAGAAGTACTATGGAACAATACATGCCAGCTAAACCTATAAAGCGCGGATATAAGTGCTGGACTCGCGCAGATGAGTCTGGTTACGTATGCCAGTTTCAAATCTATACTGAAAAAGCAGACAACACTGAAAGACAATTGGGAACAAGAGTTGTAAAAGACCTTACACGAGAACTTGTTGATGGCAATCATCACGTATATTTCGATAATTTTTTTACTGTGGTGCTGAAAAGAAGAACATCACTGAAAGAAGATAAAATAAACGCATGTGGCACGGTTCGGCAGAATCGTTCTGGTCTACCAACGAATATCAATGATAAAAAATCCAAAAAAAAAAGACTAGGAGAATATGAATTTATGACTACCAAGACAGTTCTTACCTGGATCAAGTGGATGGATAAGAAACCAGTTTATTTTCTATCCAACTTTCACGATGCACTGAAGTTACTACCGTAAATCGTAAACAAAAAGATGGCTCTCTAAAATGTGTCGATTGTCCTGTTGTTTCTTCAGATTATAATAAGTACATGGGTTTTGTAGATTATGCTGATCGACTTATTTCAGTTTATAAAATTGATCGTAAATCTAAAAAGTGGTGATTTAGAATATTTTGGCATTTTCTCGATTTAACAATAAGTAATGCATATATTTTGTACAGAGAAAAATATATAAAACCAACGTTGAATTTGAAAAAATTTCGATTAAATTTAGTAGAACAAATGGTAGGACACAAAATTCCATCTGCCAAAGTTCGAAAGCGCAAATCTGACCATTCGGAAGATTTTCGTTACCAGAAACCACAAGTTTCTTTAGAGAAAAGACGCAATCAAGCAGCTCATATGCCTATTTCTATTCAAAGCGCAAAAGGATGTGTTCATTGCAGTACAAGAAAGGATCAAAGGAGAACAAAGTGAAAATGTATGACTTGCGATGTACCATTGTGTCTTTTGCAAGATAGAAATTGTTTCCAAAATTACCACACTTAGGTAAAGAATAATGCTTACTTTTTCATAACTTCATGGGCAAAATCGAAAGAAAATACATAAAAAATAGATTGAATAATTCTAAAAACTGAATAAAATACTAAAAAAATTACTAAATTACTAATAAAATACTAAATAAAGAATAAAAAAACCAAAAAAAAAAAAAAAAAAATGGAGCTAGTGCTATTTTACGGCCTCGTCGTTAGCTCTGGGTTACGCAAAAAAAAGAGTAAATTTACGAAAGTCCCCAATATTTTAACCACTGTTTATGTCGTAGTATTCATCATATTAGATCTACACCCTACTGAAAATCGCCATATGGGATTCTAGTAGAGATGTCGGCCGAGATCTCAGTTGAGATCTCAGTTCACATAGCAGTATATCATCTGAGAAGTATTCTAATATCTCAGATGCGAACCCGAAGCGAGATCTCGTCTGCGATTCCAACTGAGATCTCAGCTCGAAAAACTATTCGAAATAGAGCATTCTCTGAGATCTCAGTTGGAATCACAGTGGAGATTCGAATTGCGATCTCATCAGGTGAATCCTATAAGAGATTTGTGCAGAGATCTCAGTTCCCAAAAAAATTTTTTTGAGCTGGCGAGTAACGTGAGATCTATTTGGAGATCTCAGAAAACGACATAAAAAAATTATTTTTTTTAAATCACGTGAAAAATATTTCTTTTGTTTTCTTTGTATTTGAAAAAGAATTACAATGATGTTGATAAATATTTATTGAGTATAATCGTGAAATTTGACAAAAATAGACATTACTTGAAAATACAAGTGTAACGCAGTATAAGTCAGTTTTTAAAAAAAATTTACAATGTTAGCGTTTAAGAGGGAAAAAATAGTATGCTCTAGAGATCCTGAATAAAATAACCTACATATTTGAATGAAGTAACAAGTTGCGAGCTTACTTCACAAGAAATTAAAAAAAAATTCCTACAAAAAATAGCCTTTTTGGCTAACAACGTCAACGGATTTTTCCATACGCTGTACAATATTTTGACGCAGACTTAAAATAAAAAAAATATATATATATATACATTATTTAAAAAAAAAAAAGAATGGTCACAGCGAGCTTGAAAATGATCACAGACGACGATACAATCATTTATCAAAATAAGTCGACTACCCGGAAAATAAGTTGACAGAAGCAATATTTACTGCCGAAGTCGGCTGTCGCGACACCTTTCTCCAAGCGTTTTTGAAACGCGTTGTAGCGCGATGTGCCGATCGATGTCCGGATGAACCTCACTCAGGAAGTCGTTGTAGAGAGCTGTAAGTAAGTAGAAAAAATTAATCATTCAGAATATTACTTTATAATGTCTGATGGTTATTCCATCATAAAAATTTGATTCTTACTACTTACAATACAACAGCTGCAGCTCAACCTCGACGAATTCATGAATTGGTCGACCTTCGTGCTGGAGATTTTTCAGTCTGCTGCGGCACAAGCAGCTCGTGGACAACACATCCTCAGGCCATATGCAGCTGATGAGGAAATTCAAATATAAATTTGTTTTCCTTGCCCGATTGATGTTGTAGGCTTGCTGGCCGATGTGAATTCCTAAGCCCAAGTATACCTATAGAAGAAAAAAACAGATAGGAATTACGTTCACTCGCAAAATTTATAAAACCTAAACATAACGTGAGATATATACTTACTTTTCCATCTGCTTGCACTGACCCTCGCGTTCTCTGCTGCCCTTCGAAAATTTCTTCCAATTTAAGGTGGCTCTGCAGAGCGGTCTCCATAATACGCATCATGCGCGTACTGTAGCTTTTCGGGTCGGCAGCTAGAAAACAATTTAAAGTAAACCCCTAATCAAACAAACAGAAAATGAAAAAAACATTGTTTATTATCAAATACGTACCTCGGCGACGTCTCCTGTGTCCGTGGACTCTTGCGGCGACATGGAGGTGCTCTTCGTCGTTGTTCTTGTTGTTCTCGTTGTCAGCCGGGATACGCTCGCGTTCTTGCTGCCGCCGCCGCTGCTGCTGCTGCGGCCCACGTTGCCTTCCCTGTTCTTGCTGCTGCTGTTGCTGTTGCTGTGGTAGCTGCTGTTGCTGTCGATCGAGGTCCGGTGGCGTTGGCGAGCGGATCGGCGAAACCATGCCGTCGAGGAACGGGCTGTCAGCCGACAAGCGAGGGTGTGTGGGAGGTGTCGGGCGAGCTGGAGATACGAAAGAAGAGTAATGCGTCAGTGAACCTACTGGTGATGGTGTGCGCAAGAACGATTGCCTCGATGTGCTCGGCTGCTGGATAGACTGGTACGCCGCTGCCGCAGCCGACGAAGGATCACCGAAGGTCGTCTTCGCTGCTCGCTCATTGAACGACATCTCCTTCAAGATGGTCTGCGAGTCCGCTTGACTCGCCTCCTTGGTAAGTCTTTTGCGCTTAGCCTATAAAAAAATACACAAATTAAAGTAACTCGTCGGGGGTAATTTTTAAAACTTCATTTCGACTTCAAGTGTCAAACTTACCGTCTCGTTCTCTTTGTTAGCCTTGCGTTTGTTGCTCTTCTTGTTGGTGGCTGCCTCCGGCGTAGTTGATTTTAGCCTCTCCGGTACCCGAGGCAGACGTTCTTTGGACTCCTTCAGCTCCGCCGTCGCAGCACTGCGTGAGTCTGAAATTTCACGTAACTCTACTTTAAAAGATAAGCAAAGGAAAAAAGTACTTCATACATGCTTGCCTTCAAAATTACAGCTGCAATTTTATTGCACAACCCTGTTCAGTAGCCGTACCTGAATAACTGCTAATGTTTAATGTTTAATTAAATTAATATCACTCACCAGCAAGTAAAATAATGTAGGCCCGCCGACGGCGATCGTGAACGTGCTCAATGCGACACCTTCGTGAACACGTCTTCTCGGCCAAGTACGTCTTGCGCCGCTGAAAGTCCGTCTTGCTTTCAAAAACGATAGATTCCCCTTGATCGTCCCATATTTGACCGGTATTTACGACGACGGGATTCTTGTCGTCGTGCCAGAACAAGACGGCAGCATGGCTCACAATAACCATTCTTCAACTTGGCACTAATTTCTGTCACTCACGAATTAAATTTCATTACGACTTACAGAAAACAAAAGACGAAAAGCGTCCGCCCGCAAAACACTGAAAAGAACTCGTACTTGCGACTGCGCAAGTGATGACCAACTGACAGCGACTAACTCTCTTGGTGGCTGGCTACGTACTGGCTACTCAAAGCGCACCGCGCATCTTCAGTGGAAGAGCAACTGAAATATGTTCAACGAGAGAGGGTAACAGAGTGAGAGAAAAAGTGTGAGTGAAAAATGGGAAAAAAAAAAAGGCAAGAAAGAGAGAGAAAACGGGCCGTATCCATCCCCTCTCTCGCAGCTTCCCGAGTTTCCACTAGTCTGGCTCCGCCCTTTACTGCTCGCCGCTTAAAGACAATGGCGCGTCAAAGATCTGTGCGCACAGATACGCCACACGTGTACGAAAAAAGCAGTATTTAGCCATAACCGTGCGCCTGGTAACAGGCCCAAATTATGAGTATGTCAGTGGCCTTGTCCTCGGTGCATTTTCACGGGAATATATTTTTTTTGCACTGCCCATTTTGAGTTGCTTTGAAACTGCGACGAGCACGTTTCTTGGATGCTACATTTTTTTTAATCTTTCGGTTTCTGTCTTGCAGTTATTTTTGCTTCTAAAAAAATGTTTCAAGTCAATGTGTAAAATGGAAAGAAAATTTAAATTATTTTTTAAAAATGATTAAACAGGGGATTTTTCAAAATAAATGTATCGTCAATTCACATCAGTCGTGTATAGAGTATTTCAAATACTATCAAGAAAATTTATTAGAAAAAAGAGTGATTCAAGTTGACTAGAGATCAACATTATTATCTCTTGTCGCCAAGAATGTTCATTTTTATACAAAAAGAAAATTGATATATCTTTCTGGTACATTCATTTTCTTGCATAAGCAACGTGTCTAATGAGTTAGTTTGCGATGTCGCGTAATGAAGAACAATAATACCCACGCGAGAGAGCTTTATCGCGAATTTTTGGATCACAAGTATCTTGCTTAATTTTCGATTTTTGTATGAAACCTGATCAATGGTTTGGAAAATGCATACTGTTGTAATATCGCGTGTATGTACACAAATATAGTCCGCTTTTACTTGGTCAACTACTTCTATTGGATTAGATGGAAGATCTACTGAAATTTTTGTCTCGACAATATGGCATATTATATATTCTTCTCCCTGTTCTTCATCGATGACAAATAAGTAAATTTTGATGAATCGGCCATCGATAAGTCGAGCGTAATAATTACAAGATCGATCGTTGTCATCTCTCTTCGATGCATTGTATAGACATCCACTTTTTACCATTTTCAAAAATCCTCTTGATCGTCTTGTAGATAATTTGAATTTTAGTAATATATCATTTCCGATTTGAGTGGCTGTGCCGAAATAAGTTGGGCCATAACGTGTTGATTTAAATGTTTTTTGCACTTTGTATCTGTTGTAATATTCTTGAACCGCTGGTGATGATGTCGGGTAGACCCTCATTTCTAGGATAGACAAACAATGCTGCAAATTGATAAACCTAGCCACTTGTTGTATAACTCCTTTCGCACATTTAATTGCTTGTAATACGTGCATATTTCCGGATTCGAATGCATATGTTGAATGAGTGTAAAGAGGGCCCCAATCGTACACGCTTGTAGCTAAATGTAATAATTGATGTACATTAAAAGTAAATGGTTTCAGACCTAACGATTTATAAACTGTCGGTATGAGCTTGACAAAATTATGGAGCATATTGTCTGCTTCATTTAATTGATCAATAGTTATGTCGCTTCCTAAGAGTATGTGCATGCTTCTGACAAAAATGATCCAATGAAGAACTTTTTCAGGATGTTTATCTTGTAAAAATAAAGAGAAAAGCGGCAAACTATAATATAAAATCCAATTCTCCCATTCTCTAGCTTTCCACTGAGATCTATCAGAAAATTTTCGAGATAAGCGGGTGATCTGATACGGAGCTTTAATATTTAATAAAAGTAGATTCATGCGCTCTACATCATCAGTACTTAATTTTTTTGCCAAATTTCTGTGAATTGCGGGCCTATGCCTTCAAAAATGTTTCATACATTTGTCCAATACCAAACCTATACCATTATTGAATTCACTCTCATGTAACTACTTTATGTAAAAGGAAACAGTAAAATGATTTTCTCAATCTTTTGACGTACAAATTTTGAAATGCTGTTCAATTTAATAAATAAGTTCATATGTATATATTTTAAAGTTATAATTCGAAAAAAAGCTAAAGAAGTCGAAATTTTATGAAGTAATTTTCGAATTTCATTTTCGTTGAATTGATAAACTAAGAATAAAATATCCATCCTGTGTTCTGTTGTAAAATGCAATAAGCGAATGTATTTTTTTAACGAAAAACAAAAAAATGTGATTTTAAAAATCGATGCAGCATGATTCTTTTGTAAATTTCTTCAATTATTTGCGATGCTCGAGTATTTCTGAAGAAATATGAATAATTGTACGATTCGTTTACTAGCATACGAATTCGGAATCATCACGTGCCTATTTTGTTCTCTTCGTATGTCGATTGAATCATAAGAAATATCCAGTTTCATATGAAAATGTATGTAGCGAATATGTTTTTTTCTCAAGATGTACGTGTGGTATAACGGACTTGTCCATTACATAATTTCAGGCGACTAATTGGCGGGTAATGTTGCGCACATTTTATTTGTCAATTTTTTCATGCGCTACACTCAATATTAATATTAGATAATGAATGTACTTTCGCAGAAATTGAAAAATAAAACTGAGATCTTTGCAAGTTTGTCAAAGATGTTTGGAACTTGAATTATTTCTGAAACTCATTTACGATACCCTTTTTTTAAATTCGATTGATTACAATTTGATTGTATGCTATTCTACTACCTCGCGCACAGGTGACTTGTTAACCTCTGCGAGGACTTATATATTATATTTCATGTAACATATAATTATGGTCAATAAACTTACTTACTATATTGCCTTCATGATAGGCACGTGAAAAGGAATTAAGGTTTGGTGTAAGAAAGTAAAATTTGGCGAGAATTAATTAGAATTTGTAAATGAGTATAAGGTTTCAGGGTTTAACATTCTATTGGTTAAACAGAATTTACATGAAAATTTGTTCCCAGCCAAACTCGACAGTGATTTTTTGTTTGTTTGATCGACAAACAGCAGAAATACATTCAAGAAATTACTTTTTTTTTACTTGTTCTGATTTTGTATTGAAACTGAAAAAAAATTAAGCGGCAATACTGAGCTCACTGAACGACTAATTGCTGCATCACCCAACTGTATATATTTCTTTTGACGATTTAGGAACTTTGGATTCGCCGCTTCATTTCTTGCCATGTTATCAATACTTCGTCACAAATATAATTAATGAGATCACAGTGGCAAAGGAAAGGAGTCTTGCACTTTAACGATAGTCTAAGATGCCATACTAATACCCTGTGGAGTGCGGTGTATTGCCAAATGTTACGTAGAAATGAACGCTACTACCGATGCCGTATTGGAAAAATGTTTGTGCCGCCACCTGTTTGGCGCAGTTAAAAGGAAATTTGGAAATCAATGCACAAGAAGGAACGGAGAGAGAGAGAGAAAGGTAGAGACCGAGAGGGAGAAAGAAAATCGATCTAGAGTGAAAAAGAAAGGCGGCCGTTTCGCTGCGGCTATTATTGACGACGTCGAACTTAAGCAACACGTGTTCGCTTGGGTTTTCATGTTTTGGGGAATTCCCGCCGCCAGTCTGCGGCAAAGTACAAGCTGCGGCGGCGCGTTGGCATTGTTTTATGGCCTATATATTGTTTTTTCTAAGAAAAGTTTTTTTTTTCTATTGAGAGAAGCCTATCTTATTTTTTAGGCTTCGATACCCATAGTTGCATGTAACTACTTCAGATTCTGAAATGAATACGAAAAATTTTTTTCCCCCATTCAAATACCAATTGCGCATATCCCTTGAAAAAAACGGTTTCTTTCGGGCTTCGTGTTATTTTCAATTCTAACCTTTATTTTTTTTAAATAATCAACTTATCTTTGTAACAAAAGCATGCAATCATTTTTTCAATTACAAAAATAAAAAAAAAAAAAAACGACGTTGAAAGATGTAAAAATGTTTTTCTTTACGGGCTGCTAAATTAGTTTGTCTTACAAATATCGCGCTCTGGATTTCTAAAGAGCCATCGAAGCATTTTGAAATTTGGTATGGGTGAGGGGCAGTTGAGCGGTAGCGACAAAATTACGCTTGATGTTGAAAAATTGTCAACGAACGTAAAATATTGATTGTTTAATTAAATACAGCCAAAAAGTGAGTCTTGCTATTTCAGTCGACAAAAGTATAGGGAGAAATTCGATTGCCGAAAAACTGTCAGCGGCAAAGTGGTTCCGGAACGATAGGCAAATGTAAGTGAAAAATTGCGGCTCGCTTCTCAGATAATTATCCAAACCACGCCGGTTTGATAGCGACGCGCGCGCCGGCGATCGAAGCCGCTCGGCGCTTATGCGCGTATATGTTCTAAAAAAAAACACGAGCATTCATCTTTTTTGTCACGCGATATTTGTAAAAAAGGAGATTTTGCTGCTTTTGCAGTTTCGTTAGTAATAGAAGCATTTGGTTTTTTATTTATTTATTTTCATTCAGCCTTCCTCACGCAGTATACGAGTCGATGTGCTTCAGTTTTAAATCGCAACGTAGGATCGAGGAAATATCAAAATGAAAAGTAGAGAGCAAATTCCCAGAATGATTCGACCATATAAAACTGCAGTCTCGCGACTCGAAAAATGGCGACTCTTGCGTTTGGGCATTCTATTTTCTTTGATGTATACCTGAGTCAACCTCTCTATAATACTGGCCATATATACGCGCTCGTGTGCTTCGCCAAGCAACCCCGAAACACGGCTGTTGTCGCAGCGTATGCAGAAAGTGCAATCAACACAAAAATCGAAAATTAAGCAAGATACTTGTGATCCAAAAATTCGCGATAAAGCTCTCTCGCGTGGGTATTATTGTTCTTCATTACGCGACATCGCAAACTAACTCATTAGACACGTTGCTTATGCAAGAAAATGAATGTACCAGAAAGATATATCAATTTTCTTTTTGTATAAAAATGAACATTCTTGGCGACAAGAGATAATAATGTTGATCTCTAGTCAACTTGAATCACTCTTTTTTCTAATAAATTTTCTTGATAGTATTTGAAATACTCTATACACGACTGATGTGAATTGACGATACATTTATTTTGAAAAATCCCCTGTTTAATCATTTTTAAAAAATAATTTAAATTTTCTTTCCATTTTACACATTGACTTGAAACATTTTTTTAGAAGCAAAAATAACTGCAAGACAGAAACCGAAAGATTAAAAAAAATGTAGCATCCAAGAAACGTGCTCGTCGCAGTTTCAAAGCAACTCAAAATGGGCAGTGCAAAAAAAATATATTCCCGTGAAAATGCACCGAGGACAAGGCCACTGACATACTCATAATTTGGGCCTGTTACCAGGCGCACGGTTATGGCTAAATACTGCTTTTTTCGTACACGTGTGGCGTATCTGTGCGCACAGATCTTTGACGCGCCATTGTCTTTAAGCGGCGAGCAGTAAAGGGCGGAGCCAGACTAGTGGAAACTCGGGAAGCTGCGAGAGAGGGGATGGATACGGCCCGTTTTCTCTCTCTTTCTTGCCTTTTTTTTTTTCCCATTTTTCACTCACACTTTTTCTCTCACTCTGTTACCCTCTCTCGTTGAACATATTTCAGTTGCTCTTCCACTGAAGATGCGCGGTGCGCTTTGAGTAGCCAGTACGTAGCCAGCCACCAAGAGAGTTAGTCGCTGTCAGTTGGTCATCACTTGCGCAGTCGCAAGTACGAGTTCTTTTCAGTGTTTTGCGGGCGGACGCTTTTCGTCTTTTGTTTTCTGTAAGTCGTAATGAAATTTAATTCGTGAGTGACAGAAATTAGTGCCAAGTTGAAGAATGGTTATTGTGAGCCATGCTGCCGTCTTGTTCTGGCACGACGACAAGAATCCCGTCGTCGTAAATACCGGTCAAATATGGGACGATCAAGGGGAATCTATCGTTTTTGAAAGCAAGACGGACTTTCAGCGGCGCAAGACGTACTTGGCCGAGAAGACGTGTTCACGAAGGTGTCGCATTGAGCACGTTCACGATCGCCGTCGGCGGGCCTACATTATTTTACTTGCTGGTGAGTGATATTAATTTAATTAAACATTAAACATTAGCAGTTATTCAGGTACGGCTACTGAACAGGGTTGTGCAATAAAATTGCAGCTGTAATTTTGAAGGCAAGCATGTATGAAGTACTTTTTTCCTTTGCTTATCTTTTAAAGTAGAGTTACGTGAAATTTCAGACTCACGCAGTGCTGCGACGGCGGAGCTGAAGGAGTCCAAAGAACGTCTGCCTCGGGTACCGGAGAGGCTAAAATCAACTACGCCGGAGGCAGCCACCAACAAGAAGAGCAACAAACGCAAGGCTAACAAAGAGAACGAGACGGTAAGTTTGACACTTGAAGTCGAAATGAAGTTTTAAAAATTACCCCCGACGAGTTACTTTAATTTGTGTATTTTTTTATAGGCTAAGCGCAAAAGACTTACCAAGGAGGCGAGTCAAGCGGACTCGCAGACCATCTTGAAGGAGATGTCGTTCAATGAGCGAGCAGCGAAGACGACCTTCGGTGATCCTTCGTCGGCTGCGGCAGCGGCGTACCAGTCTATCCAGCAGCCGAGCACATCGAGGCAATCGTTCTTGCGCACACCATCACCAGTAGGTTCACTGACGCATTACTCTTCTTTCGTATCTCCAGCTCGCCCGACACCTCCCACACACCCTCGCTTGTCGGCTGACAGCCCGTTCCTCGACGGCATGGTTTCGCCGATCCGCTCGCCAACGCCACCGGACCTCGATCGACAGCAACAGCAGCTACCACAGCAACAGCAACAGCAGCAGCAAGAACAGGGAAGGCAACGTGGGCCGCAGCAGCAGCAGCGGCGGCGGCAGCAAGAACGCGAGCGTATCCCGGCTGACAACGAGAACAACAAGAACAACGACGAAGAGCACCTCCATGTCGCCGCAAGAGTCCACGGACACAGGAGACGTCGCCGAGGTACGTATTTGATAATAAACAATGTTTTTTTCATTTTCTGTTTGTTTGATTAGGGGTTTACTTTAAATTGTTTTCTAGCTGCCGACCCGAAAAGCTACAGTACGCGCATGATGCGTATTATGGAGACCGCTCTGCAGAGCCACCTTAAATTGGAAGAAATTTTCGAAGGGCAGCAGAGAACGCGAGGGTCAGTGCAAGCAGATGGAAAAGTAAGTATATATCTCACGTTATGTTTAGGTTTTATAAATTTTGCGAGTGAACGTAATTCCTATCTGTTTTTTTCTTCTATAGGTATACTTGGGCTTAGGAATTCACATCGGCCAGCAAGCCTACAACATCAATCGGGCAAGGAAAACAAATTTATATTTGAATTTCCTCATCAGCTGCATATGGCCTGAGGATGTGTTGTCCACGAGCTGCTTGTGCCGCAGCAGACTGAAAAATCTCCAGCACGAAGGTCGACCAATTCATGAATTCGTCGAGGTTGAGCTGCAGCTGTTGTATTGTAAGTAGTAAGAATCAAATTTTTATGATGGAATAACCATCAGACATTATAAAGTAATATTCTGAATGATTAATTTTTTCTACTTACTTACAGCTCTCTACAACGACTTCCTGAGTGAGGTTCATCCGGACATCGATCGGCACATCGCGCTACAACGCGTTTCAAAAACGCTTGGAGAAAGGTGTCGCGACAGCCGACTTCGGCAGTAAATATTGCTTCTGTCAACTTATTTTCCGGGTAGTCGACTTATTTTGATAAATGATTGTATCGTCGTCTGTGATCATTTTCAAGCTCGCTGTGACCATTCTTTTTTTTTTTAAATAATGTATATATATATATTTTTTTTATTTTAAGTCTGCGTCAAAATATTGTACAGCGTATGGAAAAATCCGTTGACGTTGTTAGCCAAAAAGGCTATTTTTTGTAGGAATTTTTTTTTAATTTCTTGTGAAGTAAGCTCGCAACTTGTTACTTCATTCAAATATGTAGGTTATTTTATTCAGGATCTCTAGAGCATACTATTTTTTCCCTCTTAAACGCTAACATTGTAAATTTTTTTTAAAAACTGACTTATACTGCGTTACACTTGTATTTTCAAGTAATGTCTATTTTTTCAAATTTCACGATTATACTCAATAAATATTTATCAACATCATTGTAATTCTTTTTCAAATACAAAGAAAACAAAAGAAATATTTTTCACGTGATTTGAAAAAAATAATTTTTTTATGTCGTTTTCTGAAATCTCCAAATAGATCTCACGTTACTCGCCAGCTCAAAAAAATTTTTTTGGGAACTGAGATCTCTGCACAAATCTCTTATAGGATTCACCTGATGAGATCGCAATTCGAATCTCCACTGTGATTCCAACTGAGATCTCAGAGAATGCTCTATTTCGAATAGTTTTTCGAGCTGAGATCTCAGTTGGAATCGCAGACGAGATCTCGCTTCGGGTTCGCATCTGAGATATTAGAATACTTCTCAGATGAGATACTGCTATGTGAACTGAGATCTCAACTGAGATCTCGGCCAACATCTCATCTGGAATCCCATATGGCGATTTTCAGTAGGGCAATGATGAACTATAAAAAAATTAACAGATTCATAATCAGCAACCGCAAAAACTCTTGGGTAGTTATTTTTAAGCTTGTACATCTAATTTATCGAAAATTCCCGAGCCACCATCTTGAATCCATCATTTTGAATCAATAATTTCTGCATTCCGACTTCATATTCGTGACCACGAAAACCTCTTAGTAACGATTTTTAAGTAGATACATCTATTTTTTGGAAATTTTGGTATCGCCATTTTGAATTCGCCATCTTGAATTAAAAATTTCGAAATTATAACTTCAGATTCGTGATCAGCGACCCCAAAAAACCCCGAGTAGGAATTTTCAAGTAAAACCACTGAACAGAAAAATATGTGCAACAAAGGGTTAATCAATTAAGTAAATGAATATCATGAATAAAGTAAATATGACTAAAATTACGTTATTTAGAGCGTTGTTATTAACGTTATGAAAGTTATTTTAAGCGGGGCACCCAGATTAGGTTTTATTAACATTTGGCAAACTCACTATTTCATTATATTGTTCTTATTTGCACAATGAGATTCGTTATTGTCACTTGTTCCTGTATAAAATAATTCGTTAAAATAAAATAAATTTTGGGTACTGAGCAGTAGCGTGCACTATTCACTGACTGTAAGATGATAGATAAACCTACAAAAGTGACCTAAGAAAGACGTGTCTTTTCGGTGGTGTCTGAATCGATTTGTAACGGCCCTAAGAGAATAATTTGGATCAATGATATTTCAGAAGACAAAGGCAAGAGACGGAAAATCATGTCTGTCTGCCATTTTCTGGTAAGATATTTTCATAACTATGTAAAATAGATATTGTATAGAATATATTTTCTCTTGTTAAAAATCTATTAAATCGTATAATTTGATCTTCTTGGTTCGCACATATAACATTATTTTTTATTACATTATTTACAAATTTAATAATTATCCAGCATTAATTTACAGTTATTTCATGTTAGTTTACTATTTACAAATGATAAATATTTTTTTGATTTTGTTTCAAAATATAATAAAGATATTAAATGTTGTAATTATCAATTATTTATCAAGTGTACGTAGAATATGTAATGTGGCACATTACAAGGCCTTTCCTGAGTGCTGCATTGTTTGCAACACCTCAGAAAGGCCATCCCCGTCCCTTGCCGCCCCGTAACCGGTTGTTTAAAATAAAACTAAACAAGCCCTATACCGAATAATTATTATTTTTCATGTCCGAACGACCACGCCTGAGATATGGGCGAAACAAACTTGCCCAACGCGATCCGACGGACGCTCAAAGAGCAGACAAAAAAAGGAGCACACCACAGGAAAAAAGAGAGCGCACGCACACACTCACTCACAGACACTCCTGACCACGTGTTGCCGGCCGGCAAAAGAAAAACGCAAAACCTGACTGGGAAATGCAACGGAGATGCATGTTGATGACATATGCAGATCCGTTACACTCCCAGACACCGACACGAACACTCACGAGGCACTGACACTCCTGGGGCGAGCAGAAAATCGCCGATGAAGTGGCAGCCGGCAATCAGCTGTGTCGGGCTGCCGAACACCATCGGCGACATCCTGAGCGCCACACACACACGAAAATCAGCGACCACACACTAACACCCGGAAAAGCACCACAGAACCGACACGGGAGCGCCCCAGGAGGCGCTCCAACAACCGGCACGAGGACACGAGGCGTACGCGCTAGGAACTGAGCGGCCATCTTGATGCGCCGATATAGACTGAGAGCGAGCGAGCGAGACAGACTGAGACAGAGCGAGCGAGACAGAGCGAGCGAAGCAGACTAAACAAGAGCGAGCGAGACAGACTGAGACAGAGCGAGCGAGACAGAGCGAGCGAAATAGACGAAACAAGAGCGAGCGAGACAGACGATATAAAATAATAGAATAATATGCAAATGCGAAGATGAGGGCGCTACAAATGAAACGGCACATTATATACGTATCTCTGATAATAAAATAAATGTTAAATTGGAAAAGAATGAAAACGAAACAGACATCGAATTGTAAAATTCGCACGCGGCCGACACCCCTATTATGATAGCGAGCGACAACTACCCCCTTTAGATTTAATAATAATTTAACTGACCGAATTCGAACATCTGACAAAATTCGCTATTGACGTCACGACCAATAGGCAAATTAGAATAAAATTTGATTTCCGTCCGCATAGACGAATAGATAAGAGTAGGGGTAGATCTTTTCCGACAATTAATGATAGATACCTTAGTGGGGGGTGAGAGAGAGTAAATAACAACGAAAGTAGGAGAGTTAAGGAGGGCGCTGTATTATTCTAATTTACATACGGACCAATGATAAAAATCCGGAGGGCGCTACCGATATCCGAATTAGCATACCGACCAATAATAATATTTCTTCTCGGAAAGAGGAGAAGAGAAACGATCTTTGACCGCGAGAAGCCGATTCTCGTCCATTTTGCCACTGGATATCCGCAAGGAAGGAGCCTCTCTCTATTGTTAATCTCGCTAGACGCCTCAGATATTTCGCTATTGGAGATCTAGAGAGCAGGAGTCTCTATTAGCTGATTTTCGCTGTCGAACCTTTAGCGCTAGACGCCTCTTATACTCCCTGTTGCCAATTTTGTTTGCCAGTACCGCAAGGAAAATTTGTAAGTAGGCAAAATGCCGCTCAATTTTAATTAATCGCGAAGTGCGGGAATCGATAGTTCAGTGCCGTAGGTCGTCGCGACGCGTGGATCCGTCGACGTCGGTGCCTATAGGATCGTGCTGACCTGTCCGCCATTCCGCGAATTTAAATTGAGTGTTCGGTTTACGAAAGAGATTCGCGATTTAGGATTCGCGCTGACCTTCGTTTACCAGTTATTGAGTGTAAAGTTTACGAAAGAAATTTGCGACTTAGTATTCGCGCTGACCTTTCGTCGACTTTATTAAGTGTTCGTTTTGTGAAAGAAATTCGCTACTTGGTATTCGCGCTGACCTTTCGTCACGTTTATTAAGTTCGTCTTACAAAAGAAAATTGCCAGTTAGTATTCGCGCTGACCTTTCGTCACGTTTAGTAAGTTCGTCTTACAAAAGAAAATTGCAAGTTAGAATTCGCGCTGACCTTCCGTTAGTTACTTAGTACCAACGTAGGTTCCGTTGAAGTAAATTGTTTTGACTAATTAGTGGTGCTGACCTTTCCGCCATTCTCGCAAACCGAATTTGAGCGTTAGGTCTTATAAAGGAAAATTGCGATTTTGTTACTCGCGCTGACCTTTCCGCCATTTTAGGAACCATTTAAATTGTATCTTAGGGATTAATGAAAATTCAGAATTTTACCGACCACGTTTATTCCAACCTCGTATGTGAGAAACTATCAATACATCAATAAACAATTAATTGTCTGTATATACATATATATCTTATTTGATAACCTGCCCCTGTTGCATGTTAGTGATTTTCAGCCGCGGTCGGTTACATACGGGTTTATTAATTCTCTATATTTTCGGATTGTTCGTTAGGTAAAATACGCGCGATTTCGAACGTCCTCACGACCTGACTTAAGGAGTCATCACCTGAGCTGCCGGCATACACTAATCAAGAAGGAAATTAGCATCGAAAGTTGGACACCAAAGGCCTGAACTTCGGATACAACGCGTATCCCCCCATCTGCTTACTCTGCGCAGTCGCCGTTAGGCAGACCGGGATACGCGTAACCCTACTGGCTTTACCCCCGACGATCGCCGTAATCAGCCGACGGTCTGGCGCCCTAAATAATCGGGGGTAGAACCAAACAGGCCTTGTGGCGGAAGAACTCGGAGCGCGGTCAAACCCCCCGAAATTCCCTGCCACAAATATTAAAATTATTATTTTTAGGTTGATTTTAACGTTTACAAATTTGATAATTAATTTGTTACTGTGATGAGAAAGTAAAAAGTTGTATGCGATACCTTGTTTAAGGTAGAGTGATAAGTTTTTTGTTTTTTTAGAGACATAACACTAATAAATATAAACTTGACTTGAGAGGGCTTGCCAATGTGATTGAAATCTATCCAGCTGCCAACTACTTTCAGGAAGTTGCATTTTTGTTGGTAAAGGATTGTATTCCAGGTAACTGTATTATTTTTGTTTTTATCTATTGTCAGAGGACATTATAACCAAGAATCCACTAAGCTTTGATGTAGTTATTAAAAGAAAAATACGTCTAACAGTTACTCAAATAAAACTTTATTAATAAATGTTTCTTATAGTAAATATCCGTGCACTTATATGTAAAATCTGGATACTTAATAATATATCTTTTTATACATTTATTTACATTTTATCAATATAACTTGAGCAGTTTGTGGCTTGTTTTCGAGTAGACACACACGTCGTTAGTGTACTTTCAGCAAACGAGCGACACTACAACTCGTTGTGGTGAATTGCTGCATGTATGAGACCTCGCTCACTTAACGCTTGCTAGTTAATAATTAGATATAATTTATGTATAGGTATATTTATGAGACATAAATAAAAAAAATCAAATAACTAGAATATATTTATATAGAGGTCCTTCTACTATTATTGCAAATAGAGGCACGATTATTTATATATGTATAATGAAATAATGATATAGGTCGAAACTCTCATTAGTCTCGACTCTACTAGTTAAAGACAAGGGTATTAAAGGTAGTAATAGAGTTGCGATTTAAACTATTGAAAAATTATTCTTAACAATAAATATATTACTAAATTTACGTATATATTTCCGAATTACGGGTAATAATCTATTCGTTAAGGAAATTACTCTTGAAACCGATTTATCGTTGATTTAATTATAATTATGTATAATCGGAGTTAAAGCTTACTCAAGAGTTTTAGCAATTTGGGACCGAGTTCTTTTAAATATAATCAAAATATTGCAGACGTATTATTTATCCCGTACACATGCATATCATGTTATCTGGGGACGTGCTTGATTGTTAAACACTTTGTCAGCGTAGGCTATCATACTATGTTTTCGTAGAGATCGTATGACGCTAGTCCGGCCGGTCGGCGCGAGCGGTATTTATAACAATAAATAAAAAGGATCGCGAGAATAAAATGCCAAATCCAAAATAATTAAGAATTTATTAATCATGCATATATATATATATATATTCACATATATATATATGTAGTTATACACTAAATGAATACGTGGAATTCGCCAAATGGTAATTACTCCAAGAATTATTATTATTATAAAAAAATAATTAAGAAGAAGACAGTTTTATGATAATGAACCTTGAGTTACTTATATATAGATATATGTATATATATATTTTATATATATATATATGTGTGTGTGTATATATATATAATAATACGTTTATTAACGCTGTTACTTTCTTCGCGCGTATACGTTAATCGTTGATAGAAAGAATGTAAATATACTGATTTTAGGAATTTAATGTCAAAAACTGATTGACAAGAAACTGAGATCAAAACTGTATGAAAAGAATGAATGAAAACTGTACGTAAATCTGAAGAGAATTAAGCTGTGACACGACTGGACGTGATTAACTCTGGCACAAGACTGCTTTGTTAGGCGTGGGCGATACAGTAAGGCGGCGCGAGAGTCTTACTACGCCGTCACTGCATTACTACGCGGCCGCCGAACCGCCCACGCGCGCTGAATGCGTACGATTAATACATGCGGCGCAATTATACATAATACTGATACATATAATTTTTACATTACATTATTACATATATCAGGATTAAGTGAATTTAAAAGTTGTCACTTAACACAGTTTTAATGTGAAATTTTAATACTTTGTTTTATATTAAACAACATTTGTATTTCAAGATAGAATGAACATTCGGGTTTAAAATCAATAGTCATTGGATTAATAGGCTTACTTTATTATCTTGTGAATTATATTATTAAAAATTGTAAAACAAAATTAATTTATTCATTAAATATTTTTTTTAGATATATATATATATATATATATATATATATATATATATATATATATATATATATATATATATTTTTTTTTTTCAGTTTAGGCGCCCGTAAGCTGCTTTTTACGTACAGAGCATGCTAAGCGTGAAAAGAAGTATAGTACAGTCGAGCATCCTCCTCGACTGTACTGGAATCAGCTGGAATTCTATACAGTTGAGGAGGAGAGCGTCCTCGACTGTACAGAATTCAGTACAGTCCAGGAGCCTACGCTGAGTTGTAAGCAGCGCCCTCTTTAGTTAAAATTTGTATTGCTTGCGATAAGAAGAGCTTCTCTCAAATTTGTCAAGGAAGGGGAAAGACGCGTGTAGCCCTACGATACATGCATATAAGTTTAGACTTGTGTTTACAAATACTACTTAAAAAAGTTTATATAAAAGTTTACATCAAGACTTATTGTAATTTTTTATATTTATAAAACATTTGCACACCTCACCATAGAGTTACAATAAATAAATATTTATATGAGATGTGTGAGATCCATCGAGACCAAAGCTGAACATTTCAAATATAAAGTATTGTGCTGATTACGGAGCAAACTGACTCTGGTCATCATCATATCTCTCATGAGGTTGATAATTATTATTGTTGTTATTTCTTTTAGGTACGTACATGGAAGCTTCTGCCATATTCCATATCATCATAGCCATTCGCTTTGCATTTTGGTTCATTCGCCTTATATCCATATATGGAGAATCTGAAAATACAATTAAACAATTTATCAATATAATTCAGTTTCTACATTTGGTTCATCAAGTTTATTATTTCTATTAGATACTTACATCTATGCTGTCTGTTATTATTTTGTCTACTTAGATTGTTATAAGGGTTCACCAGCGCATTGCGGTTCAGAAGATCTTGATTTTGTACAATATCGAACTGAGCTTGTCCATTCCCATTCCCATTAGCTTGTAATACATCTACTTGTTGATTTGGACCAGCATTTTGCAAAGCCAAATCTCCAGCCCTCACATCTCTCAAAATAGGATTTACATTATGATGCAAAAGATATTGATTTTCCACATAGGCAACTGAGCCTGTCCATTTTCATTAGCTCGCTGAAATAGATTTATTTGTTGGTTCGGACCAGCATTTTCCAAGGCAAAATCTCTAGCCCTCATATCTCCTCTCAAATTTAAGTTTTGACGACCATACATTTCCATATTTCCTATATAATTGTTATGAAACTTATCAGTTTATTAGCTAATTGGATTACGTATTTATAAAAAGTATTTTACTTCTCCAGTTAGAATTACCAGCGATAACCAGCTCCTTCAACTACAGGTCGAGCATTATCCTGAGCGTGATTCCTCTCATTCAGATGATAGTGACCACCCTGATTATTCAATACAGGAACTGCTTGTCGAGCATTGAACATGTTAACACGTTGATTGTGTAAAACCTGAAGTTGGTTTCCTTGACGGCCTTGAAATAAACCTCTTGCTTGGTTTTGGTTTTCAATTTGTAAATTCAGTGGCTCATGATTTGGTTGTTGAACATTATTGAAAGCTTGATTATTATATTGTAAATTATTTGCACCATGGTCAAAATTATTGACAGGAGCTAAAAGTTAAGCATTTAAAGTTTTCATGTATTTTACAACTTATCGAACTATATAAATAAGAACATACCACCAAAGTTTTAAGCTCGTTGATTCTGTTGCCTCGGTTGCAATACTTGCTGATTCAGATGACCAAGCAGGTTGAGTTGTTGATAATTTTGTTGATTATGTTGATGATTCATCAAATTGTTGTTAGCGAACTTAATTTGATTGTACTGTCTATGGTGATTGTTATGAATCACATTAGGATTATTATCGTTTGCAAGTCCAAGATTCATTCTTCTTTGATGATGGTGGTTTCGCTGATCAAGAACCTGATCATTCCTTCCTTGATCAAACTGATTTTCTTCGTTATTCTCTTGATTTGCAATTTCCTCACCAACATTTTCAGGAACATCAACATTTTCAATATTTATTACAACATTATCGTTGTTGGCATTATTACCATTATGATTGGCATTGGCATTATTACCATTCAGTCCTTGACCTTCAAAAACAAATTCGGTTAGCTAATTAGAATATGTATCTATTGTGATGTTCGTATCACTTATAAATAAAAATAATTCGAACTCTTGTAATGTAGCTAATGAGTAAGAATTTGTTTCCGATGAGTTTACTATAATTTCAAGATAATAAATAAATGAAACAAATATAATCATTAAGTAAATCAAATATATATAAGTAATTGCAAAATATCGAGGAAAGTCAGACAATGCCCTAGTTTCTTATGGTGCGAGTTGTCCCATAAGCAGAGCTAAAGTCTTTCTTGGATAGGATATAATTCGGCCCAAGTTTCTTATAGTGCGAGATGTTCTATAAGTCGAGCTCAAATTATAAGGAAAGGTTAGTCTTGCTTAGTAAATCACAATGAGAGAAAGAACTTAGGTGTTAATCCAAGTTTATTCAAACTCATGCGCTCACTTTGCAAGGCTAGAAGTGAATGCCCTAGTCTGTGCAAAGGTGGGCCTATTTATACACAGATTTTCCCGCTTATTATTGCAGGAGAGATTTCATCGAAAATTCGAGAGACATTCGCGAATTTTGAGAAATGGTTTTTCTTAATTTACAAGTAAATAGCCATTAATATTAAGTTTTTAACACGTGTAAATTTTACAGAATTAGTTATTTGTTGATTTCATACAATATACAATTATCGCCAATAGTGTGGTCAAAAGTTATTAACTAATAAAGTTAATTAACGTGATATTACATTATTTACAATAGAAAATTGTTAAAATTTCATATAACCTTAAAGTTGATTAATTTTGGAAGTATTTTCCAAAATTAATTATTTAAATTAATTAATAACATTTGAATTATGACTAATTTTTCATATTTGTAACGGTTTTCTTCTAATCTTAATATGCGATTATTAGATTAATTATCTAAGATTTCTAAATCATAAAATTGTCATTATCAAGTATTAACTTAATATTTTCGTTCTATATATAGCTTATTGTTTAAATAAATTATTATTTGTTTATTTATTAATAACAGTTGTTATTTAGCTGTTATTAATGAAACCAATTCTTACTCATGTTTTATGCTTATTCATTTTACATATAAATTATTTATATTTTTCTAATATTTCATATGTTAATAAATAAATTAACTTTACATATCGATATTCATTATAAATTTATAATTAAATGAGATATTGTGAATCTGTATGTTAAAATCTATATAGTTGATACTTTGTTATATTCAAATTATCTATGATTAACATATTTTTCTCAATATTATGGTTCAGTATATCTATGTCTATTATTTGTGACGTCACGCTATTTGTTTTGACTAAACTCTTATTTGTATACAGTCGCGTAAACAGTGAGGTAGCGCCGCTTAATGTATTGTTTTGACTAACAGATAAATACGTTAGACTAGTAGCAGTCATTTAATAAACAGCTCATAAATAGGACCGTTACACTATGCGTTTTTTATGAGCATGAGAATTTACCCTCATTGTTTTGATCTTGTCTTAGGTTTAAATCTCTTATACGTTCTGTAAAAACATATATTTTCAAGTCGATCTTGTAAATAACTTACTATTTTCATGAATTTTATATTTTCGAAAAAATTTTAAACTATAACATTTCATAGCAATTCCTATTCATTGTCCATTAAATTATTAAGTAATAAATGGAACATTAATTATTTACCTGCAATTTGTCTGTCTTGATTGTCCATGATTAGATACAACAGTTGTCTTGTAAAAACAGCTACGAAAAACTTGTTGCAACGTGCATTAAATCGACGGTTAGATGTTTAAATTTAGTCGTGGATACACACTACTCTACGCCTTTGTTACACACATAGACACAACATTCGAACATCTGTGGATATATTGTTGGCAATTAAAAATTATGAAATCAATAGAATCAACAATCAATAGAATGTTTAATTAAAATGCCAAGACTCGTTATACAAGTATAGAGATTTTTGAATATTTAGATCGAATTTCGAATTATTACAAGTTCACGTCATTGTTATTCCGTTAGATCTTACAATTCTATTCGTTCAAATATGCTTATCAGCGATAACTGGTGGCAGGTTGTTGTCGTCGTTGTTGAGCAGGTTGACTAGCGTGGCTATAATCGAGCGTATATACCTATGTAACGCTTATTATTCATGGAATAAAAAGAGATGAACCTTTATTTTGCAAATTATATTTGCATTTGTAGACTTTCTAACAAAGTTCAAGTATCTTAAGATTAGCCATCAAGTAATCAGTTAGTTTTTCTGTTTTTTTTTCTACAATTTGTATCAGTATCTGTATGGAAATTTGATATATTTCAATGGTTCAATTTAGAAACTATTACTACTATAATTTTTTGGTATCACACATACATTTTTCCATCTTTGTGTTCGGTGAGGTGATGTTATTAATGTGGAAATAATTATTGATTTAGAAGGTTCTTTCGATTAACAAGATTAACTATTTATTACAATTAACAAGTTTCATATTCAAATATACGTTTTGATACAACGTATAGCTATATATAGTGTCATTTTCATTGTAAATAAGTTTATTTTTGAAATGATGGATTTATCAATAGTGTAGGATTTTCAAAGCCTTCTTCTTAATAATAAGTTCATCTTATTAACTGGCTTGCTACCATTGACTTTTATTCTTAAAACTAATTCATTGTCTTCAAACAAATTTCAATTGTTTCATCATTTACGATCATTGACATGATTATGATAGATTTGCATATGTATGCTTGTCTTATAACTCAAATATTTTATCAAAACATTTTTTAATTGTGCACTAATATTGAAATAAGTTAATGAGTACTACAAATTTGCCATACCAGTACTTCAGTTTAATTCTCTTTTTTAATTTAGTGATGATTTTTACAGGGTGAATAGTAGCAAGTACTCAAAGTTGAAAACTGAATGTTTTATTTTGAAGTTAAGAATTGTCATCAGTAAAAAATTTGGTATGTAACATTCTGAAATGTGCACGTAATACAATGTATTGATAGTTTCTTGCACATAATGTTTTCAAACTGAAAATATTTTTTTGTATCCATTTTCTAGACATTTGCCACTGATAAACGTATACAAGTGAGTACACTATTTCAATATATATATACCATAAAATTTGAGATTTCAGTAATATTTTTTATAACTAATTGCTGTTTCTTTGGTGCTTTTTATGCACAATTACACTGCATTATTTCTAAAAGTTTACTTTATTATCTAACCTTTTACATTTTTTGTGGCATTACAGGTGTTTTGTATAAAAAAAGAAGGGGCAAGAGAATTCTAAGTTGGTAAGTCTATCAATAAGATGAGGCTGCTAATAGCGCCAAGAAAACGGCTGCTACAAGCGCCAAATATAAAGCTGCTAATAGCGCTAGTTCAGGCTGCTGCAAGCGCCAAATATAAAAGATAAGAAACAATACTATACACTGTGAAACATTTAATATCATTACGTATCTATATGTTTTATAAACCATGCAACGATTGCCGAAAATCGTTGACTCGCGCGAGGTTAGCGAGCGGCTAAACGAGAGTAGCCGCGCTCGGTTCGCGAGAGAGAGAGAGAGCGTAGGGGCAATGACCGGGAGGGGAGGGTCCGACCGGTAGTATGACTGTGCCACTCAGTCCGTTCGCCGGCCGATCTAACCTCCGTCCTTCCCGAGCTTTTTTTCGTTCGTGCTAACTGACGTTGCAACTTGCGTGGGTGTGCTAGCAGCAGCAGCAGCAGCAGCAGCAGCAATTACAGTAGCAGCAGCAGTAACAGCATTAGTGGCAGCAACAACAGCAGCGGCAACAGTTGAGAGGCAGCACAGCGAGCATCGAACAGTCGATCAACAACGTGTTAGTCGGATACGGTTGGCCACCGTATCCTCACCGATATCGCGGTAGGTGCACCTTAATTCCCGTTGTTAATTGTTGTTAATTTTGGCGTGCGAATCCGCGCAGCGAGCGCGAAGAAGTTGTTTTGCGTGCGAGCAGGTAGTTCGCGGCAATCGTGGTTTTTTCTCTCTCTCTCAAATAGCGTGTGTGGTTATTCACGCGTGCGTGCGTCAGACTCTCGGCTGTTTCCCCGTGTAATATAATTAGCGAAATAAAGAGCATCTCAATCGTTATATTCGAGTTAAATCGTCGTTATTTTGTCATTCCTTTGTCCGGAGGTCGCGCCAGTGTTTATTTTCAGGAGATTCGAATTCGCCGGTTGCGAAGCACGAATCGTGCAAGTATCACTAGACGCGAGTCAATAACCTAGGTTCCAGTGGCGGCCGCACGAGCGCTACTAGTAAGAGCGACGGCGCCGCCAAGCGGCGAGTTGGGGGAACCCAACTCGGAGAAGTGGAAGACTCTGCGCAGGCGCACTTCGGGGCAAGGTAGGTTACTGTGCTATAAGCACATAGATAACAAGGCGTCATTTAGTCACATTTAAAGGTACGTTCGCGTGATTTTGGACTAAATGGCAGCCTGTTACAACCATTATATAATATATTATTTGTTGATAATAAATCTATAGTTCAAAATATATAGTGTTCATAACAATGTCTGTATATCCTCTCACAAAAGAAGAACAAATAATTCATGATCCATCAGCATGTCTGAAAGATTGTCACATTGAAAAATTCCATAATCTATTACAATTGCATTCCAACTTTAAACCTAAAACCACACTATACACATCTATGTTTGTTAAAAATCCTCAATGTACACGATTCAACCCACTTCCTACCCATCTACCTCATTTACAGATATTACATAGTTGTGATAACAATTGTTTTCAAGGTAAGTGTCAAAACGGACATTGGATTTGTTTATATTATGATGCAACATCTGCTTTGCAAAGTTTGTTTCATTGCCCTTCGATTAGAGCAGAGTTTTTAAATAATATAGAGAATAATGTATTGCAAGAAGCTTTTCAGGTTTATGCTTCTGGTGGCAGCTTATCAATAAAAAAAGTGAAGTCGTTGGCTGGATACAAATTTATTTTAAATGACCACGCAGATGCCGCTGATTTCCTAATAGAACTATGTTGTAAATCTAAAAATTTACAAACATGTCTTGCATTTGATATCATCGTAGAGGTAGGTTGTAAATCTGGTGAAGTTTTGCGTAAATCGACATCGGGACCAAATTACGTACTTTCATTATCTATTCCAAAAAACGTGCGTCGGGCAAATCTTCAAAAAATTATTGAATTTAATTTTGAGCAGTTGACTTATTTGGATGTGACGTGTGATTTTCAATGTGGTAATAAAAAATGTATAACAAAGTCTGTTCAAACAACAAATGACATTTTGATTTTAAAATTGGTGATGTACGAATTTAATACTGAAGGCAAGAGCAAAAAGATTACTAACTTTGAATTAGAATCTTTTGAAAAAGAAATAATATTTGTTTCGCAAAAACTGTACAGAGTGAGAAGTGCAATATTTTACGTTTCTAGTCTTCCATTTGGTCATTATATTAATATTCTTCGCGAATCTAACAATTGGAGAATAGTTGACGACTTGAATGTTTCTTTGTGTTCCAAGTTTCCGCAGCAAGAAGGTGCTTATATTATTTTCTTAGAAAAAATTAGTGGATTAACTAGAAGGATAAGTGATAAAATTCTTCACGATTCGACAATGACATTGAATAGCAATAATTATGAAAAATCAAGTATTAAATCTATTAATAAAGTCCCTATTCAGCCTAATAAAAATTCTATAGCCTAGGAGAGGAAGAAACTGTCAGTGCTACGAGTGAGTGCGACGAATTTGATTATTTCATAATCAACCAAATCAATCAACTACCAGTTGATTCTAGTGCTATCGCCAAAGAAACTCGAAAGGACGCTCATTTGGGTAAGATTGTGCAATTACTACAAGATGGCAAGAACTTGGTCAGTTACGGCTACAAAGCTCCAGAAGTTAAGTATAGTCTTTTCTCAAATTGTATTGTTTTCGAGCATCGAGTTGTCATTCCACCGAGTTTGAGAGATAAAATTTTGAGAGATTTACACGCAGCTCACCTGAGGATCGTGAAGATGAAAGGCATCGCGCGATCGTTCGTCTACTGGCCAGGCATTGATGCTGATATCGAGAACGAAGCAAGATCTTGCACCGACTGTGCAAAGACTGCCCACCTACCTGCTCAATTCCGAGAACATCATTGGGAGTACCCGAAAGGTCCGTGGGAGAGAGTGCACATCGATTACGCTGGGTCAGTTGCGGGTTCGATGCTACTAATTGTTATCGACGCGTACAGCAAGTGGACTGAAGTCAAAGTTACCAACTCAACGACGAGTTCTGCTACCATTGCGCTACTTGATGACTTGTTCGCTGCTTATGGTGCTCCAACAACAATCGTTTCAGATAATGGTAGACAGTTTGTTTCAGATGAATTCGAAACTTTTTTAAAGACCAGTGGAGTCAAGTACCACAAGATGATTGCCCCGTACCACCCGTCAACGAATGGACAAACCGTTACGTGGGGACGACGAAAGATGCGCTGAGTAAGATGAAAACAACGACAGGCACTTTGCGTCACGATTTGAATGTGTTCCTGCAGCACTACCGAAAAGCTCCACATTCAACAACTAGGCAATCGCCTGCACAACTATTTCTAGGTCGAAATCTTCGTACGCGACTTGACCTTGTGCGGCCCGATACTACACATGACAAGATAATTGAAAAACAGAAGAACAAGTTCAATTCAACTTTCCGTAAATTCTCACCTTTTCAGAAAATCTACTTTCTTTCGGGCAACCCACGGATGGATAAATGGCTTCAAGGAACAATCGTCACACGTTTAGGAGATCTCCACTATGAGATCGACCATGGTAACAAAACATATAAACGCCACGTTGATCAGATTGTTGCAGATAACTCAAAAAGAGTGTGTCAAGAAGACGAGTTACAGTTCCCCATTCAAATTCAAAAGCCTGAACATCGAAGCCATCGTCGAGTTCATTTTTATGACAATGCGAGTCCCACAACTTCGAGCGTTGTCGCACCACCGATACCGAGAGTTGGCACCCCACAACACCGAGATGTAAACTTCAAATTCAATCTCCTGCTCTAACAAGAAGTGATACATCGCAGACTTCACATCAACTACCGGTACAATCACCAGAGGTTTTTAGTACACCTCCATCTATGCTTTCAACTACAAGTCGATAAACCATTCCAAGTCAACAGAAGCCTCCGACGGAACTCCGACGTTCTACAAGATCCAAGAAGCCTAGGAAGTTGTTCGAGCCTTCATAAAGGGGGGAGGAAATGTTGTGTTTTGTTTTATTCAAACTAAATTATTGTAATTTGTTTTTTTACACACACGTCAATTTTTTCATAACCCACATTCAGACTATTACCAACCGTTTTAACAAACAGACGTACAATCCTAATTTCACGATTTGTCTTATTAATTAAATATTCATTTAATTAATTTCATCTTGTTTCATTTCGTCTCAACATGAAGAATCCACATACGTAATAACTTCTATATCACTACAGATGCCTCTTAACATGCTATAGGGGGTTATCTCAGTCAGAAGGTTGGAGATAAGTATCTCCCGATATGTTACGCTTCACGGGTAAGCCGGAAGTAAAATACAGTACGATCGAAAAGAAACTTCTTGCCATTGTCTATTGCATTGAGTAATTCCACTATTATGTATTTGGTCGAGAATTCACAGTAATAACCGACCATCAGCCATTGGTGTGGCTATACAATCTGAAAACTTCTAATGCCAGACTTAAATGCTGGTATTACAAGCTGCTAGAGTGCGACTTTAACGTCCCCTATAGCCCGGGAAAAAAAAAACTATGTGGCTGATGCTCTTTCACGCAATCCACCTGTAGAACTTAAACAGGTACTCGTGTTGAGAAAACGCGACGAGCTCACGACCACTTTAAGCCAAGGACTGAGCAAAAAACGGCCGAAGTATGATGGCCAAGGTCACGAAATCATATACTCAGAAGGCGAGTTTATCGCAGTAAGAGCCGCGAACGGTTCTTTCTACATATGCGAAGCCCTACAAGACATCCACCGAAAGTCAAGAAAGATAAAAATCCAATGGTTGACACAAGAACCGAAGGATAAAAGTCTATTCAATCTCGTTTACGTGGACCGAATAAGCTTACAATGTATCTTGACAGACGTGAACCTCGAGAAGGTTCCAGGCACGATCTTTAGACTACCCGGACGAGAACTCCAAAAGGTCGAGCAGGCACTCAACGACTCTTTAGAAGCTGAGAGAAGCCAGCCATCCTCTGAACCTAAGCATGTTAAAAAAAATCGCACTTCTGCATCTAATTTGTCGAATCCTGAAGGCAATCAGGAACGAGACATGAGAAACGGACCCTCTATCGAGAACTCAGTCCATGACTTGTCTGACCAAGGAAGGCTAGCGCTAGAAGCCTCAATATAGTCCAAGCATTATAGAAGTGTTACCCAACATAAACTGCTATTTCTAATATTTCTGAGAAAAATGTCGTGGTGTTGAACGAGATTATGAGTCCATCCGAAAACAGAAAGTTTGGGATCATTTTTTTATTAGCAAAAAAACATGTGAAAATTAAGGTTTTTTGATATTTTACTAAGGAATTTGTTTATCTACGACTATGTAACTTTCATCAACTTTTAGGCACCGAAAATCCCGGCAGATTGATTGGTCGCACGTCAAAATCGAATAAATGATTTTCAAGTTATTGCAAAAAAACCATCAATATTAGCTATTAGTTTGTTAACTAATATTTATCGTAATTTAAAAAATATTAATTATTAATGCAATGTAAACTGTAAGTTTTGATAAGATGCAAATACGGCCCAAATTGCCAAAAAAAATATTTAAAACTTTATTAGTAAAAGCAATTGTTATTAAATATTAAATTTTTTTTTTAATTAATTGCTAGCGATTGGGAGTGTCGTACAGTTCTGATCAAGGGCTTGTTCTTTTCGTAGAGAATTCTAGTTTAACTTAAGCTTATTTACCTCATCATTTTTTTGTTATAAATTGTTTAAAAATAGCCTTATTTAGAAGTACATGCTGCTAATCACTTTATAAACAAATGAAATATCTTTCGATGTAAATGCAATCTGTATTATTGATAAATACTCTCATAAACTTTGAATTTTTTGACGAATTTACAAAAAAAAAAAAAACGAATTTGCTAAGCGCAATAGGAGCAAAGATAGGATTTTTTTTTCAAAAAAACCCTGGCTTTTAATTATTAACTTTTTACGATGCAGTTTTGATCAACATTTCAAACGAGAGTTGAAGTTACTTAAAAAAAATAATGTCGTTAATAGTATTGAAACGTCGTCCCAGAATTCACCTTCCAAGGCGAGAGTAATCTGCGGCTGTGGACCAGGCCGCGTAGGCGTGTGTTGGGGGGAGAGAGATGAGAGGCTGCGTTCGAGCTGCTGAAAAAGTTGTCGTGCGCCTTCAAATTTTAACCGAGCGAAATTTTCGTATTATCTGCGCAAACACTGCATCGAATTTGATAATTTTTTTTTTAATTTGGGGTAGCTTAACGAAATATTAACTTTTGCGTATACAAATTTCTACAAATAAACATGATTTACTACTGCAATTTCAACGTCTCTTATTATTGATAATTATTTTGCTATGTTTTTTAATTTTTCTCGTAGTTTTTATAAGCAGCTGTTATTATTGTATAATCGACTACTATTTGACATGTCATATTGTTCAATAATGGCAATTAAAATTATTACAAAATAAAGTTTGGTCGAAGAATATTTTCACGAATGGTATTAATTTTATTCACCTTATCGTGTAAAAATACACATATAATTGTGGTTAGAGTTGGTCATTTACTACCACTAATAGGACAAAAAAATATTATGCAAGAATGAAAATTATTTTATTTTTATTTTTATTATTATTATACATACGAAATTTCTCAATTATTATTTCAAATTTCCAATTATTTCCATTATTACCAAAATAAGATTACACGTTACAATACGCAGCCTGCAATCCCTTGCAGAGGTTCACTAAGGTTCCTGTACGCAAGGCAGGTGAGAGAGATAACAAAAAAGAAATACATAACAAAGCTTATAAACTAGATTCTTAAAGACTAATATATACAGTAAACATATTTATAAAGTAACTTATTTACAGTTTATTTTTTGCTTTTTTAATTATGTTACAAAATCAATAATTATTTACCACATCAGGGTAACATTAACACGCTCAGTAACATTAACACTATTTCAAGCAATTTTTCTTCTTTTTCCTGCTGTTGCACATTCAAGTTCATCATCGTCTTCTTGAAAATTTTCAACGTTAAACTCAGTGGCAGAATATTGATCTTCTTCGTCATATTCATTCACAGCGTTAGCAATTACTTGATTAATCGTTTCGTCAATATCATTGTTATCGGGCAGATCGAACGTATCATCGTTAATGACAATGGTTTCAGTATTAGAACAAGTTTGTCCATGACAACCAGCACATAATTCAGTACAAAGTAAGCCATGCTTTCTACAGCTGCAAGTTTGTGTGTTACAGCCAGTCTTGCAACCACAGCTGACTATTTGCAATAACTCTGGCGGAATGAATGAATCGTGTGTCAATAGGGGTTTTAACCGTCAGCAAACATTTGCCATCCCCATCTCGTAGCGTCTTTTTTATTTCCGAGCCACGTCTGAACTTGGTGGTAAACTCTAAAACAATGTTGTCGAGCTGCAGCTTCTGTAGGTGGTAAAGCTTCGAGCCTTACTGTGGTTGCTTTACTAGTAGCCGCCAGGTATTTATTATAGCGTACATCATTCAACGTGGTTCCAATCAAGGATTCACCATAAATTAGACGAATTATCTTGATACCATTTTCATACAATGTCTCTTTATCAGCATCTGCATCGTAATATACTTGAGCAAACTGATGAAGAGCAGAATTAGTTGAGAATGCTTCAGCAAGTTTCAATTTTCCGCGATTAAAAAAGCAAGAAGTAGTGTCACATCCAATCATTGCATGAAGAAATAATATTGATTTCTTCACGGAAGAATTGGTCAAGCTTGATGAGCTATCAAATTGTTGTGGAACTTTTCCTTCGGCTGGCTTGAGGAGAACAATTTTAGTACCTTCATTTGCAAGATGTCTCAATATAACTAATAGATCAATATCTTCCCCCACAACGGCAACATACTTTTCTTCAGTACACACTTCCAAAGCCGTATTGATAATCAAGGTATCAGCATCTTCTTCTGCAATTTTCGTTTATATATGTTGTTTGTTAAATTCGGTACATAAGATATTAATAAGTTGCCGTTTATTGTGCTCATTAGATAAAAATTTATCTTGAGTAACGAGTACCACTGAACTGCTATTTATTTCATAATCGCAAGATAAGTTTTAATTTTGACGCCGAAGACGTTCAGTAGTTTTCGTGCTTGATGTTGTCGCTTCAGTTGGATATCCATTAAAAATCACATGACTGTTTCTCGAGTAATGGTTGATGACATAATCGACATACTTCTTACAAATTACTTGAACTGTGCTTCTGCTCGCCCAAATTACTCAATGAAGTAAAAATCCACCATCAATAACGTAAATGCAATCATTCTCGTTCTCGAAGTGTAAATCAGTTGGTGTATAATTTTTTAAAAACTCAGCTTTATTAGTTTTCCTGAGTCCTGCTTCATTAAATATGGCTGGTGGAAATGGTGCAAGCTCGTGACATAAGTGGGATTTCATGTCTTCTTTGCTGTCGATGCGCGCAAGAATTCGGTGAAAAATCATCATAGAATCTACAGTAACAGTTTGTTGACCTATTTTTACAGAACAAGTAGCTGCTTTCAGTGTTTTCACTTTATTTTTTCTCGTCATTTTCATTAGTCCAAAACTCTGTCTAGCCATGTCGTTAACTGTCTTGGTTCCAATTTCAAAAGCTTCATGACAGGTGATTGACTCATCGCCGACAATCCCTGTAGCAATTGAGATCAGTTTTGGAGTCTGTGGAAATGGATTGTGATGTTGGAAAAAAATTTGAATTTTTTTTCATGTCAGCAGCGTCTCTGCTCACTCTGGCCTTTGATATGTCAACGTGCTGCCTCTGAAGTTTCATAATGTACGTTGGTGAAATCTTCCATTCGATCAATAACGCCGACTAAAGCTACTGATGAAACAATCCGCCTGATCAAAACACTCTCCGAGATACCACGACCTACTGCGCCTCCTGGTCCTTTGAATGGCCGCATGAGCGTTTGCTCGATTGTCATATCTGACCAGATGCCTGATCGAAACTTATCGGTTCTTCGTATGGTAAAAAAAAGCATCTTCTGTAAATTGCTTGTATTCGATAGGATCCATAATTTGTTCCAATTCTAGCATTTCTTGAAGATACAGATGCAAATACTTAGCGTACAACGTATGTCCTACTGCATGCAGATACGGCAACATTTGCTGCACTTATTGAAAGTGCAAAGTCCAATTTCCGGTCCTTTCTGCCTCAACAAACTGCTTTAGAATTTCTACTATGTGAATATACTGTACCCATAGAGCCGCTGTTGGTCCATTATTTTTCAACTTTTTTAGTACGTCTCTGCATTTCTGTAAAATAACTTCCTGTCGACGCACTATAGAATGCCAGATGTCTTTGCCAATTGCATTCAAAGCTTCGTTTAGCAACGTCTCTTCTTCGTCAGTAAATTCTACGGAATCAAGCGCGACATTAACCACAGCACTCCCTGTGGTAACATGGCCTGGAAAGGAACGAGCCCGTGCGTGTCCAGTTAAAGCCTTTATTGCGGAATTTTCAGCAAATATTTGAGAAAATGCTTCTTTTAAGCCACTACCATCCATTATACAACTTATTAAGCCAGCATACGACATCCCCGTGTGAAATCCTCCCAGTCTAAGAATGACTGAACTTACTTTACACCATAAATGAGTACCTTTTAGACAGGCCATAATCTCTTGCGCTTTTTGGTAAGGGGGTAAATCAAATGTCACAAAGGTATGCTTTTGTTCACGAGCTTTACACCGTGCATCAGCCTCTAATAAAACGGTAAAAATGGAATCATATTTCGTGATTGGTTCCATAAGAAACGGGAAAGGAATGATTTTTGATAACTGGCAAGGTTTTTCATCGGCAGATAACTCCATAAACCCGTTCCAATCCACTGTAACGTCTGGATTAATTTTTTTTCCATAAAACCACAAACACTCTTTGATTGTCATAATCGGATGTTGTGGTATTTGATTTTTAGTATTGACATCAACGAATACAACAGCATTGAGACCTGGAACATTTTTTTTGTATATGTTTGCAATGATAACAGTCCGAAATTGTCAGTACTACAGGACCGAGACTTTGATTTCAATCGCTGTATGACTTTGTCGACGGCTATATCTTTTGCTGGCGTGTGGCACACATAACACCTCCGGTAGCATGAAAAGTATTCCATCCATCTGGAGTATTGGTATTATGATCAGCATTGTCAAAAATAAATTGTAAATAGCTATTATTAAGCGAATACTGCTCTTTACTTTCTGCAATACAATCTTCGAAGAACAAAGTTTCACGGTACGATTCACAAAAACCAAGATATGCCAAAGAATCTATTAAATTACGGGATCCATGTTTTTTGTGTATAGATGTAGATAGCCCCAGCATGAGTGGGGATATGAATGCCCGTGGATAAATAATAACCCAATAGATGCAACTAAACAATGAGAAAACATCAGTACTCTATTGTCCCACTTTTTTGTTTCTGTTTTTGATTTCTTCTTGTCAGTTTTAATTATAATTTCCAAAAATGATTTTAAAAAATTAGGACATTGTTCTTCTACATTATCCAGAAAATAATGAGGAGCTGGATATTCATCAATGTCATAATACTTTTCACGCATTTCGTTTAAGATTATTTTAGCTGCACTTGTGACTATTTCTTTTTTTAAATGATAAGAGTCTTTTGTTTCGTTTATTGTGTCGATCCAAGTTTTACGAAGAAGCTGATCTCTATCATTAATAAAGCAAAATTGATAATCTCCTTTGCAACTATAAGTACATATGTCATGTCCAAAATATGTTTCTACTCTATTTTTTAATGTTCGTGGATCAAATGTTTCTTCAGATCCCGTTTCTTTCTGATATTCAATAATTAATTGATTCAACGAAAATTGACATTGATCTGCGTTGTCTTGTACAAAACTTATAATAAATTCAAGCATTTTCTTATTTGATGGATCAACCGGACGACCAGATATGTTCGTTTTTCGCAAAATATAAAATCTACTCATACAACCACTATAATAACGGCCTTTCAATGCAATCAAATTAACATTACTTATGCGAGTTTTAATATCTTTATACCACGATTTATTTATATTCTCTTCCATATGTTTATTCCGTCCTTTCACTGTTGCTGCGATGCGTTCTGCGGTTTCCGCTTTTGTTACGAATTGAACTTTATCGGTACTATCATTAAGACCATGCTTTTTTAGATGCTGTATGAACGTATCGGATGCATCTCCGCCGCAAAAAAAACAAAGACTTTCAAAATTAAAATTTCGTGCATCTGAACTCTCTCGGCGGGCTTGCGTAGACGTTTTATCACATATTATCATCTAAAACGTTCAACGGAAATATATTGTTATCGTCGTTAACAATCAATGTTTATAAATTGATGAAATTGTTTAAACAAATTGTATTAGAAAAAAACGTTGTAAATATCCTAAACATTGAGCACAAGCGAAATAAATTAGTTTCATAAGTTAGTTCGTAAGTTATAAACAATTAAAGTTTGGACAAAGTAGTTTTCTGCTAATAAAAAGTTTATTTATATTCCAATTCCAAAAATTCCAATTGATGTAAGTAGATAAAAGCAATCTCTCTTTATTTAAACCCGAAAATAAAGAAATCCACGAGCAAATAGTTTGTAAGAGCGTAAAAACTTTGTTTATTAGAAATAATGGAATACCTCTTTGAAAAACATTGGTACAAAATTTTCACCAGATACAAAAATGAAGACAAGAAATCATTCGTTTTTTTTAAAACAAGAAAAAAAGTTCTACCGTTGTAAATAAAGTTGTAATTATAAGAAAAAAACCGAAAATGCAAAGTACGTTGTGTCGCAAGCTTTACGCAAAATGGGTATATATACGACCGCTCTGCGCCGCCAATTTCATTCTTTTGCCTACTGTAACGCAGAGCAGGTCACGCTTCGATACGAATAAATCTGGCTTAAACTCCCAGATCTCGAGTCTTAGTAGTTGATTTGCCTCTGCCACCTTTCCTATCCTTCAATAATTATACATATACAACTGAGTTGGCGTAAACTCCCTGAGCTAAAATATATATCTATAATTCTCCTTCAATAGTTATAAAACTTTGACTTTTTTGCTCGTAAAAAGTAAAGTCCCATACAGTGATATTCGACGAAGGAATTGTCACTGAACTCCTCGGCTTAAACTCCTTGTCTTTCACGAGTAAAACCTCCTCTATCTATAACGCTCTTAGTGAGAGGTTTATCGTTGATATTTATAATAACAACGATTAACTACGTCCATGTCGGTCGATATATTTTATGTTCGACAGGGTGAGTGTGATATTTAGTGGAGATAAAAAATATGTCAGTTTGCAAATCAATTGAACCATTTAATTAAATAAAATCCAATAGAGAAAATATACTTTCCTAATAAACAAAAAAAATGACACATTTTTTCTTATTTAAAAATTGCCATGAAAATGGAATACTTTGAAGGTAAAATTTTGTAGAGTAAAATAATACTTAAAAATACCAAGTTTTAAATTTAGAATGAAATAAATTTTTTTTTACGTACATCTTTCAACAAAGAATTTTTGAACATACAATATAAAAAGTTTAAATCCTTAGAGAAATTGAAAAGAACAACTTGAATTATTCACTACTGATATGAGAAATTCTGGAACTCATATCAGCATTTATCTTATGTAGACATCACTCTCAACATTTGGAAACTATTATATTTCGAGGCGAGCAGGGTCTAAAGAATCTTACTTTTGTTTGCGACATATACTGTCAAATAATAAAAGTCATACACATAGTGGATTATTATAGAATAACTTTAAGAAAAATGAAAATTTCGGAAATAATTTTTGGGATACCTTAATATATTCGACAAATAGTGAAATGTCCTACGCGACTCGATCCAACAGAATAACATTGTAGTTGTGCATTTCTTTCGAATTCCAAGACAATCAGACACTCATTTCAGAACTTGTGATATATGTTTTCGATGTATTTTTTCACGTGGAACACGATCAGGTTATTAGTTTCACAAAAAAAAACTTACGTACATTAAAAGCACTGGAAGTCAAAAGCTTAATGTATATGATTCTCGAATGGACAAAAACCGTCGTTTTCTTTGTAAGGATGTATTTTTCGAACGCCGCATTTTGGCTAACTGCCGCTTGGCAAGAAGGTAGGTCAGGTGTTTCTGAAAAACATATCCAAAATTCGCGTAAATTGAGAGTGGGATTTTTGAGAAATTGAATTTTGAAAAAAAGTCATTTATTAGTTTCTCCGGATTTCCCGAAAAATTTCGAATTGAATGTCAAATCCAATGATATAACTTCCAAGTAGAGTAAATTACGCACATTTAAAAAAAAAATTTGCCCCGATAACTTAATTTGGGACCAAATGGCGGACGTTTGGAATTAGTGTACCATTTCAAATGCTGAAATAGCGTATTTGAAACGTAGACTTCCACATAGCGCCACTGGGCGCAAAAAACGTTTTTGAGATAAATGAAAGTGGACATATTTCTCCAAATTGAATATAGAATGATATCCCAAAGTTGGAAAAAAATCGAAGAGATCGATTTTTTTTTGCTGGGTGAATCCATTTAGAATGGGCCAATGCTGAAATTCAAGCAATCACAGCATTCGTTCCACACTCGATCGATTTTCTGGTAGGTGGAAACGCGAAAAAATCATTTTATAAATGGGTATTCTTCATTTTCCCGGTTATAAATTGTTTGGCCTTGGTTTTGGTCAAAATGCGTACCGGGTGGGGGGTGAGTCGCTAGATTTTTAATGACCGATTTTTGTGGCGATGAATATTTTTGAGTGCTCTTGAGCCCAATTGGGACCTTTGACGATCTTATGTAACTCTGGGAAAAAAATTTTAATTAAATATCACCACTCTGACATCTGATACAGCGAAGTGTAGAGGATAAGACTGTATACTTACTCCAAAAATGAAAATGCTACGCACACTTTTTTTGTTCAACTCAGTGGAAATAGTGTCATTTGTTAATTTTTTCAAAGTAATGGTGCATTTTTTGGGCTTTGCCGCCTGCAAATTGTCTTTATAACTGGTGACTGACAAATTAGGATTGTAAAATCGGTTTCCATTAGTTTTAACAACACACCTGAAAAATAAAAAGTTCAGATCAAACAAGACGGTCAATCGATTATGTAAACGTGAAAAGTTTATGAATATCTATCTTAAAAAAAAACTTTTGACAAAGTAAAAAGTTGCATGAATGCTACTTTTTACTAGAGTCAGTTCTATCTATTAACGATTAAAACAAAGTACCTGTCTTTTAAAAATTAAAATAATTATACTTCAATTAAATTCATTACTTTATTACTATGTATCGCTATTTTTTAATTACTTTACTTGTATCAATTTGGTGTAATCTTTGTAAGATGCGTCACGCCTTGAACGAACAGTGCTTCATGCAACCGATTGTTCACTTTAACGAGGAGGCTTTTCCAATCCCGGGTGAAGAACCATCTGAACCGAAAAAATATCTTTACATTTTTTACGACTTCGAAACAAGTCAGGATGAGCCTTTTCAAAATCATGAGAGCACTATGATTCATATACCTAATTTGTGCGTAGTTCAACAAGTATGTACCGATTGTCTCGAGTCGGAGGATTTAACTCAGTGGTGCGGGACGTGCGGCGTTCGTGAGTGTGTTTTCAAAGAAGATCCTGTGAAACAATTGCTTGACTGGTGTATACGTGAGAAATCAGTGTTCGAGAAAATCTTAGTTATCGCATATAACGCTAGGGCTTTCGACGCTCAGTTTATATTAGCCGAAGTAAGTAAACGGGCTGTACGAATCAAACCCAAAGTCGTACTCAACGGCAATAATATCGTTTTTATGAATATCGGTATCGTGAGATTTTTAGATTCACTGAACTATTTTCAAATGCGATTTGCAGCACTAGCCTCAGCTTTCGGCCTGCCCGAGAATACCGAGAAACAGTTTTTTCCACACTTTTACAATACTATCGAAAATGGTGGTACTGTCATTCAAGGATTGCCACCACACGAAATGCACTCGCCAGACACGATGTCGGAAAAAGATAGACAAGCATTCAACAGATGGTACGATAGAACTGCACCTAATTACGTTTTTGATTTTGACGAAGAGATCGTAGATTATTGCGGATTTAATGGATGTTGAAATTCTACGTCGCGCTTGCTTAGCTTTCAGACGAATATTTATGAATGTAGGTCGTACCGATCCATTCGTCAATGCAACGACTTTGACTTCCGCATGCTCACATTTGTTTCAAAAAAATGTTTTGAGAAACCAGACTATAGGAATAGTGCCCGCAACTGGATATTGGCGTGCCAATAAACTCGCAAATTGCGATCGAATGGCTTTTGATGTGCGAACGCGATATCGGACGTGAAATAATACATGCGGGGAGATCGCGTGAATACTTACTTCCAGAAGGTTTCATAGTCGACGGCTATCTGCCACCCAACGATGAAGACGAAAATCAAAAGGGTCAAGTTTTTGAATTCCAAGGCTGTTTCGTGCACGCGTGTCTCGAGTGTTTCCCGGACAATCGTGACCATAAAATTCATTTTGGTCGCACTCTCACTGAGCTCTACGAAAATACGAAAGGTAAAATTGAGCGAATGCGCGGACTCGGCTATACTGTACACGTCATGTGGGAATGTCAGTTCAACGCTATGAAAAAAGCAGATCGCGAGATAAGACAGTACGTAGAAACGCACCCTCTCGCGAGAAAGAGAGTTTTAAACCCGAGAGATGCGTTTTTCGGTGGGAGGGTCGAAAATTTGGTCACTTCCTATCAAGTCAAAGAAGGAGAAAAAATTATGTACTCTGACATTTGCTTGCTTTACCTTTGGGTGTGCAAAGGCGGTCGCTATCCACTCGGACATCCAAAAATATACGCTGGCGCGCAGTGCAACGAATTGACGAACAACGACAACAACAATCTGTCGAGAGTAGAGGGTTTGATCAAGTATCGCATTTTACCACCTAGCAATCTCTACATACCACTGTTAGGTTCGCGAATCAACGGACGGTTGGTATTCGGACTATGCAAATCTTGCTGGGGGGAAGAGCGTCAAGGCGAATGCACGCACGAGGTAGATCAACGTGCTTTTGAGAGTGTATTGGTAGCCGACGAATTACGAAAAGCAGTAGAGTTGAATTATGTTATTCTCGATATTTACGTCATTTGGCAGTATGAAATGACCATTTACGATCAAAACACGGGCGAAGGTGGACTTTTTACCGAATATATCAATCCATTTTTAAAATCAAGCAGGAAGCGAGTGGGTAGCCTAAAGATTGTCGAACGGATGCCGACAAAGAGCGTTACGTAAATGATTACGCGCGCGAAGAGGGTATACTACTGGAAAATTGGAAAATTGAGCGGAATCCAGGATTGAGACAAGTCGCTAAGCTGTGTCTCAATTTGTTCTGGGGAAAGTTCGGCCAGCGAGATAACTTGAAACAAACCGTTGTAATTAAAGATCGCGAGAGCCTCTTGAAATTATTGACGAGTCCTGACAGAAAAGTATTCGATATTTTCATCGTAAACGAAGAAGTTTTGTACGTTAGTTGGCGCCTTCGCGAAGAAGCGGTCGTGTCGGCTGGATATACTAACGTCATTATTGCCACGTACACGACTGCACAGGCACGGCTCAAGCTCTACGAGAGTTTGGAAAGATTGGGGAGACGCGTGTTATATTACGATACTGATTCATGCATTTTCGTCTCTCGCGGCGAAGACGGCGAATACTCGCCACCCACCGGTACGTTGCTCGGCGATTGGACAGATGAGCTCGAATGTAAAGGGCCACATGCGTGCATACGAACATTTATCTCGGGTGGACTAAAGTTTTACGGTTATCGTGGCGTTGTTCTTCGAACAGGTTTGCAATTCGAGTGTTGCAAGGTAAAAGGTATTACGTTGAATTACGCCAACTCACAGCATATAAATTTCGATAGCACAAGGGAGTTAATCGCACGCATATTCGACGTACGCGGTAATGACGAAGATGAAATCACGATAAGAATTACTTTCAGAGCTATAAGACGTTTACCTACGCATGAAGTTGTAACCAAAGATGAGACAAAAACGTGTAGAGTCGTGCTGCGAAAGAGACGTTACATCGCGCACGGATTGTCTTTACCGTACGGATACGTGGATGAACAGTTGTAAATGTAATATAATTTTATACCAATGTACGATGTTTAATAAAAAAAAGAAAAATTTAATTATTTGTTGATTTTCATTATTTCTTCGAGTGTGAATAAACTACCATGAAAGCGGCGCGCTCTCTCGCGATCAGCTGGTAGAGCGAGAGAGGCGGCGGGCGCGGCTCGCTCTCGTACACGCTGAGAGAGAGAATTGACTTTATTTATTTACATGGCTAAGGACGTTCACCAGGTGGCCCTGGCTAGGCCCTTATTAGCCAAAAACATGGTACAGTTACAACTTTAATAAATATACAGATTGTTAACGGATTGATACAATGAAATTTAAAAACAATCATCTTATAACTAGGAGTATAACTAAAATAAATACAATAAATAACTAAAATAAGTGACTAAGGTTAAGAACGTATAACACAGTTGATGTACGAAGCAAAGGAGGGCATGATTCACGTAGTTAGCGTTGGCCTTTGTTGGAACTGTCGATGGGAGCTCCCTGCTTTACCCGTTTCCGGAACATGCTGATGTAAGAGCTGGTGCATTCTAAAAAATGTTCGTGCAGGTAGGACTTGAAGCATGGTCGATCGAAGTCAGAGCGTATAAGATGCGGGATGCTATTCCAAATATATGCAGCGGTAATTCGAAAGGAGTGTCGGTAGTTATTTACTTCGAAAGCTTTGGATCGTGACATTGAGGGGGGACTTGCGTTTGCTGCCAGGATTGTCTAAATTTATAAAATTTATATGCGCCTTGAGGTACTTTGGCTCGGACTTGCACATAACTGAACCCATCAGGGAAACTGCGAGATATTCCTTTCTAAGAGGAAAACGAAGAATTTTTAACCCTTTATAGTCGGGTGAGATACTCTCGTAGATCTTAGTGCCGGTAACGAAGCGAATTGTTGCATTTTTTGTTATATCAAGCCTCAGACAAAGCTCGTTTGTTAGACCCATGTACAAGGGTGCGTAATAATCCAGGTACGGGAACACCAGCGCCTTAACGAGCATGGCCTTGATCGGTTGGGGGAAGAAGGATTGGTTCTTTCTAAGTCTCGCGAGCGCGGCAAAGCTCTTCATACTCACTTCGTTGCACTGGTTCCGAAGCGTGAGAGTCGGATCAATAATAAATCCAAGTAGTTTGAAAGAGTCTGTGTAATCTATGGATACGCCGTTTATTATAATCGGAGGAAGGTTTAGCTGGTGGAGCTGCTTTAGAAATCGTTCACTGCCGATCCAAGTGTACTGCGATTTCGTCACGTTGATTGCGAATCCGTTCGATATGGCCAGCCCCACAAATGACGCGAGATCATCGTTCATATTCTGGATGAGCGTAATGATATCCTTTAGTTTGAGGTAGAGCACTGCATCATCCGCATACTTGTGGTACCTACTGAATTTGATAGAGGAACCAAGGTCATTTATGGTCAGTGCATAAATGAGCGGTCCGAGGGCACTGCCTTGAGCGACACCGGAAGAGCGTGAGAGTACGGCTGACTTTGAACCGTCGGTAAGTTCGACGAATTGACTGCGCCCAGTGAGCGATGATCTAACCCAGTCGCATGCAATGTCCGCGAAGCCAGTGACGCGCAACTTCTCAGCCGCGAGGTTGATGTTCATGACATCGAACGCTCTGGTCTGATCGATGCCGACCATCAGGGTGACACACTCCTCATCTATGGCCTCTGATATCATCCATAATCTTTATAAGAGCTGTCTGCGTGCTGTGAGATTTTCTGAAGCCGGACTGGTAGGTGTCAAGGATATTGTTAGTAATGATGTATGACACAATTTGTTCGTGGGCAATGGTCTCAAATATTTTTGCTAGTGCGCAGAGCAGACTAATAGGTTGGTAGCCGTTCACACACGTGGGCTGCTTCTTTTTCGGGATCGGGCGGACTCGAGCTCTCTTCCAAGACGTTGGGTAGACACCAGTTTGTAGCGACGTGTTAAAGATGTTAAGTAGAGGGTCCATGATAACTGGTAAGCATTCTTTAAGGTGCCGTAGAGGTATCCCGTCGGGTCCCACTGCAATCGAGTGGACTTTTTTAAATGCCAAATGGACGTCATCGGCCGTGACAATCCGGAAATAGAATTGCTCATCTGGAGAAATTCTAACTGTTGATCGATCATCGTTGATTATCACATTGACAGGGGGTCCAACGAAGTGACGATTGAACTCATCCGGATCGACGGGCGGACTGACCACTTCTGTCTGGAGCCAATAATCTCGTCAACCATATTCCAAAGGGCTCGTGGAGATGGCATTTTACAGAATTTCTTCCTTAAGTATTCTGCCTTCGCCTTGTCGATAGTCGACTGTACATGATTTCGAAAATGATTGTAGTGCTGCCGGATCGCGACATCATGCTTTTTTCGTCTAACTTGACGCCAGGCTTTATTGCGCGCGTTTATGAGCTTGCAAATTTCGGCAGATATCCAAGGCAGCGTACACCTCTTAGGAGTAAATGAGGCAAACGGTGCATATTTATCGTAGACCTCGGTAAGCGCAGCTGAAAGAGAGAGCGAGCTCCCGCGACGCGCGTGTACAACGCGTGTGTATCAGCTCGTAACACACGCGAAGGCCGTACGTTATAAGCTTGTGTGCGCGCGAGCCCCGCTCCGCCCCGCGCCCGTGTGTGTACAAGCTGGTAACACACACGCAAGTCCGCGCTGACCAGTTGAAAGAGCACGGCCCCCGCGTCCGCGCCGCCGCGGCTGGGCCCCCGCGCGCGCGCGTTTGTACGATAGTGAGGCGGAGGGATAAAAAGATGCGCCAAGAGATGCTCAGTCAGTAGGTATCATGGACTTACGCTGGATTCACCCCTTCAGAGCTCTGGTCTGCGGGCCCTCGGATTGTGGTAAAACCATTTTCGTCAAGCGTTTTTTGACACACTTGCCATCCATGTGCGATATAACGTTCGACCGCGTGCTCTGGTATTACGGCAAGTGGCAAGATTCTTATCGCACCGATATGGTAGTCGGTGGCGACGCTTCGTCTGCGCCGAGTATAGAGTTCCGAGAGGGGCTTCCCAAGCCCGAAGATTACTCACACGATAACGACAAGAAGAAGCTGATTATTTTGAATGACTTGATGAAGGAGGCGAGCTGCGACGTCGTACTCGATTTATTTACCAATGGCTCGCATCAAAAAAATTTGTCGATCATTTATATCTCGCAAAATCTTTTTCACCAGGGAAAATCGCAGCGCGACATCAGTTTAAATACCAAGTATATGGTCATTTTTAAAAACCCTCGCGATCGAGCGCAAATCTCTCACCTAGCGAGGCAAGTGATGCCTCACGACGCTGGCTTCTTGCGCAAGGCATATATACGGATGCGACTAAGCCTCCTCACTCGTACCTCTTTGTCGATCTTTCGCAGAGCGCACAGGACGAGTTTCGGTTCCGTTCGAATATTTTTCCCGACGACCCGCGTCAATACGTATATCTACCAAAAAAATCCAAAATTCGCTAAATAAACGCGCGCTCTCGTTACCCGACTGCGCAGTAGCGCGACAGCAATGGATCAGGCAACATCGAGTGGAAAAGAGTCTAGTTTACCGTCGAAAAATTTCTCCAAGAAGCAAGTAGCCGTGCTAAACGCAATCTGCCACGCGGACACCGAACAGCGTAAGGCACTCTTGCGCACGGCCGACAAGGCACTCGTCAGGTGTATTTGTGAGTGCGCTTTGAACGTTCTACACGGACCGGTCGATCTCGAACATTTGCACAAGCGTCGCCTGTCTAAACACAAGTACGTGTTGCGCAAATTAACGAACGGATCACCAAAGCAAAAAGGTGGTGCCGCTGGTTGGCAGAGCAAGAAACACTTTATCGTGCAGAACGGCGGCGCATTTCTTCCCCTTCTTCTCGCCCGGATCGTTGGAACTCTCGTGTCAAAGTTATTCGGTGGCAGCAGCGGCTAATCGACGCTCGCGATAAAAAAAATGGAGAGAGCGCGCAAAATGGTCATCGTGCCCGAGGAGACTCTCGATCGCATGCAAGCTAATGCGCAACCAGCACCGACGAGCAAAAGTAAAACCGTAGAGCTAAAAACTGTACAAACACCCGGCGACAAATTGTCCAGGCTCGATGCGGAGATGTACGATATCTTGCACTCGAAAAAAAACAACGACGAGCGAGAAAAGAGCCAACAGTTATTGCAAATCTTAGATATTTATTTTTCAAAGAGGACTAGCGAAAAGACGAACGAGAATCGGACGACGAGGACGACAGCGACGACGATGCAGCGACTCCGCTATCGGAAAATCGAATCGATCGTCGAAAACATGGCGAAACCTCTCGCGAGAAAGGCACGCGAGCTGCTTCATCATCTGAAAAGCGTGGCCGCGGGTCGACTCACGTGGCATAACAAAGGCAACGTGCGTATCGATGGACACGGGATTATAAATTCAAACATCTCGGACCTCTTGAATTACGCGGTAAAATCAACGGCTAGCACGAGAGGTAAGAGGTTGCACGACGACGACGGACAGCTCGACGACTTACCCAAGGGACACATGACGTTTGTGAATTTAATCAAGTCCACGCAACCTCCGAAAGAGCTGGTCGGAAATGTCGCTCGTCACGAAGACCAAACGCAAGCGAGAGGCACCAGCGGATAATCGTCCGTTCGAAGTTTCGACAACACCTATTAGACCGACGAAACAGGCGCGAGGAGCATCAGTTTTGCGATAAACTTACGCGCCTGTGGTACGCAGTACACCCGCGATAATGATAAGCTTAGCAGTTGCTAAAAAAAGTGGTTGCGTTTCGATCTAGCTTGATATGGCAAGGAAGAAGAAAAAGAAGATCGCTCGATCAAAAAAAGAGCCGTCGAGCGAGTATGAAAAAGCATACTACGACCCGTCGCACGAGGCAGGCTACGCGGGCGCGCAAAACTTGCTACGCCTTAACGCTAACGGAAAAATATTGAGCAAAGAAGAGAAAAAACGCATCTACGATTAGTTGAGTAATCAAGATGCTTACACGCTACATAAGCCAGTCAAACGTAAATTTTCGAGACTCGCGTACGACATAAAAAATATCGACGATGTTTGGGAGTGCGATCTCATGCAGATGACCACGATCAAGGAAGACAACGAGAATTACTCTTATTTACTGGTAGTCTTGGAATGTTTGTCGAAGCACGCTTGGGTCGAGCCGCTCAAAGATAAGACGGGTACCAATGTCACCGCTGCGTTCGAAAAAAAATTAAAGCGTGCTGGAAATAGACGCCCAGGCATGATTCAATCCGATCGTGGCTCGGAATTCAAGCGTGCGCCCTTTCAAGCACTGCTGAAAAAATATGACATCGAGTTCAGATATCCGCGCAATCCCGATGTCAAAGCGGCAGTCGTCGAGAGACTCAACAGAACTTTGCGCGAGCACATTTGGCGATACTTTACGCATAAAAACACAAAAAAATGGATCGACGTCGTTCAACAAATAGTAAGCGCGTATAATCACAGCGTGCATAGCGGGACAAAGATGCGACCCAGCGACGTAAATCTCTACAGTGCCGCCTAAGAGCGCGCAAATTTACGAAAGCGAGCGGCGCGCAACGGCAATGGCTTTCCCAAGCGTGGTGCAAAGGCTAAATATCGAGTGTCCGATTACGTTCGTATCAGTCACACGAAGAACACCTTCGAACGTGGATACGAAAAAAACTTTAGCGAAGAGGTATTCGTAGTAAAACGCGTGACGTAGCGACAAGATATATACACGTACGTTTTGCAAGATTTGAATGGCGAGGAAATCGATGGTTTTTTTTACACCGCAGAATTGACGGGCGTCGGTAAAGAGCGTCTTGGAAACGACCAAAAGTTCGAAGTCGAGGAGATTCTGCGCAGCAAGGGCCGCGGCAAAAACAAACAATACTTCGTGAAATGGCGAGGTCGGCCGCTTTTTTCGCATCGTGGGTACAGGCCAGTGACATAGAAAAAATATAAACACGTCGGTGTGCCTGCACTCGCAACTTTGGTTAGTCAGAAGTAGTGGGGGAAAGGAGCAGTAGCAGTAGCTACGAAGCAGAGAGAGAAAGGAAGAGAGAGCGGCGCGCGCTATAATGAAATACGAAGATTTTTACTTGGTGCTTCCGAGCAACAGCAGCATGCGATTTTTCTCTGAAAATACAACTAGCTGCTATACTACACACTTGCAACGCGAGATAAGATTGCACGGCGATTGGCGCGTTTCCCTGGCTGAAATGCATATTCCGTGCACGATGATGCACGTGGAAAAATCGGATGCTTATTATAGATTTCAAAGCAGCGGTCTTATGGAAGAGCTGATTCATACGCAAGGATCGATGGCGTTTGGCATTTACGACAGCCTAGAAATGCTGGCGAGCGAGATCATCAATGCTCCGATGGTGAGCGAGCATCAAAAACTCGAACCTGCGGAAAATCAAAGGGGATTTTACATGTTGCGACGTACTTGTAAATGCAAGGACACTCACATCATGCAGTACAGTGAAAAAATTCGTCGTGTTTTTGGCTTCGAAAACGAGCGCGCGCGTATACTTGGTAGTCTCGATACCGAAGAGAAAACTGACAACGTCATCGTCGGTACTCGTCCTGCATCGCTTGCTCGCGCACTTGTCGATCAGTTGTACGTTTACTCCGATATCTGCACACCGTACACCGTCGGCGACACTCAAGCATTGCTCTTACGCATCGTGGCCTTGGATAATTCTAATTACAGATTCGACAGTAACGGTACAAAAAATTTTGCGCCGAGACATTACGTGCCTTTACTTCACCATTCGTTTCAAAGTATCGTTATCGATATAAGAGATTCACAGGGCAATCCTGTTCCATTCGAATACGGAACTCTCACGGCGACGCTACACTCCGAGAGATTACGCTAAGTCCGTTCAAGATATCACACTATATGCGCTATTACGACGACCAAGCTGGTGGTGGTGGGGTTAGAAACGTGTATGTCGGTTCCAGTTATCAACGCGGAAGAGGTGTGGGCGCATTTTTAAGTGGATTAAAGAGAAAGATTCTCCCGTACTTAGCCAGTGGTGCAAAGGCTGTCGGCAAAGAAGCTGTGCGCGCAGGTATAAATGTACTCGACGACGTTACCAAAGGAGGAGTCGGTTTCAGAGAATCGGTGATTACACGTGCGCAAGAATCGAAAAGAAATCTCAAGAGAAAAGCAGCTGAAAAAATCTCCGAAATGATGAACGGCGCAGGGTATAAGAAATCTACTCGCAAAAGGAAGCGACAGTCCAAAAAGACACGCGGATCGAGCAGCACGTCTGCAGCGCGCAAAAGAGGTAAAAAAAAGCAAGGTTCGGCGACGAAGAAGAAGAAGAGTACAAAGAAAAAGCCAACATTGAGGGCTGTCACCGACATCTTTGGACCTAAGTAAAAATGGCTTTTTTGCATACGCACTCGACAGAGTGCATGTCGAGTGAACTCGACTTATTTTCGCTTCCGTCTACTCAAACCGCCATAGAGAGCAGTAATTTCATGTACTACAAGCCAATTTTGTCCATCTCCGAAGTAAACGACGCGTCCCTCGAATTCGTAGTCCCGAGCGCCAGTGAATATTATTCGGATTTAGCACATACGCAACTATATGTTCAGGCGAAAATTTTACCAATCAATGACGAAGCGGCCGACAATCTGCTAGGTGCACCGGTTAATAATTTCTTACATTCCATGTTCAATCAGGTTGATGTATTTTTCAATTTTAAATCAAAAACAAATCAGCCCACTATCGAACGCGTATCCGTATCGAGCCTGCATCGAAACATTGCTTAACTATGGTACAGATGCAGAACCTTCGCATCTCACTATGACCCTCTGGATCGACGACACTGCATATCATTTCGAGGCCGCGCCCAATGCTCGTGGTACGCATGAAAATACCTGAATGAACTATCGTCAACAGTACACAGTCGGTGAAAGAACGATTGATCTCATCGGACATCTACACTGCGATATTTTCAATCAGGATAAAATGCTTAATTTGAATGGTGTCGAAATGAGCGTACGTCTCGTTTGCAGTAAAGATGCGTTTTGTCTTATGGACACCTCTCCCGATGGATGGTTCAAAGTACAGATCAAAGAAGCTACTCTCATCGTGCGAAGAGCCAAAATTAGCCCCGGGATTCTGCTTGCACACGCCAATACGCTCGCGAAAGCAACAGCCAAATACCCGCTTACTCGAGTCGAAGTCAAATCGTTCACTATGCACACTGGCGTTCTCGGAAAATTCCGGATTGAATGTCAAATCCAATAATATAACTTCCATGTAGAGTAAATTACGCACATTAAAAAAAAATTTGCCCCGATAACTCCATTTGTGACAAAATGGCGGAAGTTTGGAATTAGTGTACCGTTTCAAATGCTCAAATAGCGTATTCGCAACGTAGACTTCCACATAGCGCCACAGGGCGTAAAATACGTTTTGGGGAAAAATGAAAGTGGACACATTTTTTCAAATTGAATATAGAATGATATCCTAAAGTTTGAAAAAAATTAAAAAGAAGCTTGAAAAGACATCGATTTTTTTTTTGCTGGGTGAATCCATTTAGAATGGGCCTATAGATTGATCGAGTGGCAAGTTGTTTAGTCACACACGCTACCTAAAAATCTGGACAGCTGAAAGGATCTCGGCTGACGCCTCGAGCGGGTAAAACAGCGCATCGCGTGTACGCGAGCACTTCAGTCTCTAGGCTATACATGCGCTACTGTACTCCCTGCTGAGAGGGCGTACAGAAGCAACTGTACGCCCAGTGTGACGAATAACTAATTCTCACACTCGAGTTCTGCCTCGAAAAACACGAGTGTTGACAAGCTGATATCGTCTCTTGTCAGAGCGATACGAGTTGGGAGCTGCTGCACTTTTGCATCCTTTCAGCTGTCCAGATTTTTAGGTAGCGTGTGTGACTAAAAAACTTGCCACTCGATCAATCTATAGACCCATTCTAAATGGATTCACCCAGCAAAAAAAAAATCGATGTCTTTTCAAGCTTCTTTTTAATTTTTTTCAAACTTTAGGATATCATTCTATATTCAATTTGAAAAAATGTGTCCACTTTCATTTTTCCCCAAAACGTATTTTACGCCCTGTGGCGCTATGTGGAAGTCTACGTTGCGAATACGCTATTTGAGCATTTGAAACGGTACACTAATTCCAAACTTCCGCCATTTTGTCACAAATGGAGTTATCGGGGCAAATTTTTTTTTAATGTGCGTAATTTACTCTACATGGAAGTTATATTATTGGATTTGACATTCAATCCGGAATTTTCCGAGAACGCCAGTGTGCATAGTGAACGATTTGACTTCGACTCGAGTAAGCGGGTATTTGGCTGTTGCTTTCGCGAGCGTATTGGCGTGTGCGAGCAGAATCCCGGGGCTAATTTTGGCTCTTCGCACGATGAGAGTAGCTTCTTTGATCTGTACTTTGAACCATCCATCGGGAGAGGTGTCCATAAGACAAAACGCATCTTTACTGCAAACGAGACGTACGCTCATTTCGACACCATTCAAATTAAGCATTTTATCCTGATTGAAAATATCGCAGTGTAGATGTCCGATGAGATCAATCGTTCTTTCACCGACTGTGTACTGTTGACGATAGTTCATTCAGGTATTTTCATGCGTACCACGAGCATTGGGCGCGGCCTCGAAATGATATGCAGTGTCGTCGATCCAGAGGGTCATAGTGAGATGCGAAGGTTTTGCATCTGTACCATAGTTAAGCAATGTTTCGATGCAGGCTCGATACGGATACGCGTTCGATAGTGGGCTGATTTGTTTTTGATTTAAAATTGAAAAATACATCAACCTGATTGAACATGGAATGTAAGAAATTATTAACCGGTGCACCTAGCAGATTGTCGGCCGCTTCGTCATTGATTGGTAAAATTTTCGCCTGAACATATAGTTGCGTATGTGCTAAATCCGAATAATATTCACTGGCGCTCGGGACTACGAATTCGAGGGACGCGTCGTTTACTTCGGAGATGGACGAAATTGGCTTGTAGTACATGAAATTACTGCTCTCTATGGCGGTTTGAGTAGACGGAAGCGAAAATAAGTCGAGTTCACTCGACATGCACTCTGTCGAGTGCGTATGCAAAAAAGCCATTTTTACTTAGGTCCAAAGATGTCGGTGACAGCCCTCAATGTTGGCTTTTTCTTTGTACTCTTCTTCTTCTTCGTCGCCGAACCTTGCTTTTTTTTACCTCTTTTGCGCGCTGCAGACGTGCTGCTCGATCCGCGTGTCTTTTTGGACTGTCGCTTCCTTTTGCGAGTAGATTTCTTATACCCTGCGCCGTTCATCATTTCGGAGATTTTTTCAGCTGCTTTTCTCTTGAGATTTCTTTACTGCTGAGGACGTATAGAAGGTACTGTACGAGGGTGTGATGAAAAACCGTATATTGCACTCGGGAGTACAAGTAGGCAAGCAATCACGGCGTAAATGCCGACCTCGCTTCGCTCGGTCGGCAACATCACGCAGTGCCTACATCGCCTGCTGTACTCCCTCGACGCATAATGTACTATTTCGATGCCAGGCCGGTCACTCCGTGAGAAAACTGTGAGTAAGTTTTCTCATAGACCGAGCAGCCCGACATGCGATAGTCAGTGACCGAATGTAGTATTATCAACTGAAATTTTTGATTTAGATGAAGAGGGGAAAAAAGTAATTTTTTTAGAAAAAAACACGTAATAATTGGTGTCATCATAAGCATAGTGAGTTTTTTTACTTACGAAAATTTATGATTTGTCTCAACATGCATAAACTTTATCGTAGGATTTGACTGCACATTCGACAATACTAAATACCCCACACTCTGAGGTGTTTTCTCTAATACTGACTGGAAGAAATCGGGGGTTGAAGAAGTTTCTGTAATAAAATTTTTTATCATTTTATCAAATCTCTGATAATAACCATAATCAGTAGATAGATCAATAGAAAAATCTCAAGTGTTTTCCCCCAAACTAAGTCAAAGATTTTGACAAAGGAATAAAAGTAGTTTGATATTCGTATTTCTCGCGATTTGTCATATCAAATTAAAAAAATCGCAAAAGCAAAACGTTTTACTTTTCGCAAAGGGCCCTCGTTCCCAAATTAATGTTTAATAGAAAAATGATTAATGCATCTTGTTCGTAAAAAAATACGAAATAAAATTATACAATTTCAAAATTAAAAGTTAAAAGGGTAACAACGACATTATAAGTATCATTTTGCTAATCATGTTGCTAGATCTTTATAATAATTAGGCGCGTGAAAAATCGTACAAAATGAAAGAAAAGGTCCTCCATTTTACGTTATAGCAAGACCTAAATGTGATTTAATTAACGTTGAAAGGTCGTTGGATTATAGCTGTGGGGCGTTAGAGGCCATTTTTACGATTATTCATCAAAACTCTTTAATATACATGGTCATATAAATGTCTATATAGTTTCCATCGATACAGAAATAAAAAGGGTCCTTCATTTCACGTTATAGAAGATTTAAATGTGATTTAATTAATGTTACAATGTCGTTGGACCATAGATATGGGGTGTTGGAGGCCATTTTTGGGATTTGTCATCAAAATTCTTTAATGTACATATTCAGATAATTGTCTGAGTTTCTATTGATATATGAATGAAAAGGGTCCTTGATTTTACGTTATAGAAAACTGTGATATGATTTAGTTAACCTTGGAAGGTCATTGGACCATAAGCATGGGGCGTTAGAGGCCATTTATTCGATTTTTCATTAAAATTTCCTTGACATACATGGTCATAAAAATCCCTAGTGGGCCTTTTCGACAATGGAATAAAAACGGTCTTTTATATAAATCACTCATTTAAAATTGAATATGCAGCTATAGAGCGCTACGATCGGAAGGTCCATGCGGCATGCATGCAGTCCATCGACACTATAATAAGTACATGATGCAGCCTCAGCTTAGCATACGCCATATAAACAATACGAAATCAAGTGTAGGTTACCCTTTCATAATTCGTATTATTAATCTCATAATCAGATTGGATGTCATTGTCAAATTGAATCTCATAGTCAGATTGAATCTCATAGTCAGATTGAATATATCACGGTAGTAACAGACAGGTCTGGAAACTCTCATGGGGTGTGTTCCCTTATTGGAAGAAAAAAGTTTCTTTTTTTTCGCCACGGCTATGTGGGCGCTAGTATCGAGTAGTAAGCATACCTACGATGAAATTATAGGAGTTTCATCTTATATATGTCGTACAGAGCGTGAGCGTGAGGTATAGTCACTGACTTGTTACTTGTCATCCTTATCTTCTGGGCAACTACTGGGCAACTCGATCGCAGTGCTGCCCACGCGGCCGTTTTAGAAAGTAATCCTTGGAACAATAAGGGAACAACCCCCACCATGGGACTTTCCAGACCTGTCCATACTACCGTGAAATATAACGTGGTTTGTTTCTTAATTCTCGAGCTCACTCACAGTTGTCTGCACTCCGCGAGCGCAGCACTGCTCTACTTGGTGGACAGTTTTGGAAACTTTTGTTAACCGTCAAGAGCCTTAGCACCACGGTCGCATATACAAGTTTGGAAACTCCAGTGGCGGGAGATGTTCACTTATCGTAGTCAAAAAGTATTTTTTTCCACGGTTACTGAGTGTTAGTGTCGAGTAGTAAGCATACCTTCAACATAACTATATCCGTGATTAACGTATGAACTTATTGTATTTGGTATAATCACCTTTACTCTATCCAGTCGACTAATCGACCACAGCGCTGCCCTAGTGGCCATTTTAAAAAGCATACCTGGAAACTATAAGGAAACATCCTCCACCACGGGACCACGGGAGTTTGCAGACCTGTATTGGGATTGGTGGTCACGTGATGAGAGTGGTGGGGCAAGTAGACTTCAATACATTGCGAGCATAGGGAGCAAATGTGTTTTTCGCCTCTATCTCCAAATTTTGAGTCGTTATGCAATTTTTAGACAGAGAAATTTATTTGCCTTATTTTTTAGAATTTTTTAGTGAATTAAAAAAAAAAAATTGAAAAAAAAATTTTTTTTTGCTATGAAAAAATTTTAAAAAATAAGACAAACAACTTTCCTTATATAAAAGTTTCTCAAAAGTTTCTTAATTTTAAGCTACAGTCGAAAAACACATTGGCTCCCTATGCTTGCAATATATTGAAGCCTACTTGTTTTATTTATTATTTCCTTCATTTTGGTTGCATATTATGTAAATGCATCATTCAGTTTTGATTATTCAGAATTCATCAATCCTAATTTCTTAATACAGTTTGTACTTCAGTACTAATATTACTGACCGGGTAGTATTTGTTTCAATAATTTAACCGTTAAGTGATTAGTGATTATTATATTGGAAATTGATTTTTTAATTGAATCTTTGTATTGGAGAACAGCGCTGGAATATTATCAGATGAGTAACATTTTTTTCCTTATTATTTTTATGCTTAATATAGACAAATTTGTATTTTGAGAGTAAATAGATAATTAGATATTTACCATCACATTGATGGATAAAATTCTTTGTGTATTTTTTTTACTTTTTTTCAGGTGTTATTGAGGACTCATACAGCTGGCCTGATTTATGTAAGTACTGATTGTTGAAAATGTTTTAGCATATTTTTGTAACAGGAATATAAGAATATATCTAGCATATTAAAACTGGTATTAGTGTAAATATTAAAAAAAACAGATTGTACATGTACATGGATTTTTGTTTGGAAAACCATATTAAAATACGGTGCTATATTACAATAAAAATTTAATTTAGAAGTTTATTTAGTACAAGCCGAATTATAAAGAAAAAAATGGAAAATATGAATAGACAAGGAATGAATCACGGTGAAAGTAATCTAACTGAACAACAAGAGTTAGATAAGAGTATTTTAAAACAAAAACTAATACAGGAATGTTGAAAGAAAATGAAACCAGTAACTATTTAGATGAAGAAACGCAAAATAGATTAAATAAATTACCAAGAGGTCGCATTCGTTCAATCATTAAAACAGATATTGAGAATAATTTGATTAATCAAGAAGCTGTATTTTTAATAATAAAAGCTACAGTAAAGAAATATTTAAATTCTTATAATAAGCCAATCACTTGATTAATTAGTTTGAAATGATTTTTTAAATACGTTTTATAGGAATTATTTATTAGTGCACTTGCAAAGGAATCTTTCTTATAAATATGTGGCGACTTCCCCCCAACGCGCTGAAGCAGCGCCAGCCGGCGCCACACTCAATCGAGAGAGACGGCGAGAGCGAAAGCAAACGATAGTCCCGCGGCAGTGCTATTGAGTCAATCAGACTAGCTACTCACGTCCGACTTAACACGATTACCGGCTCGTTCAAACTCTGGCAACTGACGCTCACTGCCTTTCGACATTAATCGCGCGAGTGAATCAAACATTACTGTATCTTAAAGTACATCGCCACAGCTCTGGCGTTTGGAGCTTGTCATGTTTATTTGTAAATAGTTATCAAGAACCTGTAATTAAATCAACTTAAAACTATCGCTGGATTCATTCGCCATTTTGCCTTTCCTTAACCGCAACTCACGAGAGCAGGTCTGGCGCGCATAGCGACTCTATGCCTAGCTCGTGCTCTTTCTACACACATTTACATTGGTGACCCCGACGTGACTTCAAGATGAAAGTGCGCGTGCAATTTGCGAAAAGGTCAGTAAAAAAAAATGAGAAATAGTGAAACAAAAACTTCTCGAAAATTCCAGAAATCTCGTGACGTCAGCCAGTAACTCACGAACTCGCCGGAAGTGTCGGACTAACTCTCTTCTGCGCATGACGGAACTGCGTGGCAGTTTCTCGAATATTTGCGAGCGCGAACAGGAAGTGCTAAAAGTAACGAATTTTTGTTTTCATGAGCGCGTGGTATGCCTCTTGAGCGTTCACCTCAGTTCTCCACGCCGAAGGCTCCAGCTCGCACCCAGTCTTCACAGCTCAACCCCGCAGCCGTAGAAACCGACTCACCTGCGTGGGACCACTCCAGCGATTTCGAAGCAACGCTAAATTCGCCGAGAACTCACAACGCAACGTCGCAAAGAGAATCATCAGATCCCGCAGCCATTTTCCCATCAGCTCGCCGGCTCGCTTTCACTGTTGAAATGCCGCACACACAAGATGGAGGAAACGTTTTGCCTATCGGGGCTTGTAAAATTTTGCCTTTTTGGACCGACAACCCCGAGCTATGGTTCAGGCAAACAGAGTCAACTTTTCAGTTGCATCGCATAAGGTCCGATGAAACAAAGTATCATCTAACCATTGGCGCAATGGATCCGTCCGCACTGGGGCTCATTGACGACATCCTCAGAGAAGAGCCCGCTGCGGACCGTTACGAAACGCTCAAATCGCGTTTAATCAAACGCTTTGGTGCCTCTAAAGAAAAGAAGTTGGAAAAAATGCTAACCAGCATGGAACTCGGTGACCAGAAGCCATCCCAAGCCTACCGGCAGCTGCAGTCGCTCGCCGGAGATTTTGCCTCGGAGAAATTGCTACGTGTAAAATGGCTAAGTATGTTGCCACGTAACGTACAATCAGTTCTCAAAATTTTCAAGGACATCAGCGTAGAGGAGCTTCTAGAACATGCCGACGCCATTGTTGAGACACCATCAGCGCCACCTATCTTTGCACTCGACTCAACCTCAAATGTCGATGCCGTTCAAAACAGAACTTCAGACTTAGCTGAAATCAAAGCATTACTTTTACAGCTCATCGAAACTATGAGACAGCGGCCAGTCGACGGTGCAGGCAGTTTTACTCAACAACGCCAGCCCGGAGCCAATGACTCGCAAGGAGGCAATCGGCAACGCAACCGCTCAAACGTCCGAGCCAGGCCTCACACCAATGGTATTTGTTACTACCACAACAGGTTTGGAGCAGCAGCGACGCGGTGCAACCTGCCTTGTGCCTTTGCTACTCAGCAACAGCGCCCGTCGGAAAACCAGTAAAGCTGCTGTCTGCTTCAGCAACAGGCAGCAGCCCCTCTACAGCTCAAGTTGCCGCATGCCGGCCATGGAAGGAAAACAGGCTAATCGTCCAGGACCGGATCTCGGACATACGTTTCCTCATCGACAGCGGATCTATTGTATCAATATTGCCTTCCGCTGGAAACTGTGCCAACGAGTCCGCCGACTTATGCCTCTCCGCCGCAAACGGTTCACCAATCCGAACCCGAGGACGCAAAATCTTGCAACTGGATCTCGGATTGCGAAGAACTTTTCCATGGTCATTTGTGCTAGCAGACGTGAAGACTCCAATAATCGGAGCTGACTTCCTCTCCTACTACAACTTGTTGCCTGACCTGAGAAACCGAAGGCTGCTGGATGAGACTACACTTCTCTCCACGCCCGGAAACATTAGCCAGATGCAGATCCAATCCATCGTGGCCACTTCTCCTCTGCGTGCGGCGCCTGCCTCCTCCTGTTCTAGCAAGGTATTTGACAAACTTGTCGAAGAAAATTTCAGACGATTCATCGCCATCGATGGACTGGTGACAGGCCCAACTGCCTCAACCTTTCACCACATAGTGACAACAGGTCCACCAGTCTTCTCAAGGCCTCGTCAAATGTTGGGTGAAAAACTCAAAGCGGCTAAAGCAGAATACACTGAGCTGCAGAGAACAGGTGTCATACGGCCCTCGAGCAGCCCATATGCCAGCCCAATTCACATGGTCAAGTCCAAATCAGGTAAACTAAGGCCCACAGGGGATTATAGAAACCTAAACGCCCAAACAGTGCCTGATAGGTATCCGATTCCGAGGATATACGACCTATTACTACAATTACATGGAAAAACAGTCTTCTCTACGATAGACTTGAAAAGAGCTTACTTAAAGATACCCGTGGCTCCCGAAGACGTTCCAAAGACTGCTATAACGACAACTTTTGGACTCTTTGAATTTTTAGGAATGCCTTTAGGATTAAAAAATGCAACGCAAACCTTTCAGCGCTACATGAATAGCCTCTTTGGGCACCTGGACTTCGTTGCAGTTTACTTAGACGACCTTCTCGTCTCTTCAAAGGATGATCGTGAGCACGCTTCTCATCTACAGACCGTCTTCGACATCCTCTTCACAAACAAGCTCAAGATAAACTGGGACAAATGTAGTTTTGCCTTGAAGGAAGTCACCTTCCTCGGATTCCTTGTCTCATCCTCAGGCTTCAGACCTCCGCCTGAAAAAGTCAACGCGATCCTCGAGATCCCAAAGCCAGCGACGGTGACAGAGCTGAAAAGTTTTTTAGGTGCCTTAAATTATTTCAGAGCTCTGATCCCGCATGCAGCTGAAGCACAGTCTCTCCTCAATGAAAATGCCAAGTCTACGAAGAAACGGGACAAGACGCCCGTCGTTTGGACACCACAGCTTATTGCAGCCTTCGAAGAAACAAAAGAATCTCTGGCGAAAGCGACCTCGTCTGCCTTTTTGAATCCACACGCCACCATCGTCCTCACAGCTGATGCCTCGTCAACCGCCATAGGCGGATCATTGGAGCAGCATGCGGACGGGAAGTGCCTGCCTCTCGGATTTTTCTCCAGGAAGTTATCGCCAGCTGAGAAGAACTACAGTCCATACGACCGCGAGCTCTTGGCCATCTTCGCAACACTAAAAAACTTCGCGCATATAGTAGAAGGAAGAGCATTCATCATTAGAACTGATCACAAGCCGCTGATCAAAGCTTTCCAGCAGCGACCAGAGAAAGCTTCACCAAGACAGTTACACCAACTAGATTATATAGGACAATTCTGTACCACAATTGTGCATATTCCCGGCGAAGAAAACGTTGTTGCAGATGCCTTGTCGAGGATATGTACAATCAACATGCCTACCAGACTGGACTCAAAGACAATTAGTGATGCCCAAGCGGAAGTATCGGCTTCTCAGTCAGACGAAAACCTAACCTCTCTAACGCTTCAACCTTTAGATATCGACGGCTGTAGAATAATGTGCGACGTCTCTTCCGGAACCGTGCGACCCTATCTGCCTTCTTCAATCAGGCGCACGGCTTTCGAGGTAATACACGGACCGGCACATCCAAGCGGTCGAGAAACAGCTCGTAAACTTCGTGAAAAATTCGTCTGGCCTGGAATACGTAAGGACGCACTTGCCTGGTCGAGGGAATGCCTTGCCGGCCAGAAAGCTAAGATACATCGGCACACAAGAAACCAGCCTGTCAGCATTGAAGTACCAGAATCACGATTTAACCACATTCATTTAGATTTAATAACCATGCCTTTAGTCAATGAACACAGGTATTGCCTTACAATAATTGACAGATTCACCAGGTGGCCGCAAGCGATCCCGCTAAAAAACCAGTCAGCTGAAGTCAGCCCGTGCCTTCTATGCAGGATGGATCGCAATCTTCGGGACTCCTCTCACGATAACCACGGACCAGGGAGCGCAGTTCGAGTCAGCCCTATTCAGCTCGCTAGCTAAGATCATCGGTGCAACTCGACTTCGGACCACGCCGTACCATCCGCAATCAAATGGTATGATAGAGAGATGGCATCGGACACTTAAAGCTGCCTTAATGTGCCAACCTAGTTATCATTGGATCGACATGCTGCCTACCGTCCTGCTTGGACTTCGCACTGCCTACAAAGAGGATTTGAAGGCCTCGCCCGCGGATCTTACCTTTGGCACGTCTATTAGAGTGCCTGGCGAGTTCTTCGTCCCTCAAGACCAAGCACCAGACCCGATTTCTTTTTTAGATCACTTAAGAAGACATTTCAGAGTCATCAAGCCATCACCCACGTCACATCACATAAAGCCGAAACACTTCATGCATGGGGACTTGCGAACGTGCACCCACGTGTTCAAACTCGGAGCGCCAGTCAAACCACCGCTGACCCCGCCTTACTCAGGTCCGCATAGAGTGATCGAGAGGCTAAATGATCAACGCTTTGTAATAGACGTGGATGGATCGCCGCATACAATTTCGACCACGAAACTTAAACCTGCCTACCTCGCAGCAGAGGAAACTGCGAGCACACAACCGCAAGGAAACATTTCTTTTCAGTTCCAATCACCAGCAGCACAGCCTAGCCAAGAGTCTACACCTCAGCAGAGCACTGCGGAAGACATTGCCTTACCAAGTTCGTCTCAAAGTACCGTGCCTTCTCAAGGGATGCCTTCAAATCAGGCATCTTCCAGGGAGGGAGTGGATGTGGCGACTTCCCCCCAACGCGCTGAAGCAGCGCCAGGCGGCGCCACACTCAATCGAGAGAGACGGCGAGAGCGAAAGCAAACGATAGTCCCGTGGCAGTGCTATTGAGTCAATCAGACTAGCTACTCACGTCCGACTTAACACGATTCGTTCAAATTCTGGCAACTGACGCTCACTGCCTTTCGACATTAATCGCGCGAGTGAATCAAACATTACTGTATCTTAAAGTACATCGCCACAGCTCTGGCGTTTGGAGCTTGTCATGTTTATTTGTAAATAGTTATCAAGAACCTGTAATTAAATCAACTTAAAACTATCGCTGGATTCATTCGCCATTTTGCCTTTCCTTAACCGCAACTCACGAGAGCAGGTCTGGCGCGCATAGCGACTCTATGCCTAGCTCGTGCTCTTTCTACACACATTTACAAATACACCCATCAATCTAAAAAAAAATAGTAGAAAAATCAGATATACAGAATGCTTTTGATAATATCAATGCCTTAATATTTCTAGATGGATATCAGTAGATTGTAAACAATGTAAACTATAGTAGAGTTTCAATATACTAGATTTTTCAAAATATATGTTTGAAATATTGACGCTTGATAGCATTTAGAGTATGTGTCCCAATTACCAGAACCTTAATGATTCAATCTACCAAACATCAGGATTTTAGGCTGTATATAATTTATAAAGTTACGATAGAACATTATTATAGTATCAAATTATTCAATATTTACTGCAGCATAATTTAGAAACTGATAGATACAAAAAATGTACCTTATTTGAATTTGAATCACAACTGGTAATTCATTTAAGAAAACACAGAATATATAATTATTTGTCACCTAGCTTTCATGTATTGCCCAAACTTATTAGATTGAATTAAATTACAGATCTTGGTAATTGGGGCAGTGTTAGGCATTAGTATATTTACCGTATTTTAGTAATTTTAATTTTAAAATATCAAATAAAAGTATATTTTTTTTATAAACAAACCATTTCATTGTATTGATACTATTGATTCATTGAGCAATTAACAGTTATCTTAGTATTCTGTGGATAATCCAACTATAAATATGGAATATTACAATTTCTTAATGAAGTTTAAATTGCAATAGCTCTTGCAAAAAATACAAAAAATTTACTGTATCACAACAAATATATAAAACCACATAAGTTGTCTTATTACAAAATACATTTTTTCAGTATAAATTATGAAATTAACTATTTTTATGAAATAATAAAGAATTGGCACGCATTGATTTATAAGATGCCTCTATTTTTAAGTAATTATTTGGTAATAGTATGAGGTTTAATAACATATATTTATTGAAAATAAACTATTTGGTAATAGTATGAGATTTAGTAATGTTTTTTTATTAAAAATATAAAAAATAATGCCTAGATGATTTGTTACAATATGGATAAAAGATAGAAAAATATTTGGATTTATAATAAGAATTTATGAAAATTATTTTATATATAGATAAATTTTTGGTATTTGGTGAGTTCTAAATGCTTGAAATTGATGTGAAATCAGTGTGAATTAGCAGGTGATTTGATATTATCAAATAATATAAGAGTGAAATGCTTGTGTTATTGGAAATATGGGTGGCCCGTACGGACGGACTAGACTCCTTGACCAGTTATGACCGATGGAGAAAGACTTCTTTAAACATACAGAACTCAATTCCCAATTATACGGAAAAAAATTTTTTGTGTCAAACCTAAAGGGCTCTCGCTCAGGTATCTTAAACCATTGTTTTTGACAAAACAATGGTTCTAATGGGAACGAGGGCCCAAAAAAAACGCCAAAATTGGTTAATTAGAAGCCAAGATAAGTGGATGTAAATAGCGCGTAGCGATTTGAAACTAGCCGACCCCGTTTTTAGTCGGAGCGCCGGGCTCCCCTCATCACTGCTCACCACTGCCACTCTGACGCCGTGGAGCGGATTTTTCTCTTCTTGTCCATTTAATTGTAGAATAAATATACGAGTGAAGTATGTTTTGTTAAAGGATATGTAAAGTACTCCTCAGTTCGAAGAATACAAAGGCATTTTTTTTTTCGTAAAATTGTGATTCAATAGCCTTGTATACCTTTTACTTTCATACTTCATAACTCGGGATAAAATCGTTAAAATTGAACGTATGAGACGTCAAAAGATTTCTTTTTTAAGCATTTTACAACGAATTTTCCAAATTTCGATTCCATCAAAAACTCGCGAAGATATTCCACTTGTTTATAACATCAAAAAAAGTCATTTTTTTTTATAATATACAGGTAGATTAATTTAAAAAAATCGTCATTTAAATCACGGGATATGATAGTTTAAGTCTTAAAGTACATGTAAAAAAATCGGCACCACTGTCAATGGTTTGTATATGCGTTAATGTTATTGCAAAAAAGCTTATATCATTAGCATAAGCCTTATAAACAAATGCGATAATTCAGTAACTAGAAAACATATCGGACTGATTCTTTTATCGTTCGATTCGTGAAAGATGAACGTTTTTAAAAAATAAATCATCCTGAAGGTGCCTTAATATTGTCAATTTAAATTTCAATGCAAAAAAGAGCTTTTTTTGAACCATTTTTTTTATTTATTTTGCTACTGCGGCTGGTGCACATTGAAATTAATAACAATGAACTATGTCATTTTATAGGAAATTTCACGCTCTACAACTTCAATCATATACATATTTATCCGTATGTGCTATATTTTACGAGTAAAATGGGAAAATGCGTCGAAAAAAGTCATTTTTTTCCACTTTTTACCTTTAAACATTTATTTTGCAAAATGAACCGCGAAATTTGCGGTGCTGACCATAGTACGTTATTTACTATATTATTTTCGAATGATTAGAGCAATAATTTATTTGCCTATTTGTAAGCACGATATCCTCAAGGACTTCCGTTGTAGGATACGTACTTCTCTGGTTTAACATTTTTTGTAGTATGTATTGTATTTAATAACAATTTATCTTTTCATTCATTATTATTAAATTGTTTGTTCAATTTTTTGTTTAAGGCGAGTTTTCTTTTAACCATTTTTTTATCATTATTTTTTTTTGTATATTTGCTTCTCAGTGTTCTAAGTTCGTTTGGAAAGAAATTAAAAAAAGTTATGGCTCTTATATAGCTATTTTTTATACTAATTGTTTTATTTCTTTTGGGTAATTGTAGACTGTTTTTCCTTGTTCTCTTGATTTTTCTTTCATAGTTTTGTGATAGGTCATTGTAGTGGTATAATATGGATTCCAGTGTGAATGTTTGATCAATGTCTAGTAGGTTCTTGTCAACTAAAAAATTATTCTTATTTATTATTTGCAGTATTCTAGTTTGTAGGGTTTGTATGTCTTTTAATCTTTCTGAATAAGCTCCTCCCCATGCTATGATACCATAGGTGATAATACTATGGAATAGAGCATAGTAAATAATTCTAAGAATTTCTGTAGACATAATATTGTGAGTTTGGAGAATATGAAAGTTAAATATTTTGTTCTATTGTATAGATTAGTTACGTGTAAATTCCATTTCATGCAGCTGTCGATGGTGACACCAAGATATTTGGTACTCTCAACTCTGTTTATTGCCTTTCCTTGAATTGATATGTTCATATTTTTAGGAGTGCTGATACAGGTGTTTCCAAATTCGATGTACGTATACTGTTTTTTCAATATTAAGAGATAATTTGTTCAATGTTAACCATTCTCCCATCAATTGTAGGTTATAATACATTGTAGTTTCAACTTCTTTCCATGTCTTACCAGTAGTTATGATAGCTGTGTTGTCTGCAAAAGATAGGATGGTATTTTCTGACATTGATGTCAGGATGTCATTTATGTATAAGATGAATAAAAGTGGTCCTAGAACAGTGATATCAACGCTGTCAACGCGAGAACCAACGGTTACTCGCGGACAAAGAGGAGCTGCAGACACTACAAGCTACGAGGATTTCAAGATCACGATTATGAAAATTCAATGGGTGATGCCTTAAGTGATCGTTACGGATAAACAAAAAATCAAACTCTTGAACTACATTGACAAGGATCGACCAATCACCATGAGCTACCGTTCGTGGGAACTTTACGAGAACCCACAGCTGACACAGCCACCAAGGCATGTCTGGACCGTCAAAACATCGAACCAACTGGAAAAACCTCGCTTTGTCATATTGGCTTTTCAGACAAAATGGAAGGATGACAAAACTGCCAACGCCAGCAACTTTGATCACTGCAACATTAGCAACATCAAGCTATTCATCAACTCGCAATACTTCCCACACGGAAATCTCAACCTCAACATCAATCAGAATCAATACACCATGCTCTACGACATGTATGCAGGCTTCCAAAATGCTTACTATAGCAAAGGTGCGGAGCCTTGAACAAACAAGATTTCATCAGCAAAGTTGAGGTGTATAAGTAAAGAAGCTCATATAGAGGGCTCTGATTGGTCGAAAAAAAGGCGGCTCCGTGCAGTTGTGGAGGGGATACTAACATGGAGGGTATAATAACAGCCGTCACGTTGCAAAGAAGATCAGTCACCATGGCGTTCGTGGTGGATATGGAAGGCTTCAAGGCTCCTGGAGACGAGTTCATTCTCAAAGATCTCGCCATATTCCCCCTCGACAGCGATGAAGATCCTCTAGTGCATGTGTTCCAGCCGCCGTTTCCCTGGAGATTATTGACGTTCTAGTATAAAAAGCAGAACGCGTGGTTCGAGTGCTGTCACCACAGCATCTCTTGAAACTGTCATGAAGACACCTGCGCCAATTTAGATGTTAATGAAAAAACGACTGCGTCCACGAGCGAGTATACCCTGGATGATGAAGCGGACGATCATTAATCCATGGGTGACAATATAGAAAATAATAATGATGAACTTGATAGCGATGACTTTGCGGGTAGCAATCAATATGATGAAACGATTGATTATATAGCGACGATGAATACTGACGAAAATTACGATGAAGAGTTTGCGACGCCTTTGAAAATGAGGAAATTTAGTCCAGGCAAACTAGAAATTTTTATCAATTAAATCCTAGCCGCAATTTTATTTCGAAAAACTGTTGGGGTGCACTTGCAAAGCAAAATATCATCAATGTTTAGAAGTTTCTGAGTATGCATCATTGTTTAAATAATGCAAATATAGGTGGAAAATTGTTTTTTTTTATATACCTCGGCCCCATTATTAAGCAGCAAAACGCAATTCAAGTCCTCTTTTTCTGGCAAAAATCCACGTCGAATGAGAGGTCGTTCGTCAAAATCGGTCAACTAGGTCATTAGTTATTAACAAAAAATCCTTAAAAAACAAACATTTTTCAACAATTTTTTAATTGGCATCAAGTTATAAAATTTAAACAAAAGTAATGATAAAAGATGCATTTCAATGGAAGGAACATTCGTGATTTTTTTCGAATCGAAATTTTGCGTATTTCATGAACAATAACATTATTTACATAAAAAAGGCTTAGTTGCAAATTGCCATAAAGTACTCTAATATCATCGTACAATACTCTGCGACATGGCGTTCGATTCGTCTTGAGTTCTACTTTCAGAATCCAGAATGGAAAATTGTGATTTCGATTAATTTGTTACTAGCGAACATTCCCTCGCTCGCTACCGCTCACTCGGTATATTGACTATGATTTGATAGAATGAAAATTTTTTTTCCAGTTGTAATATCGACTACATATAATTCTACTTAACTATTTAAATATAAGTTCACCAATTCAAATGAATGTTGAGACTTTTCATATCGTGATATGTCTTTCTATTGTAAATTTTAAATCTAACACGTTGAAATTATATTACTTGAGAACGATTTCATATCCAAATATGAAAGAACCAAAATCTCACTTCTCCTATGCGATTCATACATCATCTCATACATTTATATTCGGGTTTATAGCATAAGGTTCCATAGCATACATCCGGATTAATTGTTTGCGACGAAGGAGGTTCATCAACTCGAAATCAATCCGTTAAACTAACAGATAAAATAGTATAGTATAGCTTTGTTATATTAATCTTGTCTTTCAAGTTATCACCATCGATTTTAGCTTCGAATAAGTCGACCATAAACTTGCAGCTAAATTGGTGTGGTGTCCCGTCGACCTGGGGATCATCCTGGCACCTGGACATCGTCCCCTGGGTGAAATTTTTTTTTGCCGAAACACCATATACCTGGTGCACTTTCTCAGGGGTGGTGTTCCGTCAACCTGGGGATCACCCTGGCACCTGGACATCGTCCCCTGGGTGAAAATTTTTTTTACCGAAACACAATATACCTGGTGCAAAGTATATTGTTTATTGTTCAGGTATGTCAATGTAATTTACTCATTAAATTTTCGGGGTCCATGAAAAGATTCGTTGTGGAAACTTAGTTGTTGTTGTTGATATTCAGTTGTCGTTGGTGATGCTGTTGTTGAAATTGAGTTGTTGATTTTGATATTGATTTGTTATTATTATTTTTGATATTGAGTTATTGTAATTATTGTCGACATTAAGGTGTTGTTACAGTTGTTGTTGTTGTTGTTGACGATATTAAATTATTTTTGTTATAGTTATTGATTTTAAGTTGTTATTGTTGTCGATGTTGTTGATTTTCAGTTGTTTTTGTTGTTATTATTGCAGTCTTTGATGACATTGAGTTGATGTTGATGTTGATGTTGACGTTGGTGTTGATGTTGGTGTTGAAGTCGTAAAATTGATGTTGGTGTAGTTGTTGAGTTTGTTGTTGTTAAATGAGTGATTATTGATATTGTTGTTGATATTGGGATTATTTTATTGTTGTTGTTGTTGCTGTTAATATTGAGTTTTGTTGATGTTGATGTTGAAGTTGATATTGAGTTATTGTTGATGTTGATGTTAAAGTTGAAATTGAATTGTTTAATAATGCCTTCTGTTGACAATTATATTAATAAATGTAATGAGGTAATAATTAATTTAAACAGAGAATATTTCAATATGATATTTATTACAGTATTGCAAAATGTCAATTCTCGATTACCAATCAATTATGAGTACTTGTAGGCATGGAACATTTATGCCTTTTTTAAAAAACTTAATACAAACAATTATAATAACAAAGTATTAAAGAACAACATTTCAAAAAATGTAAATATAGAATACATTTAAATATTGTAACGGGGAATCCGAGTGTTTGTCGGATTCCGCCGTTGGCTCTCCGCGAACCGTTGCCCGGGCCCGCCGCCAAGCTGAGATGTGTGTGTGAGACGCCATCTCATACTTGACTTTTCCTTCTTCGAGGTGTGGCGCAGCGGATTGGTCGGCAGTGACGACAGTTGGAAGGATCGGCGCGCGCAGAAGAGGAGAGAGAGTGAGAGAGAGAGAGAGAATAGAGAAGACTGTGGAGAGAGAGAGATAGAGAGAGACGCTAACTCGCCGGCCGGCGATCGGCTACGCGGTAGCGTTGCGCGATCGAGTTAGTATGCCGTGGATAGCCGAGCGATCGGCTACTTGAATCTTGCGCGCGAGTGCCGTCATCGTTTGGTACCTGGTGTGTGTTCGTGCGGGAGTGTTGTGCCGAGGAGTCGACGTTGAAGAGGCGAAATCAAGAGCAAGAGCCGGGTCGCACCCGGCACCGCAGAGAAGAGACCTCCTCGGGCAACCTCGCCGCGCACGTCAACGGCACTGCGCGCAGTTCGCCGGCGTCTACGGCCGGCACCCGCCATCTTGGTGCCACGTCGCGTCGCGTAGCCGAGCCAAGGCAAGCGAGCGCGACGACGAGAGCGTACGCAGAGGCGACAACAACAACCGTCGCCACAACAACAACATCGCCGACGGCAACCGTAGTAGCGACAACAACCATCGTCTCCGCCAGAACAACAACATCGCCGACGGCCACAGCAGTAATGGCTACGCCAACAACACCAGCATCGACGTCAGCAACAGCAGCGAGTCTATCGGCGGTGAGCTCTCTCTCTCTCCCCCTGAGACTTAACATCGTCTTTCTCTCTTGTGCGCGTCGTCATCGGACGTAGCCATCAGCTGGCCCACCTGGACGGCATTCTTGCTACCAGGTCGGGGCCGTGAATCGTCGGTGCATCGTCGGCTACGGTGTGCAGCGGAGGTGTGCTTCAGGGCTGCCTCGTTGCCTCGCGGGCCCCTTGTCTTCGAGTGGACGCTCGCATCGTCAACATATCTCCGGCGCCGCGCGCATGTATATAATATAAATAAATGTGTTCTTTTTCTTGATATCGCTGCGTGGTTCCTTGATCGACCTTTCCGACCTCATTCGACCACGTTCCCACCTTCGTTCGCTATATGAAAACCCGATATAGCGTTCAGCGGTGAAGCTTCGTGCTTCGATTCGTTCCCACGTATAAAATAATTTGTAAACGTCGAGTCCCGGGTTGATCTACTCATTAGATTCCGACTCCCCCGTTACAATATAAATATCACAACTACAGATTAATATTAAACATTATATAACAAAATAATATCATATAAGTTTCTATTGGCGATGGATCAATGAACAAGGCTGGCTTGGAACCACATAAACATAAGTTACAAATTAGCTTATCTGCTCAGATAGTTTCCTGAAAAATTAATCATTTAAAAGATTATGATTTTCAATTTAAAATATAATTATGAGGTTGTCTTACAATTGTTCAATTCTATTGCAATCTTCATTGAATTTTGCAATGGAAGAACTTTGAATTGACAAAGTTTAGATAATGAAATGGCGACAAATGAACGATCAGGGGCTTCCACAAATCATGATATAAATCACGAAATGCTGAAGACATTAGATGAAATTATAAGGAAAAATAATCCATATGCTAAAGCATATAAAATGATGCATGAAGTGGAAAATGAAGAATTACAAAGGTGTAAAGAATAAGGAATAGCACCAAGGCATGCGTCGATGGCCATAACACGACAAGTACATTTAGATAAGAATACGTATAATGGAACAACATGCAATGAAGTAGCAATGGTATTTGTTGGAGAAAACGGGTTACCGCCAACAGAACGTGATATTGTAATACATGCACGTCATGATCGACCAATTAGCCTTCCAATGATTAGCACAGCAGGCTGCAGTTGATGCGTTCGCCAAGTTGAAAGTTCACGATTATATTTTTTTAAAAAACAACAAAACATATTGACAACCGAATGTTAAAGAGGATTGATGGATTATTCAAAGAAAAAGGAAGAAAATGGAAATGTCAAAATAGGAAAAATGTGTATCTTACCATCAAGTTTCACGGGAGGACCAAGATATTTAAAACAAAATTACTTAGATTCAATGGTCTTAGACAATCATTATGGAAAACCAGATTCATTTATTACTATGACATGTAACCCGAAATGGCAAGAAATGACAGAGCACTTAGAACCGTATGAAACAGCGTTAGATAGACCGGATTTAGTGGCAAGAGTATTTCATGCCTTTGCAATTGTATGTGGCTCTTTCAAGAGCAAAAAGCCAAAAGAACCTGAAAGTGTTATTATTAGATAGTGCAATATTCAAAAATACAAACAAAGGTAAGTGTCAATCAAAGAAAAATGAATCAATTTATAAAAAAAATATCGTATACGAAGAAGTACTGTAATTTATGAAAAGATTAAAACGGTGAAAGAGAATGAAATTTTGACAATGCAAAAAATGTTAATGATGTTAACAATACTAAAAAATTATTAGACTAATAATTATTATGAAAAACAATAACAAGTACTACATATCGGAGACAATTGGTAAGTTATCGAAAAATGAGATGCTCAAAGAAATGGCGAGAACAATTGATAGAAAGAAAATGAAAAATAAGATGCTAAGAAAGATGGCGTAACCAAATGATTGAAAAAAAAAAAACACAATGAAAAAAAATGCGAAAAAAATAAAAAAGAAAGGAAAAAAATGAAATGGCCAAACACTTTTGATGTTGACAATTTCAAATGAAATAATAAAAATACGGACATTACAATGACATTATTATGAAAACCAATAATATGTGCCTGTATAAGATGCCCAAATGAATGGCGGAAAAATTAGTGCAAATAGAAAAAAAATTATGGAAAGCCAGAATAGCAAAAAAAGCAAAAAAGTAAAAGAAAGACAAACATTGAAAAACTGAAAAATCGTCGAGCAAAAAAATAAAAAAAAAAATTGATATATGAACATTTCGAATAAAAATAGAAAATATCAGACAACATGCATATAAAGCTCGAAAAACAAGGACGGAAAGCAAAAAGGGCAGAACAATTAAAAAATAAAGAAAAATGAGCAAAAGCTAAAGAAAACATCAATTGTTCAAAAACAAGAAATAATGAGCACAGTCAATCCGCCTAACTCCGCCATGCCGGTCCCAAGCCCGGGGCCCAATCACAAAAATGACAGGGAAGGAGGACGGGACGGAGCAACACTTTGACGACACTGAATTGTTGATCTTCATTGCTGTTCATTGTTGTTCAATGATAAACAACGATAAACGACTATAAACAACCATAAACAACCATACACCACATTCAACAACGATAAACAACCATAAACAACCATAAACGTAAAGGACCGTAAAGTACCGTAAAGTACCGAAAAGTACCGTAAAGTACTATAAATTACCATAACGTACCGTCAAGTACCGTAAAGTACCGTAAAGTACCGCAAAGTACCGCAAATTACAGCAAAGTACCGTAAAATACCATCAAGTACCTTAAAGTACCGGAAAGTACCGTAAAGTACCGTAAAGTGCCCAAAAGTACCTTAAAGTACCGTGAGGTACCATAAAGTACCGTGAAGTACCCAAAAGTACCATAAAGTACCGCAGAGTACCGCAAAGTACCGTGAAGTACCATGAAGTACCATGAAGTACCATGAAGTACCATAATGTACCTTAAAGTACTATAAATTACCAGAACAAATTACCATAACGTACCGTCAAGTACCGTGAAGTACCGTAAAGTACCGCAAAGTACCGCAAAGTATCGCAAAGTACCGCAAAGTACTTTAAAACACCATTAAGGAGGCTCCAGCGAGGAGGGGTATTGAAAAGTTTCGATGTTAGTTATAGTGATTTCGATAAGTGAAAATGCACTGAATCCAACGGTATTCTTCTTTACCCCTCAAGCCGTGGAAAATTTCGAGATATTTCATCTCAAAGTTTGCGCTTTTTGTATAGTATCTTATGGAACAAGGTGAAAAAATGTTAGAAATTCATCAATAACTAAAAGTAATGGTGTAGTTACGCAATGAAAAACTGATCTTCTTATAGATAAAAACTTGGTCTTTCGAATGATGTACTGCAAAATATGGATAGCCGTGGAAAATTTTGAGATATTCTCCAAAAAAGTCTGAAATTGTCTACTTTATAGGTTAAGTGCGTCGTACCAAACTCAAGTTCTGGAACTTCTGTTGTAAAAAGTTACCAACTGTATTTGAAAATCGTACTATTTAGTAATAATATTGCTTTAGATTTTTTAGCCGTTAGTTTGAAAGTTTATTTTTTGTTGTGTTTTTGATCCCGGCGGTAGTCGCTGGAGCCTCCTTAAGTACCTGAAAGTACCGTAACGTACCATAAAGTACCGTAAAGTACCGTCAAGTGCCCAAAATTAACTTAAAGTACCGTTAAGTAACATAAAGTACCATAAAGTACCGTGAAGTACCCAAAAGTACCGTAAAGTACCATAAAGTACCGTAAGTACGATAAAGTACCGAAAGTACCCAAAAGTACCGTAAGTACGATAAAGTACCGAAAGTACCCAAAAGTACCGTAAGTACGATAAAGTACCGAAAGTACCGTGAAGTACCATAAAGTACCGTGAAGTACCGTAAAGTACCTTGAAGTACCGTAAAGTACCCAAAAGTACCGTAAAGTAACCAAAAGTACCTTAAAGTACCATTAAGTACCGTAAAGTACCATAAAGTACCGTAAAGTACGATAAAGTATCGAGAGTACCGTAAAGTACCATAAATTACCTTGAAGTATCATAGTATACCGCAAAGTACCGTCAAGTACCGTAAAGTACCATAAAGTACCGTAAGTACGATAAAGTACCAAAAGTACCCAAAAGTACCGTAAAGTACCATAAAGTACCGTAAGTATCATAACGTACCGTCATGTACCGTCAAGTACCACAAAGTACCGCAAAGTACCTTAAAATACCATTAAGTACCTGAAAGTACCGTAAAGTACCATAAAGTACCGTAAAGTACCATAAAGTACCGTAAATGGCCCAAAATTACCTTAAAGTACCGTTAAGTACCATAAAGTACCGTGAAGTACCATAATGTACCGAGAAGTACCATAAAGTACCGTGAAGTACCGCAAAGTACCGCAAAGTAGCTTAAAATACCATTAAGTACCTGAAAGTACCGTAAAGTACCACAAAGTACCGTAAAGTACCGTAAATGGCCCAAAATTACCTTAAATTACCGTTAAGTACCATAAAGTACCGTGAAGTACCATAAAGTACCGTGAAGTACCATAAAGTACCGAGAAGTACCTTGAAGTACCGTAAAGTACCCAAAAGTACCGTAAAGTACCCAAAAGTACCGTAAAGTAACCAAAAGTACCTTAAAGTACGGTAAAGTACCGTAAAGTACCATTAAGTACCGTAAAGTACCATAAAGTACCGTAAAGTACGATAAAGTACCGAGAGTACCGTAAAGTACCATAAATTACCTTGAAGTATCATAGTATACCGCAAAGCACCGTCAAGTACCGTAAAGTACCATAAAGTACTGTAAGTACGATAAAGTACCAAAAGTACCCAAAAGTACCGTAAAGTACCATAAAGTACCGCAAGTACCATAACGTACCGTCATGTACCGTCAAGTACCGCAAAGTACCGCAAAGTACCTTAAAATACCATTAAGTACCTGAAAGTACCGTAAAGTACCATAAAGTACCGTAAAGTACCATAAAGTACCGTAAAGTACCATAAAGTACCGTAAAGTACCATAAAGTACCGTAAAGTACCATAAAGTACCGTAAATGGCCCAAAATTATCTTAAATTACCGTTAAGTACCATAAAGTACCGTGAAGTACCATAAAGTACCGAGAAGTACCATAAAGTACCGTGAAGTACCCAAAAGTACCATAAAGTATCGTAAAGTACCGCAAAGTACCTTAAAGTACCATAAAGTACTGCAAAGTACCGCAAAGTACAGCAAAGTACCGTAAAGTACCGTAAAGTACCCAAAAGTACCTTAAAGTACCGTGAAGTACCGTAAAGTACCATAAAGTACCGTAAAGTACCATAAACAACCATAAACAACCATCAACAACCATAAACAACAAAATATAGACAATGTGCGGGAATTCTACGCACTTACCACCCATAATTTAGACAAAGTGCGGGAATTCTACGCACTTACAACCCAAAATATAGACAATAAAAACGTCGCTTTTTAAAAATGACCATTTTGAAAACTTTCATGGTCCATATCTCGGCCCATGACCATGGTATCGACCATATGAGGGTATCAATGGATAGCTCTCGGTGCCAGCTATCATCGGTAGTTCCAAATTCCGAATCCATCGATCGTGGGCGAACCATTGGGCTAAGAAGTGGAACGAATGGACGAAAAACCATGACACTGAAAAATCGGGTGCTACGCTTAATATAATATAAGATTGTAAAATTGATGTTTAATATGCATATATTTTACATGACGTATAAAACTATTTTTCGGTGCCGAATTTTTTTTGTAGCGATTTCTGATACTTACCTTTGAATTACTAATTCATCAAAGTACTATTTTAAAAAAACTGGACTCCCTAGCTCCATTAGAAGCAGAGTTACGATTTTTTTTTACATAATTTTACAGTGCGTTCAATTATTGACATGAAGACACGAAACTAATTTTATTCTATACTTCAAATGTTTTACTTCAAGGAATTCAACTTTTCATTCCAATTATTCATGTGCACGTGAAAATTATTACAAAACGAGCAGTCGTCCACGACTTGGCCCCGCTCTGCGCGCCAGCCTAGTGGTGGGGGAAACGCGTTTGGAAACTGAACGAGCTGCTTCGAATTCGCTGCGCGGAAAAAAATTACCTCTATCTCGGCAACTATACGATCTATTTAAACGATTTTTTTTTAAATAGGGGTAGCTTCAAAAATTATTAGAGTATACGATGATATTAGAGTACTTTATGGCAATTTGCAACTAAGCCTTTTTTATGTAAATAATGTTATTGTTCATGAAATACGCAAAATTTCGATTCGAAAAAAATCACGAATGTTCCTTCCATTGAAATGCATCTTTTATCATTACTTTTGTTTAAATTTTATAACTTAATGCCAATTAAAAAATTGTTGAAAAATGTTTGTTTTTTAAGGGTTTTTTGTTAATAACTAATGACCTAGTTGACCGATTTTGACGAACGACCTCTCATTCGACGTGGATTTTTGCCAGAAAAAGAGGACTTGAATTGCGTTTTGCTGCTTAATAATGGGGCCGAGGTATATAAAAAAAAACAATTTTCCACCTATATTTGCATTATTTAAACAATGATGCATACTCAGAAACTTCTAAACATTAATGATATTTTGCTTTGCAAGTGCACCCCAACAGTTTTTCAAAATAAAATTGCGGCTAGGATTTAATTGATAAAATACATTGTACGAAATCTAGTTTGCCTGGACTAAATTATTGTAAAGCTATCTTTGTATGTTGATCACTATTACAATGTGTTAAATGTATTTACATCCGAATGACTGTGATCACATATGTATATATATGTGTCAGTGTGTACACTGCGACCTGTACAATTGTAAATATATTGTATTGTGTTTATTTCTCATTTACACTCTTCTCGACCTACTACATAGAACATCTCGCTTTTAAGCAATTTTTCTTTAAGTCTAAGTTTACAATGTTCTTTAAATTACTATTTCCTCGTTTTTAAACAATTTTTCCTTAAAAACTAAGTTCCTTCTTTAAATTACTAAACTACGTAAGGCGCTTTTTTATACTATTAGCCCTCCCGTTGTCTATGAGACCTTTGTCCTCGATTAAGCCAAGTAATCAAACATGCTTGTATAATTACACATTGCAATATTAACTTCTCCTTTCATTATTCTAATTATTTTTTCTTTTGATATTTCCTCCCTACCGATTGTTTTTAACTTGTCTAAATCTTTAACATATTTTTCCCCTATTTCTGTCTTCGCAATTTTACAGTTAATAATGTGCTCTAATTGTTCTTCAGTCTCTCCGCAAAACCTGCATGTTGTGTGTTTAAATCCCTTCGCCGTTGACCTACCTATGTTCCCACATCTTATTCGAGTCCATTGTTCTTTTAGCCATCCCGAGTATCCCGAGTTTTCCCAATAATACCTCTCTTCATCCCTTATCTCCCACGATTTGTAATACTCGCAAAAAGAAGATTGGGCTATTTTATTCGCGTTTTCCCTCTTCTCAATCTCTTCTATTTTACTAATTGTTTCCTCAAGGCTTTTTTCTATTGCCTCTACAGATTTATTTTCCCAAATTAACGCTAACGTTCCGTCGACTCCCGCTTTCAACTGCAGTTTTTCTAATTGTTCCCCCCCAATGACTTGGCCGTTTATTGATGCTCCCTCTTGCTTCCTCCCTTAAACAGATTTTTGGCCATCTTTCGTTTCCCATTTTTTGAATATCTACTAAATATTTTGCAGCAATCCGTATAGTCCCCAATTCCATGCTGCTCCTTTTTGATTCGCTGCTCCAAATGTATTGTGGGGTGTTTTCATTCAGCCCCATAGCTCGTTTAACATATTTCCCTTGGACTCTCTCTAGTTCTTCCCACTTCGACCAACCCCAAACTTCAGCTCCATATCTGCAACCTGCTCTAATCAACGCGTCCATTAGGTATAACCTTTTACCTAGGCTTTCTATTCTTGCCCTTTTCGAAATTCCCCATACCGAGTTTATCGCTTTTTTTTACCTTTGCTGTAGTATTTTTGATGTGGACTGAATATGTATTTTTCTGTGTGAAATAAAAACCCAAGTATTTAAAGTTATTGACCACTTCGATTTGCTCCCCCTTATAAAACCAGTTATCGTGTTCCCCCAATCGACCCCCATTCCTGCACACCATGATTTTAGTTTTTTTTGTATTTATTTTCATTTCACTTTTATCGCTAAAATTTTCGAGACTTTTCAGCATATCCCTTAATGCTTCGTTGTTATCTGCTAATATCGCAATATCATCCGCAAATTTTAAACAATAAAATTCCCCCCCCCCCCCCCCCCCCCCGCTGTTCCCCCGAGGTTTCTTTTTTCCCAATCATCATCCACGTCGTCAATTGTAAATATATATAAAGAAAGAAATATGTTACAATCAATGTTTTTTTAAATATTACCTTGTGACAATTATTCATTTACATATTACCCTACACTATTATTTATCTACATACAAAAGAAAACCAAAAGAAAAAATAATTTAATCGAACATCTCAAAGTTCATAAAAAAATATAAATTAATCAATTGAATGGAAATATACTCGCGTGACAAGCGCGGCGCATCTACTCTCCTCCGCCGTTGCTACCCCCACCACTTGACTATTTCGGCGCGCTCAGCCGAACACGTTCTTCTCCCGCGTCATTTCTAGCCCACTTAAAGCAATTTAAAAGAAAAATCGAAATATACATTTAGAAGCGCATAATTTATACTTTTCGAAATCGTTTTCAAAATTAAAATTAAACTATTGCTTTCGCATCAGAACGCGTGGAAAAATTTCGCATTAATTTGTTTAAACGCTATTTACGCAAAAACTAATAATCGCACAGAATCAAGATTTCGTATACTTAAAGTGCATTTATATAGTCATTTGAATTTCAAATTTCGGCTCTTCAAATTAAAAATTGACGGAGATATGAATTTTTAAAAAAGGCGTTAAATTTTCTAGTTTTTCCGACTTTTCTCATCTTTCATTAATGCTACAAAGTATCAGGACAGCTCATTTTCTTCGTAATTAAAATATCTACAACTTTTGTATGAACACTCTTACAATAGCTCTGTTATTTGCAAAGTTATAGTGAAAAAACACAAAAAAATGCAATTTACCGCTTATTATTGTTAATAACAAAATTCCTGCTAATATTTGCGAGTTAAAAAGTATGTTAAATTAAAGGGGAAAATGTACCCCACACGATAGAATAATCGGCTACCTGTCCGGGTTCGTGTCACGAAAGCCTATATACGATCAGCTGGGTTGCTTGGCCTAATAGGTTCCGTCGCACATGCAAGGCGTGAGCTACTTAGGTAAGAAAATCGCACGAAAGTGCAGCAAAAAAATTACACAAAGCACCAAAGGGTTGATGCCAAGCACCCACCGCAGAAGCATACAATTGACTATCTTTGGAAACCGCGGTAGTCCGATGCTTCTCGGGAACACTTCCTCACACAAGACGTGGTGAGTGGAGGTGCCCCTTAAAATCGCTTCACGATGATGGGTAAAGGCAAAAAACTAACTAAACAATAATATTGAAACAAGTGTGCGTAAAAAACTCTAGTGACAAAAAAATGAATTTTTACAATGCTAAAAAGAAATTTTCTTTTATCAAGAAAAAAATATTCTTGCACCATAAGGGAATCTACTTGTACCAAGATGATTATTCATAGCAAAAGGATTTTATTCTTAAAAGGAGAAGAAATAAGCTTGAATACATTTTCAGATAAAAATCCTCTCATATCAAGACCCAGTACGGAGTTTGATTCGCAACTTCTCGATTGCCGAGCCCAGTCAGCCTCGCGGTCGCTTGCTCACGCGCATACGGAGCTTGAGCGGGACGCGCTCGACAATTGAACGAAATTGATGAAACGTCCATCGATCTGCGGTGGTTCGAGATCTGATCGGCGAGAGTCTTGATCGGCGGACAAAGCTTGCCCCAGTGTCGTCAGCTCGCGGGCACTCGGATCTTGAGCGAGTCGCGCTCGACGAGTGAGCGAAATTCAAAAAAGCTCCATCGAGCAACGCTGGTCCGAGGTACCAGCCGTGACAGCCTCGGCTGTCAAACCAACTTTGTCCCACTGCCGCTAGCTGGCGCGCACTCGCGACATGAGCAAGGCGCGCTCGCCGACAGAACGATACCGAGTAAACCTTTATCGAAGCGCTGCCGTTCGGGCTTGGGATAGAGCGCGTTTCAGCTATGAAACGGCTGCCGTCTCATGCTCTTTGACTGGCTAGCGTTCAAGTGCAAAACTGCGCGCGCTCGTCGCTTGCACTGCGCCGTGCCTGCGCCCACCGAACCTTCATAGTTACATCTCTGTTTCGCTGTAGTTCCTAAGTCGAGTCATCATAGTTTCAGATAAACTCGACTATTGCAGTTTTCTTCTGATATCGATGTGCTCTCAATGCGGCGGACCAAATTGGTTCTTCACTCGCTGAAACCAATGGTGATCGATATTTTCTTCCGTGTAGCGTGTGCAGTGGTGCGAGAACTTGTGAGACTGTGACTGTGAGGACGGAGAACTGTGTTGTGTGCGTGAGCATCATCGTGCGAGTGCAACACACCGGCACCACTGCCAAACCCAGGCCTCGAGGTGACTTGGCTGAGGCAGAGCGAGCGTTCTACCTGCAACGGCGAACACGAGGTCCTTGTCGATTGTCGCTCCTATCATAGACTTTCTCTCTCTTTCTGCTTAGCTTGCTTTCTCTTTCTTGCTACTGCTGCTGCTCTGCTCCTGCGACTCTATATAATGTACGTTCATTTATTACGTACATAAAACGTACTCTTTTACACTACTTTTGTATTCCGATCATTTACGCCTGACTCTTTCTGCTTTCCCCAATTCCACCTTCCGTTCGATCGTATACATATATTCGCGATTTCAGCTATCTACCTGCGACGTATTCGATACTTTGTATAATTGCGAACGCACATTCCAACACAAATGTTTTTTGGATAGCAATGCCAATTTTATTTTAACAAAATACCAATTTTTTTTATATGTATAAATATCAATTTTTTTTAATTTAATCGTAAAAAGTAGCATTGGTTTCCTAAAAAAATTTTCTTCAATGTTATTTGCTATTAAAAAATAGTAATGTTTTAATTTTTTTCAAATCATGTAACCACATGCTGGCTTGTTATTTACATATATAACTACACAATACTTCGAATGTATCGTATAAATATCAATTTTTTTTAATTTGATCGGGAAGGAAGAGCGCAAACATCCATAAAGGTCAAAGATTCGAATAATATAAATTTATTTCTTTAAAAAACACAGTCTGCGGGCCTTGTTTTGGAAAAACCGAGTGTAATCTGGCGTCTAGCGCGCGTGACCTTTTACTTAACCGAGAATTCAGAGGCACAGCGACAAAGGAATGTCGCTTTTAACCTCTAAACTTCTCCGCCGGACAGCTGGAAGATTCCGCTGCTGCCGGGTCTGCTGCTTCGCGATCACTCTACGTCAGAGGCGGCCTTTCCGGCCCACGTCTCGATCGTTGCTGCCGTTCACGACGTTCTCTCTCTCTGTGGCACTCACTGTCCCCTGCGTGCCGTTCCGATGTAGTGAGCGAGCGCTCTGTCGCTCATTGGCTGGTTCGATCCGATTTTCTTTCTTCGTATGTATCAGCCGTGTATGTGTGTTTACGTTGCGATATCAAGTCAATTTTTACTTTTCTTTAATTTATACTTTTAAATTAGCTAAAAACTTAAACTTTTACACTTTTCATGCTTTTATTGCTTTTCATTTAATTCTTTTTATTTCTTACGGATCTCAAAATATTTTTTCTCGCACATTTTATTACACACTCTCAGATATGCAGATGCGTGCGCAGGCAGTGGGTACTATTGAAGCGTTGCATAGTAGACGTTCTCGGTAGACGAAAGTATATATCATTACCCAGATTGAATGGATATAGATTGAATGCAAATGCAAATGGCTTTGATTTTTGATGCTTCAAATTTAAAGTTTTGTTATTTCAAAATTTTAAATTTTAAATTTTAATTTCAAATTCAAAAGTGAAGGTAACGTGTATCATTCCTCAAGGCAGAAACTGAGTAAAAAATATCATTTTCCTCCTTTGATTATGAGAACATTGAAGAGTTTCATAGTAGACGTTCTCGGTAGACGAAAGTATGTAGGGACCGCAAAAAATTGCTCTAATACTGTTTGGCAGTAAATCCCCGTGACGTTTCGGTTGTTTATCGTCCCGCACAATGACGTCAAAATTTTCTACAGGAAGTTTAAAAGCTTGCTACTTGAAGTCCATCTTTACAAGGCAACGTTCAAACGACAACTGACTCAAATCCTACATATACTCCCTCTTATAGCTCTAGACGTCAGTCGTATGATGGACACCGAAGAGTGATGATCACGTACAAGCAAGCGCAGAAGAAGAAGAAAGGACGCGGTCTGATCAACAAAGCCATCAATAATCTCCCATTCGAGCTTCACATTCCTGGCTATCAGTACTGCGGACCTGGAACTAAGTTGCAAAAACGATTGGCACGTGGAGATCCAGGCGTCAACCCTCTTGACGCAGCTTGTAAGGAGCACGACATCGCGTACTTGAAAAATCGAGAGAATATAGAGGCTAGAAATATTGCATACAGAGCTTTAGCAGAGAAAGCTTGGAAACGAGTTATAGCCAAGGATTCTACTTTTGGAGAGAAAGCAGCCGCTTACGCTATCACGAACACCATGAAGTTGAAATCAAAGCTCGGTATGGGGCTCAAAAGGAAAGGACGTAAGAGTCGTTCCAAAAAGTCAATCAACTTGAAAAAAGTCATCAAAGCCGCAACGTTCAAATGGCCTAAAAATAAATCTGCGAAAGCAGTGATTGGCTTAGCTTTGAAAAAAGCTCACGCAGCAGTGAAATCAGCTGGCGGTAAATCCAAAATCAAAACTCCTCGAATCCTACCTGTGGCTACAGGTGGAGCTTTACCCTTTCTTATTCCACTCTTGCTGGTTTGAGCGCTACTGGTGCACTGGCTGGTGGAGCCGCAGGAATCGCAAAAGCTGTAAACGACGCGAAAGCAGCAAAGCGAGAATTGAAAGAGAATAAACGCCATAATAAGACAATGGAGGCGATTGCTTTAGGAAAAGGCCTGGGTTTCAAACCATACAAAAAGGGTTATGGACTTTATCTTGGACCTTACATGGGCAAAGGTTTAAGAAAAAAAAAACTTCGAAATAAGTTTGCCCGATAGAGCCCTCACGAACGTGGACCTAATGAAATATGCTCGATTATTGAAGATACCAAATTTCCGAGGAGTATTCATGAGATACGATTTACCAAAATCAGGTCCGCATTATCGTGAATCAGATATAATTAATCTTGATGATGCTACTGGAGTCGGTAGTCACTGGACAGCGTATAAAAAAATAGGAAACCACGTCATGTATTTTGATAGTTTCGACGATTTGAGACCTCCTCGCGATCTCATGACGTCTCTAGGTGTGACCGAGGTCAAATATAATACAACAAGATATCAAGATTTCGATACTTACAACTGTGGACACCTCTGTCTAAAGTATTTATGTGGAGCTATATAAGACGCGATAGTATTAAACAATTATCAGTCGTCAGTAGACAGTCATGGAAGAATCATTAACTTTCACTCTCTCGGCTACTTCATCGGTGCTAGAGGCACACTTCTTTCCACCAATTGAACTATCGCAACATAAAAAATACGTATTGGGCTTAGTCGAACTTCTCACGTTCAACTCAATTCCCAATATCGACGTACACAACAATAAATTCAAAGTTGGAGATAAAACTATCGAATTTACAGTGGGTAGCTATCAAATCGAGGACATTGACAACTTTATTAGCAAGGCTTTGGAGAATACCGAAATCACAGTGACATTGAAGCCAAACAACAATACATTACGCTGTAGAATCAAAAGCTCTCACCCCATCGATTTTCGTCCTGACAATTCCATTGGTCAGTTGCTGGGCTTTACACAACGTGAATTGGAAGAGAACATTTCTCACGACTCCGACATTCCAGTCTCGATTCTCAAAGTGAACGCACTAAGAGTGGAGTGTAATATCACCACCGGTGCCTATATTAAGTCGCATAAAGTCCACGACATTCACGAGTTTTTTCCAGCAGTACCACCAGGATAAAAAATCATCGAGATCCCCTCGCAGATAATCTATCTGCCAGTTGCAGCCAGACGTATTGATCATCTACAACTTCGCATCGTCGATCAAGACGGACAATTAGTCAACTTTCGCGGTGAAGTCATCACCATCAGATTGCACCTTAAAAGTACATAATGGGTATCGTTTATAATTCTCACAAAAGCTATATAAGCCACGAGACATGCACTCCGACTATCAGTCGTCGTCGGAAAGCGAAAGCGTTAACACGTCGAAACATACAGTTCCTGCAAAGTCTAAGAATAAGAGTCGTGAGTGGTGGAAAGTAACTTGCATCATCTTTTGCTGCTTTCAACGAAATAATGGAGGACGTGCTAGAAATTCAGTCGCCTGTCGTCTTTGACAAATCACTGGCTCATTACGAGATTCACGCTCATCAGCCCTACACCAATACAACATTCAAGAATAGCGATGAAATTCGCATTTCAATTCAACACCAAGACTTGTGCCTGTTACCATCTCGCAGCTCTCTGCGCGTTTACGGTCGTTTGTCTGGTGTTAGAAATGAAGTCTTGACAGATACTTTATTCGTCAATAATGCCATTTGTCATATGTTCGAGGAAATCAGATACGAGTTGAATGCCATTGAAATCGATAAATGTAAAAACGTCGGCTTGTCAACTGTAATGAAAAATTGGCTGTCTCTCGATCCCAGTCAAACGGTCATTGCTGAGAATGCCGACTGGTTAGGCATCGATGAAAATCAAGCTATCGTCGATGCTAATGGCTACTTTGACGTATTAATTCCACTGAGTCTCATCCTTGGATTCGCCGAAAGTTATCGCAAAGTATTGGTAAACGTCAAGCATGAGCTCATTCTGGTGAGATCAAGCAACGATGTGAATGCTGTACGACAAGCATTGAAAAAAATTGATGGTGTAGATACTTTCGAAGAATTCAAAATTGATTTAACACGTATCGAATGGCTCATGCCGTATGTGAGTGCATCGAATACGAGAAAAATTTAACTGCTTAATTTTTTGAAGAGAGATAGAAGTATTTCGATGAGCTTCCGCAGCTGGGAATTGTACGAGTATCCAGCGCTGCCCAGGAATACCAGCCACGTATGGACAGTGAAAACGGCAAACCAGTTGGAGAAACCACGCTTCGTTATCTTGGGCATAGAAAAAATGCCAAGGATAAGAATGCCAGTCAGTTTGATCACTGCAGCATTTCCAACGTGAAACTTTATCTCAATTCACAGTGCTATCCGTACGGTAATCTCAACATCGATATTAGTAAGAATCAGTATGCTACATTGTACGATATGTATGCCAACTTTCAAAATTCGTACTATGGTAAAAATTCTGAACCACTGCTGAAAAAGTCACAATTTATCAACAATATGCCACTCATCGTGATCGACTGTTCAAAGCAAAATGAGTCACTCAAGAGCGCTCCAGTGGATGTACGTTTGGAGTTTGAAACGAAAACGAATATCCCACAAGGAACCGCGGCATATTGTCTCATTCTTCACGACCGCATCATCCAGTATAATCCAATCAGCAGTGATGTGAAAAAATTAATTTAAAGTAGGGGTATAAAATAGCTAACATCCCTCGTACAGTAGCATTCCACGATGGATGAGTACGTAGTCGACATGCAGGGTTTCATGCTGCCCGGTAAAAATTACGCAGTAAAGGAGCTCGCGATTCTATCAATCAACCGCGACGAAGAACCACTCGTACGTCTGTTCAAACCACCCTTTCCTTGGCGCCGGCTAACAGAAAAATACAAGCGATATAACTTGTGGCTGGAGCTCTACTATCACGGATTGGATTGGAAATCAGGTGATGTCGACTATAGCGAACGCGAATTCATCATTAATGATACACTCAAAGATGCAACAAAAATTTACGTCTCTGGCGATCTGAAAAAGGAATGGTTAGAGCGCTTCATTCTGAAAGTTTATGATTTGAACGAGTGGGGCTATTCGCCATACGAGCATTTGAAAACAAAAACAGTTACGATATGTCCGAACCACAATGGTGCCAACAAAAGTGCGTGTGCACATCACAACGTTAAATGTATGAAACGATTTTACATCAACAGTTGCTGCATGGACTAGGAAGAAACTGAAGTCACCCAGACATTTCTATAATTTTACTTTATCAAAACTTTTGTAAACGATGTGTAAATTAGATTAAGTTTTATGAATAAACATAATTTTTACAACATTAAAAAAATCTATTCATTTCATTCCCCTTCTCCTCTTAATTTGTCCTTTTCAGGACCACCAAATATTTCAAACGTATAACAAATTATTTTTTAATAGCTATTTTTTTATAAATTTTTATCCTAAAAAACAATCGGCCCTTTTCAGGGCCACCACTATTTCAAAAAGTTGAATAAGCTTCTTAGCTTGAACTAGTCCTTTCAGGACTACTAGTCATAATTTTTTATTTTAGAAGAAAAAATCATGTTGCTTCGAGATGAATCGAAATCAGACGCAGCATCGGGATCGCCGTCGAGATCACAGCACGAGCTCAGTGATCTCGAACCCGCAGGAGTTCGAATCATCCCTGAACTCGTATCATCCTTGTTTACCTACTGATGATATTTTTTTCTTAGTTTTTGCCTTGAGGAATGAGACACTTTACCTTCATTTTTAAATTTTCAGTTTAAAATTTGAAATTTGAGAATTTCAAATTTGAACCATCAGAAACCAAAGCCATTTGCATTTGCATTTAATCTATTTCCATTCAATCATGGTAATGAAATCTACTTTCGTCTACCGAGAACGTCTACTATGCAACGCTTCAATAGTCTTATAATAAAAGAAGAAAGATGATATTTTTTACTTAGTTTCTGCCTTGAGGAATGAGACACTTTAACTTCATTTTTAAAATTTTAATTTGAAATTTTAAATTTTATGCATCAGAAATCAAAGTCATTTGCATTTGCATTCAATCTATTTCCATTCAATCTGGGTAATGATATACAGTATGGCTATTATAACATGAATACCAATTTTTGAAATGATTTCCATAAACTTTTTAATAAAATAACCATTGCTAAAATAGTATTTTTGAATTCCGCGTCGAATGGTAAAGTCCTTATTCAAAATTTTTTTTCGATTAATGCGACCAAAAAAATTTTTTTCGATCATTTATTGTAATTGGGTTGTTGTGTAATTCAGATTTTAATTTTGAGATGATTTGGTGATCATTTAGGGCATAAATCAATCAATTAAAAAGTAGCCACATCACCCCATGAATGATCACAGTGGCTCTCAATACAAACTTATCACCTAGCCGCTGAGCAGCAAACTTCATGTATAAACAATCAGGTTACAGGTGGTTTATTTACATAATGTGAATGCGAAAATTGCAAAACTAACCTACTGCCACTTTCTACTGTCATGAAGAGCACCCTGGATTCTACAAAAATTGTATGCGTGCACGCGCCCGTGCTGAAAAGACAAGTCAAAGCCAAGTCAAGAAATAAATATAGAGAGCAACGAAGATGCGGCCGTTGCTACATGTATAAACTTTGAGCTTTGCTGGAATCATAATCGTCTGAACCAAACGAAAGCGCGCATCGGCTGTAAAAAATTATTCTGCTTTTAAAGACCGCGAAATCGGCACGCCGCGCAGGTCAACTATAAACACTTAGACCGATTACACCTTACGTTCGGGTGAACGCCAGAGCGAAAAGGTAGACTGCGAAAACTGCGGAATAAGACGCTAATGAAGGAGGAAAATTGACTTTTTACGTTATAAACATTCGTATAGGCCTTTAATGGTTCAGATGAGTGCGCACAAGAATAATTTGACAATAATAAATATCAGTTTAATAAAGCACATTTGCAATCAATAATTAGCCGCCGCGGGCAGTTCAGCCGTACCATCATAGGTAGCAGCGCATACGTACACGATCTCTCCCTCTCAGTTAAGTCAGTCTTTAAAGAGCAAGCACAAGTTACATCAATCGCTCATTTCATTTATACACCCAACCCAATTGCGAGGCCAGCAGCTGGGCAACATCAGGTCAAGGACCAAGAACCCGCCAGTGTTCTTATTTTTTATTAAATAATTTTTTAAAGTGGAGCATTTCTTATAAAAAGTTAACTTTCCTATTTTTTAAGTTAATTTTTGGGAAAAAAATACGGAAATAGCACGTCTCCATAATAAATGTCGATAGCAAAACTTATTTTTTACTATGAAATATCATTTTATCTGCTAGAATACTTTTCACTCAGAGCCCTAGCTCAGTGTATAGAACGCAGGGCTCCCACGCGGGAGATTTGGGTTCGACTCCCAGTTGGTACCAATAGCTTTTTTTCAAAAAGTGTATGAGCCAAAATTAATACCGCGGTTTTCAAGTCGTTTGAAGTCGTTCAAATAAATAGTAGGTACAGTAATTGGAATCGGACAGGACCGATTATCTATAGGGGTTGCATCAAGTATAATCATGCCGTAGTTCGATGCTTCTCGGAAAAAACGAAAGTTAAGGTTGGGAGAAGACGCACCTTCCACCTACGGTGTAGGGAGTGAAAAAGAGAACATAGAAAATCTCTTAAAGTGACGGACATTGGGTATGCTCACTTTTTGGCATAAAAAATAAGTAGCTTGCTTCAAAGTGTGATAACATGGTTGGATATAGTCAAATTCATTGTGCGACGGCATTTTAGAAGGTAAGTGAACAGCTTTAAAATGAGACCATGTACGTCAAAAATTTAGTTTTACTGTTTGCACTACGAGTAACTTCGTTACATACGTTTCCAAAAGTAAGGTCGTTACTTCGAACTTCGTTACTCGAGTAACGACGATACTTTTACCGGCGATATTTTTGGAAAAGTATGTAACGACGTTATTTGTATCGACGATGCGGAACGGTAACGTAACTGGTATGTTTACTAGGGCGTATCATTTTGCAACGAATTTCTAAAAATGATTCGTAATACCGATAGAAGCTTACTATTGTATATTGCTACGTGGCAGGATGTTACACGGAAATAAAAGGACCAAATACTTCTATAAGCAATATACTATAACAAGCTAAATTGACTCACCTAAAATAAGGATTCATCAATTTACCTTGTTGTAAGGGCTGCAAGTCACAAGTCGTAAGCATAAGCAGTCCTGCGGACGACATAACCTTGACATCTGTCGGCGGTCGAGATAGCGCTATTTTGCACTGACCGCCGAGATAGGCGTTTTTTTAATTGATCAGCCAGATAGTAGCTTTTTGAATTGATCAGCGAGATAGTCGTTTTTTGAATGGCCAACAAAATAGCGCTTTTTTTCTGTCCGCTGAGATAGTCGCTTTTTGCTAGGGGCCATCGATATAAAAAATTTTCTAAATTTTTTAGACGTGGTTTTGAATAAATCTTTGTATTATTTGTTTTGAGATGGAAATTGAAATTCTATGATTGGGACAACATAACGAATGAAATAACAAAAAGAATAAGACCTCGCTCTTTATAGCGGTTAGGTGTTTTTCCTGGAATTGTGCGCAGAATTGAAGCATTTTTCCCATTTAAAATACACGGTCAAATGTTGGCTGCCTGTAAGACCTTAATAATAAAAAGTGACCAGAAAAATAATTCAACAATTTATGCGAGACGGTTATTTTTTTTATATTGAACCAAGCGAGCGTTATGAGCGAATTAATTTTTGCTGTTTATTTATCAGTTTTATTGATAACTAGAAAATACTATTCCTCGGCGCATTTATATTCATATGATTCGAATGTTGTTCAATTTGTCTATCGTTGTTAAGGTAACGTTATTTTTATTCAATTGTTTTCCTGCGAACGTTAAAAGAAACTAACAGTCAGCTGCTGTAACTACACCATGGCAAATCAAGGTAATTATCTTTTTACTTTTCTATATATTCACATAAGTTTTTATGCATTAATTCGTTGGTGAAGGGGAAAACCAAGATTTGGAGGACGATCAAGATGCCGAAATGGGACAGATAGCGGGGGGTGATCTAGTACCCGCACAAGTCCCCAACATCTTGATACCTAACCCAAGAGGAATCTGAGGCATCGTCAGAGTCAACTTTGGTCAGATGCAGCGCAACTCCTTGGTTTTGTCAGCACTTCTGCGAACTCAAGGTCCTGATCTTCAAGCGCGGATGAGTGTTCGGCGTGTAAGAATCTTGTATGCACAGCTTTGGCCAAATCTTATAACGCCGTCAGACACTACTTTTATTCGGTATGTTTTTCGCTCAATTACTTTAACGCGTAAAACAGCATTTTCTTGCACGCAACTTAAAAAAAATAATATCTAATTTTTACAACTTTTTATTTAAATTCAATTTCATTGTTGTGGGATTCAAATTTGCACATGATGCTGATAATCACGAGAGAGAGAGAGAGCGAGAGAGAGAGAGAGCGAGCGAGAGAGACAGAGAGAGATTTTATTAACTACTGTATAATTTAGTATTAGAAAGGACTACTTGGCGTATGGCACACCGATTTTGCCTCGGCAAGCCCGAGCGACGCCTGCACGAGACGCAATCAGGCAGGAAGTAGAAAGACGGTTGCGGGATAATCCATCACAATCTTTGCGAGCCATTGCAAGAGAACTAGGTGGGTACAATTATATTCATGATTCCTATTACAAGACAGTCATATATTGTAACGGGGTGAAAAATCGGGGAAATTCAGCGCGCGCGCGACTGCCGCGAGTGTTAGCCCGGTGGGCTCGGTGCTCTCGTGCAGTGTCGCGCCAGTGTGTGTAGAGAGATGGTCGTATGATTGCACAGCTCTCCGTCGCTGTGCAATCATCGATGCTTGAAGCTCTGCGCTGCCCTCCGTTAATTCACAAAGGCTAAGCTGCTGTAACTGTTGTCTGCCCAGCGCGAACTGAAAAGAAGCGCGTAAGTCCGCGAGCGCGGAAACCAAAACAAAGCGCTGCGCGCTCCCTTAGCAACTTTCGCCGTTGTCGTTGCTTGCCTGTCGATTGATAGTGGGTTCGATTGGACGAGGAATTGGGATTTGTTGACGACTCTGGTTAGATGATAACACTCGCGTGAATTCGTTTACAAAGATACACAACCAAGTATACACAAAGTTCAGCCGGGCGCTGGCAACATATACTACGCAAGTGCGAGGGAGAGAGAGAGAGCTTTTACCGCACGCGTTATTAAATATTCAACTCACTCGCGAACAAAGAAATCTACGCTTATATTAAATACCCTTCGCTCATCTTGCCGCTGGCCAGCCTGCAAGGTATTTGCTCGCAAAAAAATTGCGGTCACCCTAGAGACGGAGTCGTTGATACGAGGAGAACGGCGATGTGGAGATGTTCGCCAGAATTCGCTGCTGTTCGGAACTGCCTTTGTTCTCGGCGCCGCACCGGGTGCCTCGTCGTTAAGCGTTGTCTGGTCGACTCCTCTCGACGCCGCTTTTCGCTCGATCTGCTCGGTGTTATTCGCTGAATCACAGGTCCACACCAATAACGGATCACCATGTCCTAGCTCAAACAGCCGCCTCACTAGTGAGGACTAACACACGTGTTTACTCGGAGTTTCGCGCTCGAAGAATATTTGCTGTGTATAATAACGCGCGCGTTGCACTCAGAGGTGCGCGTGGTCCGTATGCGAAGCACACCTAACATGATTTGCCTAACTGCCTCACAGTATAGGATGTACTTGCCCTTCTAAACTGATTTGTTTAGGGGGCGAGGTACATCCATGCTTTCGCTAGCGCTTGACATTTCACATGCGAGACAAGGTTTTCGATAACGCTAGATTTTTCGCCTGCGATAAATATTTCGCTCGCGAGAGTATTTCACTTGCGAAAAAAGTCTTTCGCTAGCGAGAGATATTTCACTTACGAGAAATATTGCGCTAGCGAGAGAACCCTTTCGCTAACGATAAATATTTCGCTGGTGAGAGAAACTTCGCTTGCGAGAAAAGTCTTTCGCTAGCGAGAGACATTTCACTTGCGAGAGAATTCTGGCGCTAGCGACAGATATTTCGCTTGCAAGAGAATTCTTGCGCTAGCGAAAGCAACTTCGCTTGTGAGAAGATTCTTTCGCTAGGGCTAGATATTTCGCTTGCGAGAAATATTTCGCTTGCGCGTAATTTCTCGCGTGTGCGAAAGAATACGAAAGACTTCTTGCGCTTGAGCTACACTAATTTATTGGGTTATTGGGTTAATGGGTTATTTATTTTTGGAGCCTTTTGTTAAACCAAATTCTGCATTCCCAATAACTCAATAACCTAAACAATAAACAATATAACTATAACCCAATAAATTATTGTAGCGCAAGCGCAAGCATTCTTTCGCTAGCGCAAGCATACTTTCACTTGCGCAATCATATTTTCACTTACGCAATCATACTTTCGCACGCGCAAGAAGTCTTTCGCATTCGCAAGCATTCTTTCGCTAGCGCAAGAAGTCTTTCGCATTCGTAAGCATTCTTTCGTTAGCGCAAGAAGTCTTTCGCATTCGCAAGCATTCTTTCGCTCGCGCAAGAAGTCTTTCGCATTCGCAAGCATTCTTTCGCTAGCGCAAAAATTCTCTCTCAAGCGAAGTTGCTTTCGCTAGCGCCAAAATTCTCTCGCAAGTGAAATGTGTCTCGCTAGTAAAAGACTTTTCTCGCAAGCGAAGTTTCTCTCACCAGCGAAATATCTATCGTTAGCGAAAGGGTTCTCTCGCTAGCGCAATATTTCTCGTAAGCGGAATTGCTCTCGCTAGCGCAAGAATCTCTCGCAAGTAGGCTTCTGCAAAGGCTCGCTCGAGCTGGCTCGAGGTTTCGAGCCCGCTTGAGCTTTCGAGCTCCGAGCCGGCTCCGAGCTAATGTCCAAGCTCTAGGCCAGCTCCAGCTGCAGGCCGGCCCGACATACCACTTCTGAGCTATTTGTACTGGCTATACTATAATCTTCAACTATTTTTACTGTCACTGACGAAGCACTGAAATGATTCATACTGTGGGTTTAACATTTTTTTATTGTTCGAGTGGTCCAATTTTGCGACCCCACCTTAGTTTGTTACAGAGATAGAAACATTTTTATTTTTTTTGTAACTCTACTCGAGTTCAGCAGCCTAAATAACTTCAGAGCTCGAGTCAGCTCGAGAGCTCGAAGGCTCGAGCCGGCTCGGGCTCGGCTCGGTCGAGCTGAAGCTTGAGCCGCTCGAGCTTTTCGAGCTTTTGCAGAAGCCTACTCGCAAGTGAAATATATCTCGCTAGCGAAAGACTTGTTTCTCAAGTGAAATACTCTCGCGAGCGAAATATTTCTCGCAGGCGAAAAATCTAGCGTTATCAAAAACCTTGTCTCGCAAGTGAAATGTCAAGCGCTAGCGAAAGAATCCTCTCGCAAGTAAAATATCTCTCGCTATAGCGTAAGAATCCTCTTGCAAGCGAAGTTCCTCCCGTCAGCGAAAGAGTTTTCTCGCAATCGACATAGCTCCGCTAGCGCTAGCGATAGAAAGCTCTAGCACTAGTGTAAGAATTTTCTCTCCTGGTCCATAATTGCTTTCAGATGTGCTGCTTGGATAAGGTCTTCGGGTCTGCTTGCCCAGGACGCACCCTTCACAAAACTTGAAGTCTTCTTGCGAAATCCCATGGACGCCAAGCCGTTCACAAGTGTGCTTTTCAGCTCGCACATTTACGTGGCCCAATTGGGCATGCCAAAGATTCAGCTTGCTTTGTCCATCTGCTCGTACGGCGTTACATGCAGCGGGCACTTTTACCTTGAACAGCATGCGGAAAAGATTGCCGCGTGGGACTCCTCGCGCGACGAGGCTTCCTTGTTTGTCGCGTACTTCGCATCCATCTTTGTCGGAGGAGAACTTGAAGCCTTTTCTATTCACTGATCCGATGGAGAAAAGGTTGCAGCCAAGTTCAGGCACATAGAGCACATCTCTTAATTCGCGCTCATACACAACGCCGTTAAATCTCTCTTGACTGACGATCGTCCCCGTCCCGGGCGCGATCATCAGCTACTTTCACTGCACTGCCCAATGGATTGGGTTTATACTCGGAAAAAAATTCTTTTCGGAATGTCATGTGCTGTCCAGCACCAGTGTCCGCAATAAAACAATCTTTATCACTGTCACTTACACACATGTAAGAAGAAGTAATCTTGCAAACGAACGCGTTCAGTGCTTTATCACTGCTAGAGTCACTTTTACCAGAGTTTTTCATTAGACACTCACGCGCCCAATGGCCTTTTTCTTTACACACTCCGCAATTTGTTCTTTTTTTCAGTGTACGCCTTTTTCACGGAAATCTATTCCGGCGATCCATGCAATGGGCTCTAGCCCAGGCGTCGCGTTATCAATTATTTTAAGGTGGTGGATGTCGGGAGGTAAGATGCTCCGCTGTTACGGATACGACGGGATAATCGTCGCCTCGAACTCGCAATGCTACCTGTAAATGTATGAGAGAGGAAAGAGGATACGAGGTTTCAGAAATGAATCAACACAATCATCTATATTATTCACATAGTTCAAACGTATATTATCTCAAATAACTCAGTCAAATCATATTTCAATATATACTCTTATAAATATCTCATTATTATCTCATTTTATACAACCAATTTCTTATACGTTTCGTTCGAACAAATATATTCTCAAGTATCACAAAATGGCGGATGCGGATTCTACGCATCAAACAGCCACGTGCCAACTTCTAATCCTGTGCGAATTCACGCACTAGAATTATTCTCACAGCTAATCTCAAATTAACATTAATTATGAATCAAATGAAAAGAGAAGACAAAGAAAGGGGAGTAGAAAGTACCAATTTTCAGTGTCAAGCGAGTAAAACGCACAGACACTGACGCCGTGAACTTCGTGCAGCTACAATGCACCGAAGCTCCGCCAAGGAGACGAGCACAACGCTAATTTCCCGGCGAATAACGCAGAGCAGAGAGATACATGACCTCTTGGGAAAGCGGCGACGGGAAGAGATAACCTCTTCGACTCCAGCAGGCTTCCTCCACGCACAACGCTGATTCCACGCCAAGGCCTTCCACGAGGTCAGAGACTTGCTTCCTTCGAGTCGTTGGCTTCTCGGAGTCTCGTCTTCTTCTTTGCCTTGGAGCCGTCTTTGCTGCTGTTGACCCTCGGCCTCTCGTTTCTCTGACGGTGCCTCTGCTCTGCACCGATGTTGGCCGGACCTCGTCTCGGACTCCTCTCTACTCTGCCGGACTTGCTGAACTCTCCTACTCAACTGGCTAGCCATCGTCGAGACGCGAAGCCGAATCTCTCTCTTTCTCTCTCCCGCGTGACTCCCATTCTCACATTCGCTACTCTCTCTCTCTCTCTCCCGCGTGACTCCCATTCTCACATTCGCTACTCTCTCTCTCTCTCTCTTTTCTCTCACTCTCGCTCTCTCTCGCACTCGCACGGCAACGCATATGCATGCGAGTAAGCCGGGAAACGCGCGCGCCCTCTTAGCGTCGACTGTTCGCTTCTCTCTCGTTCTATCTATTTTGCACTCTCTGCTGCCGATGCCCATGCCTTTGAAGATCTCCGTTGGTGGGGAAGACGTCTTGGCGCGCAGCAGGCTTACAAGCTTGGAACAGAATAAAACATCGAGCATATGTAACTTGTCGCTATTGACATATATGCTCGACGTTGGTACCGGCTAGGCAGAGATTCGGGGTAGAGAGAGAGATGAACGCAGGGCCGGCATTCTCATAGCCGTTGCCCTCGTCAGAAGCTCTTCAATATCCTTTTTAGAGCGCTTCTTTTTCTTCGTATCACTCTTTGCGTCATTCTTTGCGTCGTTGAGAGATGCATTTTTCACGCGAAGCGCAAGCGTTGTCGCTTCTTTTTCAGTGAGCCGATTGTTCTCATTGACCAATCGGGCTATGAGGGTCTTCTTGGTTCTATCAGCCGTGGGCGTGCATTCCCAAGCTACTGTGAAAAGTTCAAACTTTTCAGGCAAGCAGGTTAGCAGTTTTGACATCACTGCTTCGTCGGTTGGCTTATTTTTAGCATTTTCCAGTTTCTTCGACATGCTTTCAAATTTTTCTAATTGCACCACAATTGACTCATCTTCATTAATGCAGAAGGCATAAAACTGCATCCATGCAGCTTGAGTCGCATCAGCATTTGTATCTCCGTACAACTCACTGAGCTTTTCCCATATTTCTTTGGCAGTTGTGCAGTTGATTAGATTGCATCGTAGCTTCTGGTTAATCGAAGCCAAAATTATCGTTTTGGCGCGAGATACTGATTTGTTGTAAACCTTGAGTTCAGCATCTTTGCCTGCTTCTGGTTTTGCCTCCGTTTCGTCCACGTAGCTGAATAGATCTTTGTCTTCGAGCGCGATCTGCACTTCGAACTTCCATTGCGTATAGTTGTTCGTTCCTTCCAGCTTTGTGACTTCTAAGCTCTCTTTGTCAGACATCGTGAATGATCAAAGGCACTTACACTTATAACGGAAAAACACTATGAACTCAAACCTTAACACTTTTATTCACTTAGTCAGCATGACTTGTCAATAATTACTGAAGCGCTGTGGAAGCATATACTGGGCCGCATAACCTATTGAATTTATTCAGCAAAATAAACTCAATCGATTTAGCAAAGTAAGAATGTTCAGTATTTATTGAAATAAAAGGTTACATAGTTTACGTATACATAATAAGTATTAGGCACAGAGCGGCTCGAGAGTAAGCTGTTACTGCTTCGAGTGCTAAGACTGAACTAAACTCTAAAGGGCGCAGCCGAAATTGCCTACAGCGGAGGCATTGTTTCGCAGTGAAAAAGGGAAAACGCATTTTACTGCCACATCTGGAGACATCAGTCATCGGCGCGCTCCGAACGGTCAGCGAGCAAACGGTTATATGGCCCTACCTGGGTTCTCTCTTAGACAAACCATAAAAATACAACTAGCAACTCGTGCTCGCTCACGCTTTCTCAACAGTAATAACAAACTGTAAGTTTATAGTAAGATAGCTTGCTCTTTCACGATATCTTCTGAATATTAATGTTAGTAGCAATAATTTGAATCAGAATAGGGGAAAGCATTTTACAACGAATGTCGACTACGCTACTCGTCCGGCCTACATAGGGGTCACCCGCTGCTCGTCTGGCCAACACAGCAGCCGCCCTGTGCTCGTTCGATCTCCAGAGGGGATGCGCTCTGCTTGTCTGGCCTTCTGGGTTAGCCCTCGGCTGGTCTGGCCTTTTTAAGTGTTCTCCTCTGCTGGTCTTATCTTTTCTAAGTCGCCCTCTACTGGTCTGGCCCTTTGAGAGGTGGCCCTGTGCTGGTCTGGTATAGTAAAGGTCGCCCTCTGCTTGTCTGGCATTTTGAAAATTTGCCCTCTGTCGGTCTGGCATTATTCAATGTCGCCCTCTGCTTGTCTGACTCTTTTAAGGACACCCTATGCTGGTCTAGCCTTTTTAAAATTTGAACTCTGCTGGCAGCAAACAACAACATTGATAGGTCAGGGCGACCTTACAAATGCTAGACCGGCACAGAACAAACTTTAAGAAGGCCAGACAAGCACAGAGCGACCTTAAAAAGGGCCAGACCACCAGAGGGCAACGCTAAAAAAAGCCAGTACAGCGAAGCGCGACTTTTAATAGCACCAGACCAGCACAGGGCGATCTTTAAAAATCCAGACCAGCACAGGGCGACGTTAAAAGAGCCATAACAACAGAGGGTTAACTTTAAAAGGACGAGACTAGCGGAGGGCTACTATAAAAAGGCTTTAACAGGAAAGGGCGACATATAAAAGGGCCAGGCCATAATAGCGCGAATTTTAAAGGGTCCTACCAGCCGAGAGCAACACTAAAAAGGCCAGATCAGCCGAGGGCAAGCTTAAAAAGACCAGACCGATTTTCACAACTGCCATCCCAGCATAGGATTACCATAAAAATGCTAGACCAGCACAGGGCGAACTTGAAAATGCTAAACCAAAACAGGCCGACCTTTAAAAAGGCCAGACCAGCACAGGGCTACTTGCAAAAGGGCGAAACCAGCAGAGGGCGACTTTTATAAGCACCAGACCAGCAGAGGGCAACATTTAGAAAGGTCAAACCAGTATAGTGCGACTTTTATAAGCGCCAGACCAGCCCAGGGCGACCAAAAAAAGGCGAGACCAGCAGAGGGCGACATTTAAAAAGGCCAGAATGCCTGTTCCTTTTAATGGTTCCCCTTGGCTGGTCTGGACCTTGTAACCGTTGTTATGTGCTGGTCACGCCTTTTTAAAGGTCGCTCTGTGCGGGTCTAATTTTTTCGAGGTCCCCAGCTGCTGGTTTCGACCCTTTAAACGTAGCCTTGTGCTGGTCTGGTCTTCTTAAATATCGCCCTCTGCTGGTCTGGCACTTTTAAGATCGCTCTGTTCTGGTTCAGCTCTTTTACGGTAGCCCTGTACTGGTATGGTGCTTTTAACAGTCGCCCTCTGCTAGACTAGCTCTTTTGAAGGTCGCCCTGTGCTGGTCTGGCCCTTTTAAGGTCGCCCTGTGCTGGTTTGTCGCCTTTAAATATCGCCCTCTGCTAGTCTAGCCCTTTTAAAGATAACCCTGTGCTGGTCTCGACTTCTTAAAGTTTGTCCTCTGCCGGTCTAGCACATGTAAGGTTGCCCTGTGCTGGTCTAGCGCTTTAAAAAGTTGACCTGTGTTGTTCTGGCCCTTTAAATCGTCGCCCTCTGCTATTTTGGCTCTTCTAAGGTAGCCCTGTGCTGGTCTGGAGCTTTTAAAAGTCGCCCTCTGCTATTCTGGCCCTTTTTAGGACGTCCTGCGTTGAACTGGCCTTTTTAAATGTTGCCCTTTGCCGGTCTAGCCTTTTTGAAGTTCGCCCTCTGCTGGTCTGACCTTTTCTAAGTTGCTCTTTGCTGTCCTGGCCTTATAAATTATCACCCTTCTTTTGGTCTCGCTCTTTTAAGGTCGCCCTGTGCTGCTCTTTTAAGGTCGCCCACTCCCGGTCTGACCCTTTAAAAGGTCGCCCTCTGCTTGAATGGCCATTTTATAAATAGCCTTCTGAGCAGACCAGCACAGGGCGACCTTAAAAGAACCAGATCAGCAGAGGGCGATTTCAACACGCGCCAGACCAGCACAAGGCGCCTTTAAAAAGGTTAGACCAGCATTGGGCGATTTTGATACGCGCCAGGCCAGTATAGGGCGATCTTTAAAAGGCCAGACCAGCGCAGGGCGACATTAAGGAGTCCAGACCAATGAGGGTAAATTTTAAAAAGGTCAGACTAGCAAAGGTCGATCCTGTGCTATTCTGTCGCTTATAGAAGTTGCCCTATGCTGGTCCGACCCTTTAAAAAGTCGCCCTCTGCTGGTCTGGCCATTCCACAAGTCGCCTTGTGCTAGTCTGTCCATTTTACAAATCGACCTCTGATCAGACCAGTACAGGGCGACCTTAAAAGAGTCATACCAGCAGAAGGCGACTTTAAAAAGGTCAGACCAGCAGAGGGCGATTTTAATAAGCGCCAGACCAGCGCAGGGCGACATTAAAATAGACAGACTAGCAGGGGGCGACTTGTTGAAAGGCCAGACCATCAGCTGGTTTGGTTCTTGTAAGGTCGCCCTGTGCTGGTCTGATCAGATGCGATTTGTAAAAAGGCCAGACCATCAGCTGGTTTGGTCCTTGTAAGGACGCTCTGTGCTGGTCTGATCAGATGCGATTTGTAAAAAGGCCAGACCATCACAGGGTAAACTTTAAAAAGGCCAGACCAGTATAGGAGACCTTTAAAGAGCTAAACCAGCGCAGGGCGACATTACAAAAGCCATACCAGCAGAGGGTGACATTAAAAAAGCCAGACTAGCAGAGGGTGACATTGAAAAAGGCCAGACCAGCGCAAGGCGACATTAAAAGAGCCAGACTAGTAGAGGGCGACCTTTAATAAGGCCAGACCAGGTTTGACCTTCTTAAGAGCGCCCTGTGCTGGTCCGGCACATTTACAAATCGACCTCTGCTGGTCGAGTATAACGTGTGGCGCCCTTACCGGCCAGTGCTCCTGCGCCACCAGCTGGCAGCACCTCGCAGCAGCGTCGGCAGCCGCGCAAGCAAGTTCTCGTGCCACGAGAGGATGCGAGCTAGCCGAGCATCGCTAGTAATTGGCCGGCACGCACGCCATTCGGAGCACCTCACCTTTCCTGTTCCGTGTGCACTTGTGCACGCGGCCGGGTTTTTCTCCACTCCGATCCGCGCAGTGCCCATAGCTGTGGCGATCGGAGCTTGTAAATATCGCTAGTTGTAACCTGTAAAATAAACCCGACTCTACACGCATTTTCGCCTTCTCATTCTTCCCGCGACCTGTCACTCGCAGCGACGAGATTCCTGGAGCGCAAGGTTCGTAGGAGACCTTGGGCTTGGCACGAGGAGCGGCACGAGCAACCCAACAGTAGCAGCACAGCAGCGGCTCAGCAGCAGCCGACAGCAGCATCACGGCTCGCGCTCAACTCCTACCAAGCGCTTATAAATGTATTGAAACGATCCAAGCTCGAACGAGCTACACTCGTTACAATACATTATATATATATTGGAACGATCCAAGCTCGTTACACCATATATGGCGCTTCAATAACGGTTTGGTTTTTACATTGACTTCCTGTCTAGAACCGGCCTAGTATGTTTACTAGTATACGCCTTACAATTATATTCTAACAAATCTAATTGTTGCAACGTATTCTTTGGTGATTAAGCAATGAATTCCATATATTTTTAGTACATGTCTATCATCGTTTTTGGTCAGTAACGAATTAAATACACGACAACACACTTTTTCAATATATTTTTGTTTTTAACAATGATTCGTGCTAATAAATTTATGAAAGATCTTAACAGTTCTGAAGATTGAGCCTTCGAGTATCTAAAAAAGCCGATAATTCCTATGATACTCAATAATTTTAGGTAAAAAAATCATCATAAAAGTGTAACGGGAGCAGCGCCTTATTCGGCACTGACGTCACTAATTTATTAAGGGGAGAGTAAGAGAGGCACTTTCGCTCTTTAACAATCGGGGAACGAGAGGATAGGTCGAACGAATAAATAATTTTCTTTGCTTGGAACGTACAACTTAAATCTATTCAGACAAACAAACACAAAATCAGTTACAATAACGTTTACATCACGCGCACATATACAGAACAACTTAAACTAACGCGGGAGGACGAATGGCCCGGCGACTAAATCGCCTTGACCATTTACCTCCTTACAAAGGAAAGAATACGTTGAAACCTCTCTACCGCATTACGATGAGCGTAGCCGGCAAGTGATCGCCTGGCTACCTATCGTTCCTACGCGGCCGCGCATCACCATGAGAGAGAGAAACACCGGGGGAGAGAGATAACCTGACCTTTGTCCTTGGCGATGAGCCGGCAACGGGGAGTTGACCTGGCCGCTGGCTGGATGTCTTCCTCGGCATAGCCCGTGGTGAATCCCCTGGAAGTCATGCCGTGCATGGCGGCGAGGGCGACACTGAATGCCCTGCTGCAGGTGTTGCCTCCACACGTTGCCTCGGCTCGCCCTGGTCTGGTCACTGCTGCTCGTGTACTTCTTCTCTCATTGCGCTGCTACTTCCAACTTCTCTCCTCAACTTTCTTTCGGGAACTACCTCACTCTAGTAAGGCTCGGCTGCGACTCTCTCACGCACTAATTCTTGCGCGCATCTTGCAGTCGCTCAGCGGCGCTCGCTCCTCTCCCTACCTTGACCTATTAGTTAGGCGGCACGCGACGCGTCGCTTATCGGTCACGCGTTGCGCGCCTGCCAATCCCTGCATAGGCCTAATACTCTCTTTCTCTCTCTCTCTCTTTCTCACTCTCTCTCTCTCTCTCTGTCTCTCTCTCTCTCTCTCTCTCTCTCTCTCTGTCTCTCTCTACCTCATAGTCGCTGCGCTCTTGTTTCTTCGGGCGCTCTCAATCTTGCTCGGCAATCTTCGGCGGCTGGAAAAACATAAAGGCCAGTGGTTAGGCGCAATAAATATATGCGCCGAACGCTGACTACGTCGCCATGCCGAGCGATAAGGGGGAGAGAGAGAAGAAGGGCAGACGAAGAGCAAGCGTACTGCTTGCTCTTGTCACAAAAGGACAAAATGAAGTAGCCTATATATCGGCTCCTATGACTGTAAAGGTTAACTTATTTGATCAAAAAACCCATCAATACACTTGCTATCTACAACAGTATATTATGAGCACATGTACGGGCAAGCGAACATCCTAAATAATGTAAAATATAAGGTAAATTCATCTGATAACTTTATACAGAAATACGTACCAACGCCTTTGTACTCGTTTTGGCTGGTTTTCAGCAAGTGTATGTGAACATCACGTGCAGCTACAGGAGATTTCACTGGAATAAATAATAATAATAAAATGAGAAACATGATGTATGAATTAAGGGGGGATCCTCATATAGATCGATCAAAAAATCGATTTTTTTTTATTGCATAAATTAAAAGAAAAACATTTCAAGAATATGCTGTCAAAATTTGAAAGCGAAATTCAGATTTGTTAAGCCGCTATATGTATTTTCGCTCACGTCCTTCGGCGCGCGGTACACTCGGCACAGATAGGCAGGTCTGCGCTCGGGTATAATGGCTCTCCGCTGAGCTGGTATTGGCCTGTTTACTAATACAATGAAAAGAGCAGATGTTCTTAGATTCAATGGTGTCTTAGTGTGTATTCTAGAAAGAATTTTCGAGCATATAGTATAGTCAGGACAAACGGTGCAGAATATTCTCGGTTGTATAGTATAATCTCGTTTTGGAGCGTTGGTTCGCTATAGTAGGCCCAGTTTCACTGTGACCTTCATGCAGTTGACTACTCTTACTCTCTACGTTCATCATGTCATCGTATCCGAAAGGCCAACACAGCGATTCCTATCGTGCGTCGCGTAGAACGAAACAATTTCAAGGAAATCAGTTCACGACAGAAGCAGGCGAGGCGAAAGGAGTTAGCGCTAGTGCAAAAAAATTGGCCGCGGCATCTGTCGATGTCCCAGTGGATAATTCGCATAGATACCGAATTATTAAATTCGTAACTGTATTCACGGTTCTTTCTGAGATGTTGTGTTGCAAAACTTGTAAAGGAGCGGTTAAGTTTGAAGAAACTGGTGCGCATGGTTTAGGCTGGAAACTTTATTTATCGTGCAAGTGTGGTATGAATACCGTTCCGTCTGGTCCTTATATCAACAATGGCTTTGAAGTAAATCGCCGTATAGTATTTGTGATGAGACTGTTAGGCATTGGCTTGCAAGGCATAAATTTATTTTCAAATTTGATGGATTTCGGAGAAGGTATTAGCAAGAATGCATACGACAATATACTCGAGCATATGATTGATGGATATCCATCAAGCGGCAAAAATTTATTTCAACAAATCTTGTGAGAACGCTGTGAAAGAAGAGCTGAAATTGAATGACAACGTTTTCGAGCATCCGCCGGCTCTTCATGCAGATTTACAAAAGCATTTGCTGTCCATTTATGAGGATTGATAGATTTGCTGAAACGGTGTTTAGGCGGACACACCCAAAACGCCAACGAAAGTTTTAATGCGCTTGTATGGCGCTTGTCACCGAAACACCTTCACTGTGGCCCCAAAACTGTTGAGATAGCTGCTTGGATTTCCGATGGATTATTCAATGATGGATATAAATCCATCCTCCACACGATGAAAATCCTGGAATTTATTATTGGAACGCCTACTCACAGCTACGCGAAAAAGATGGACGAGGATCGACTCAAACGGCAAGAATGGAAGAGCTTGAGTGCCACAAAAAAAGGTCGAATGGCTAAAAAAGCAAGAGTAGATACAGAAGAAGACGAAGAAGATGATCTCCTTTATGGCCCTGGCATTGCTGATTGATATAAAAATCAAGAGATAACTGTAAGTTAATAATAAATGCGATTTTTGTCTACCGGGAACTTTAAACACGTTATTCTCGAAAATGAATTTTCTTGATTTTCCGATTTTGCGTGCAAGATTACTTTACTCGATGAGTTTTCAACTTAGGAAAAAAACCATTTGAAAGATAATTTAATAAACTAGTCGATATACCTACTTATTAAAAAAAAAAATTTTTTTTACTCGTCATTTTCCAATAACAATGAAAAAACTTTTTTAATTTTTTTTTCAAAAGTGCGCCATTTTGCCAAAAAAGTTTTTTTTTACTTTGAAATTAGGTATATAGACATAGAGATACAGACATTACAATAACAGACATCAATTTTTTATGTTACAGGGAGATACAGCGACGACGGCTCTGCACACAAATTTGTATCAACAAAATTTTTTATTGATGTTCTTTTTTTATCCACCCTCCTAATGTAAATTATAAAATTAAAAAAATATAGTGTATATCTTGAACACTTGCAGAATACACTGTAAAATTTTCAAATAAAAATCTTGTATAGTTTTTTTAAAATAAATTCACAAAATTTGAATAAATTTTTGTCCATCTATATGAGGATCCCCCCTTAAGTCTGATATTTCAAATAAATGAAAGCAGTTATAATATTCAATGAAGAAGAGCTGAGACTAAAACTATTTCAACTCATGTAAGCTGTAATTTTTAATTAAGACGTTTTTATGGATTCATTCGATTTCAGTGCTAATGAGAGGACACACAAAATAAAATATATTCAATTAAAATAATACTTTTTATATGACAGACAATAAAAATAGTAAGATTTTTTTATACTTGAGCGGTTGGATGGAATAAGGGGGCTAGCGCTGGAATTGTTCAAAACATGAAAAAGTGATTATCTATTCTTTAGAGTGAAGAAATCACATAATTAAAATTACCACCATGTTAAAGATGTTTAAAGCTAACTTTTTAGTATCTATAATTTTTTTTTACAACGTCAGAGTTTAGGAGAAGAAAATAAAAAACTGATTTCGCGTTAACTGAGTTTCAATACACTTTTTCTAATAAATCATTGCAACTTTGTCAAATATCAGCCAAATCCTCCGATTTATTTTTAAAATAAGTGAAATTCTTTAGCGTACATATGCACTTTATGAAAAAATTGATAAGGAGTATTTGAATTTATTTATTTAATTATAAGTAAACGATAGCGTGTTACACTGTTTTAGCGTGTTCAGCGACAATAAGTGTGTATGGAAGTTTGAGACTGGGATAATTTTCAGCGAGACATTTGTTCATTAACAGTTGAAGAAATTTCCTGTGAAGTTTCAAGTCGATTCATCAAATAATCACTTAATTGTAACGTTTTTACCGAAGTCTTGCGCGAAGATTAAGCACTAAGTCCCTTATTGCATCCACCCGCTTACTTGATAAATGCTTAAAAACTATTCATAATATTGTTATGTATTCCCCTGCGATATCGAACGCGCAAAACAAAAATATGTTGCTAGGTGATTTATTAATTTGTTCGTTTTTTTGTATGTTTTTGGAGCTTGCTCCTTTAACCTCGGTATGCTGCCGCCGCAGGCGTCAGCATCACGTATACCTCTCTATATGCTGGCCTCTATAGTGTTTGTTGAATCGAGAGTGAAAAATGAAAACGCGATGTAAAACCGACCGTCAGATTTTTTCGTCACGTTTTTACCGCTATACGCCGCTACCATGACTTCATGATATATGTATAAACTAAATCCCACACTAATTTCTACAAGCCTTAAATATTTCTGATAAGTGTGCACAACAATAATTTAACAATAATAAGTATTAATTTTGTCAAGGAAATTATAAACAAACAATTGAAGTGGATTTTCAGCATTTTTTTCCAGATTTTGCTCTGCGGTTTGGAAACTACTGATTTTAGTGCAAAAAGTTTCAAATAAAAGTTGTTCCTTATGATATTATACACAAAAAAGACAGTGACGGCACCTCTCTAAGTTTATTAGTTTACTGGTAAATTAAGAAAAACAACAAAATTCGACATATCAATTTGTTGTTTTTCTGAATTTACTAGTAAACTAATAAACTTAGACAGGTGCCGTCACTGACTTTATTGTAGACAATTTAATGATGAACAACTTTTATTTCAAACTTTTTGCTATAGAATCAATAGTTTTCAAACCGCAGAGCAAATTGTGGAAAAAAATGCAGAAAACATGTAATCGGCCTCGCACAACCAACGGTAAACGCACGCTCTGTCTCTCTCCATCACCGTCGACTACACTCGCTACACTCTCTCTCTCTCTCTCTTTCTCTCTCTCAGACAATGACGACATCTGCGGTGCATGCCACATACTAGTGCGATTTGAATGGCAACGGCACGACGCCACGCCGGCTTTATAGAGCATTTTCACTTGTGATGTCAGAGGGGAATATGGCCGACGCTGGGGGACAGCATTTGAATTTTTAATAAAATTTGGATTTAATAAAAAAAATATTAAAGGAAATACTTTCACTCTAAAACTGATTGTTATAATTTCTTTGTTTCATAAGCTACCGAAATCCAATTAGTTTTATGCATAGAAAGCTTTGCAAATATTATTCAACTGCAATTAATGATCGGGGGTCTATTCGCACGCAATAGAAATTAATTTTTATTTCAATATCGAATTATGTTACCTGATTAAATTATCGACCCTCATTTTAAGTAACTTTTAATACTTAGATTACTCTAAACAATTATTTTTTCCACCGACTGATTAAATCGTAAATAAATAATAACCATGAATTTGTAGGTTAGCCAGTTCATAACTTTCGATAAATTTACATAAATTTGATATAGTAGTTATTAGAATAATAGAAATTCATAGTAATAATGATTAAAAATCCAAATACGACTATTAAAGGTTGTAAAATCTTATTATTATATAATTTTGTTGAATCTGGTTTTTGCGGTAAATATAAATAATTAAGCAGCGAAACTATAGATAATCTTGATGAAACATAATTTTAGATTCGTAGTTTAATTATTTTTACACATTTCATACGAAATAGCACGATTCTGATGTAAATTTAACGATAGTACTTGAAAGATAACCTAGTAAATTTACAATTATTAATTATTTTAAGTACAAGGAAGGAATTAAAAAATCAAGTACTATTGAAATATTGTGAAATAATATAAATATTATCTTGCGAAATTTGGTTCATGCCCTTCATATTCATTGTTGTTGAAATAAAAATTAATTTCTATTGCGCGCGAATCACTACCCAACTATCGAATGAAGATAATTGATATTTGTAATGCTTTCTAAAGATCTAACGTACTGGATTTTGCCAGCTCATGAAATGATGTAATGATAATAATCGATTTTGATGGGAAAATGACCTGTTACGATTGAAAGCAAATGTATGACAAAATTCAAATTTTGTCCCCCAGGATCGGCCATATTTGCCGATGACGTCACAAGTGAAAATGCTTTATCCTCGTGCATTCTCACCTCATTCCACTCATAAATAATTGTCAATTATTATTTTCCAACGCTGGGGAGGGAGCAAGCTCCAGCCATGAGTGCAGCCTTTTTTTTTAGTTTTAGTCGAGTTTTATGTTTTGATGTTGAGAAAAACAAACAGATTTATTAACCTTTTTCACTAATAATTAATAAAATCGTTCTTTTCTATAATTCTGGATATTTAATTTATTGTGTGAGTAAAAAGTGTAACATTTTGGGGGCTCGTCCGGGATTTTCAAGATTGTGAGATGTCTGGATTTAAGAATTCTGAAAAAACTGCGCGCACGCCTACGCGCGTACCTTTTCAAACACAGACAAGAGCACGAGTTGCTACTGAAGCTACAGTTTCCAATATCGTCGCTCGTGATACAGTTTCTACCCCTACAGGTAACCCTACACATACTGATCCGATTCTTGTCGATTTAGCTACTACGCGCGTGTCGACTGATGAGCCACCGACATTAACCGGGGTTTTGCCGACGATGACTGACACAACGCCGACGACGGTGCCCAGTACCTCAGCCCTGTCGATGAGTGCCGCTTTGCCAACGGTGTCCGGCGTGTCGTCAGCGTCGACAATGTTCGATGCTTTACCAACAGTACCCAGCGCTCCGATATTGACCAACACCGTATCAACGATACCCGATATTCCTTCAGCGGTCATTGAACCTCAATCTACACTTTTACAAGAAGCTCTTTTACAACTTAACAAGGCCAACACACAAATGGATATTTATCAGCGACGACTCGAAAGGATTGAGGCTGATCGAGACACTGAACGACAACGATGTCAACAACTTGAGATGACGTTACGACATCGCACTGAGGAAGAACAGAACCTTGCAACCGAGCTACGTATACGTGATGCTGAAATCATCGAGCGTCAGCGTATGATCGAAGGACTGCAAGCAGAACAGGATTCTCTTCGTCAGCAGTTTACTCAACTTCAACAATCCTTAAATCAGATGAGTCAAAACACAATTTCTTTTACACAAACAACAACAAATCGTGTAAACAACATTAACAATAATGTTACACAAGGAAACAGTTTGAATGATAACACAGCTCCACAAAAAAAAATGAAAGTCGAGTGTCAGAAACCAAACCTACCCTACCCTATGTTTTTCGGGTCGCTGAACACGAATCCGAAGTCCGTTTCACCCCATCAGGTCCTGATTCCCCATAATCTCAAAGTTTAACTCCAAAAACCACTAAAATCGTGATCTATGTAATTCTCAAGCATATTTACCCACAGAACAATATAATTAATCAATACACAAACCATAAGCCCTCAAACTCTGAGACCCTGTGTCACCGTAACCTCAAAACCCGGGACCCCCGTAACGCCATAACCCCTTAACCCCCATGAACTCGTTTTACAGGCATTCCGGAAAAAAAATTCCGGAAACCAAAACCTACTTACCCTATGTTTTTGGGGCCGCTGAATACGAATCCGAGGACCGTTTCACCCCATCACATCAGGACCTTCCATAACCTCAAAAATCAACCCCAAAACCCCATAACTCGTGACTATGTAATTATCAAGAATATTCATCCACGTGACACACGAATGAATCACAAACCATACGCCCTGAACTCCTTAGACCCCGTAAAGCCGTTACCTATAAGCCCAGTATACCCCCGTTATGCCATAACCCTGTGACGCCCATAAACTCGTTTTACAGGCATTTCCCGACAATATGAATATTAAGTTTCAGTGACTCGGTTACTGTATAACCTTATAGCTCGCTTTGTAACAAAGAATTGAGTCTCAAACACTGCGAGGTTGAAATATGCGCGCTACTCTTTGAAGTGTAGTAATATTTATCAGCTCAAAATCTGAAAACTCCCCAACTTTATCATTTTCCAGAGCCGCAAACCCAAAAATCGAAGAACTCTGAAACGTTCAAGCCTAATCAGCAACAGAGATCTTCAACGCGAGGTTGCAACAGATATTTGCGTCTCCAACGCTAAACTAATGTCCTGTATCTTATTATGTGAGGAACTTTATTAGTTTATGATAAGCGAGAAATATATTCTTTTCTCATGTGTTTAATGTGTCTCGATATAATACCCACATTCAGCCGAGCCCAGGAACGACGACGTGGACATAGCAGGATTCCGTTCCCTTTGGGGTGCTTTATTTTCGTGAGTTCCCCTCGCCTCTCACAGTTGGGGTACTTTATTTTTCTGAGTTCCCCTTGCCTCTCACAAATAGAAATATGAATATAAATTAATAAAAACAAATGTAAGTAGAATAAAAGTAAAGTTTTTCATTCTGTTTTGCATCTTTTATGATATCTCACTTGCTTACTCTCGAAGGATCGACGAAGTGAACGTCGCTTATGAGTTTGGCTATCCACTTGAACATCTCGTTTCAAATTCCAAACGTAATCTGCCATCATATTTACTCCCCAAACTCCTTGGTATCTTTTTTCCATATCTTTGATATCCTGGTGGAATTTTTCTCCTTGCTCTTCACTAAAGTCGCCCAATTTATCTGGAAAGAAATTAATATGAGAATCTAAAAAATGTAATTTAACGCTCATGTTGCAGCCTAGACTTTCAAAATTGTGAATAAGATCACTCACCAGTTCCTTATAATTTGGACTTTTCATATTTCCGAAGAAATTTGTTGACACGTTGTAAAAACTTGTCCATGCAGCTTTCTCTGTATTCCTCATATAATTTATGAACAATGAATCGTTGAAAAGTTTCAGGATTTGTGGACCATCAAATACACCTGCCTCCAATTTTGCATCACTTAGTTTGTTCATTTTCTGTGCAATATACTTGAAACAGTCTCCTGATTTATCAAGAGCTCTTACAAACTGTTTCATAAGCCCGAGTTTTAAATGTAAAGGTGGTATTATGATTTTCGATGGATGTACAAGCGGTTGATTCGTAACATTCACGGATCCTGGTTTTAACGACGATCGTTCGGGCCAATGTTTCACCTTGTAGTGACTATTACGAGCTCTATTATCAAAAAGGCAAAGGAAACAAGGGAATTTTACATTACCACTTTGCATCCCCAAAATAATCCCAATGATTTTTAAGTCACCACAAATCTGCCACTCATGCTCCGAATATTTAATTTTGTTCAAAAGATTCTGAGCATTTTCGTAATTTTCTTTGAGAACTGTGGAATGAGCGATTGGTATTGGAGCAAAGACATTTGTATTATGGAGGAGGACTGCCTTCAAACTACGAAGTGATGAGTCGATAAAAAGGCGCCAATCTTTTGGCCTGTAAAAATCAGCTTTTAAACTGTTTATAAGACCAGCGACATCGTTACAATATACTAAATGTTCAAATTCGTCATGTGTAAAAAACTGTCTTAGTTCGCTTTCGCGATTTCTGTATATCGTTATTTTAGTACCTTGTTCTAAAAGATTCTTTTCTTTTAACCTAGAAGCTAAAAGTTCATGTGCCTCTTTTGGTAAACCCAATTCTCGGCCCAAATCATTTAGCTCATCTTGACTGAATTGTTGTGGAACTTTAGTCGTTTTACAGACGTCATCGCTCAAACTAGATTCTTCGTTCGATTCTTCATCTTCTTCAGTGCCACTGGTACTCACGTTATTTTCATCTTGTTCTACCATCGCTTCTTTACTAACGTTGTTTGATTCCATGGGGCGACAGTATGGGGTTTCCAGGAAGGTAGCAGGCGAAACATTTGATGGGTACCTATACTTTATTTTAGATTTATTTTTCGAATTAAATCCCTTGGTTTCCGTTAAACAGAAAAAACAATCATCTCTTGATTCTGGTTTGCCCCATACGACTGGTGATTTGAATTTTGAATTTGATTTGGCCTTAGTTCTGTGGCACGTAAGTAACATTTTGTGACAATAAGTGCATACAATGTGAGGGACCCAGTCTTCATTTTGATTCGACATATTACGATCGAAGCAATAGAGGTATGAACTCTGAATAGCATCTGTTATGGTTTTCCGACAGCTTGGTACGACGAAAAGACCGCACACATAACAGAAATTGTTTACTTTGTTGGGATTGTCGTGAACATGTATCGATACTTTCGTCTTCGTCGATGCTGGTGCACCGACCTTTTTGGAATTGCGGTTGCTTGATGACGACGCCTGCGGGCCCGCTTTCGCACCCTGACCAGCCGCCGATACTGGGGTTTCCAATCCCTGCATCGTAACTTTACTACGTGTGTTTGCCATGACGGCTCAGACGCCGTTATCCAGGGTCTCTGCCGGATGGCGAAACAACTCCGTTGCCCACCGTCAACCACGTGGAGGTGCCCTGGATTGCAAACACGCGTAGAAAATTACTAGATTTGTCTCACTATCAATTCGTTTACGCCAGCTTCCCGACATTCGATTTCAGATTCCGACATTTGGATCAATTGGTCGTGGGCTTCATTTTTGAGATTATGGGAAATCCTGATCTGATGGGGTAAAACGAGCACAAGATTCGTGTTTAGCGACCCGAAAACTATGGGGTAAGTAGGTTTTGGTTTCCGGAATTTTTTTTCCGGAATGCCTGTAAAACGAGTTCATGGGGGTTAAGGGGTTATGGCGTTACGGGGGTCCTGGGTTTTGAAGTTACGGCGACACAGGATCTTATGGTTTGAGGGCTTATGGTATGTGTATTGATTAATTATATTGTTATGTGGATAAATATGCTTGAGAATTACATAGATCACGATTTAAGTGGTTTTTAGGGTTGAACTTTGAGGTTATGGGAAATCAGGACCTGATGGGGTGAAACGGACTTCGGATTCGTATTCAGCGACCCGAAAAACATAGGGTAGGGTGGGTTTGGTTTCTGACACTCGACTTTCATTTTTTTTTGTGGAGCTGTGTAATTCTAGAATGAGTATTCACACACACGCTATGAACACAGTTACACCGGTTGAATTAGGGTTAGGTTACAACCTCAAACCTGATACATACGACGGTACTACTCCATTACACGAATACCTGAATCAATTCAATTTAATAGCAAGAGCCAATAATTGGAACGACGAAAAGAAAATGGTTGCTTTAGCTGCTTCTTTACGCAGTAAATAAAAGAGCGTATTGAGTAGTTATACTAGTACAGAAACTTTAGATTTACAAAGTTTATTAGAGAAATTAGAAGCGCGTTTTGGTGATCATTTTGGTTCGAGTAGTTACTCTTTATTTCAGAGTAGACGTCAAAGAGTTGGTGAAGATCTTCCTACAATAGCGGCAGACGTAGGGAGATTAGCAGGGTTAGCGTACCCTGAGTGTTCCTTAGAGGTTAGAGATAAGATAGCTTGTTCTCAATTTATAGTGGGCATTTATAATACAGGAATTAGAGAAACTCTTCAATTAGAGCGCATAACCACTCTTAAGGTCGCTCTTGCTCGCGCTTTGGAAGTCAAAGCTATTAAAGAACAGAATAAGAATTTAACTTTACAAAAGGGTATCAGAAATTCTCAAAACATTCAAAATTCTCCGGGAAATACTCAAATTAACAATCAGGGCGTTGTGAAACAGGATCAACCATTCAATCTTCAAGAATGGTTGAAAAATGTCGAGTGTTATGGTTGTCATAAGAAAGGGCACATACGCTCTCGATGCCCAGAACAGGGAAAGTAGGTCGTGTCAAGCTTTCGGGAGCGAGTTTGACATCTAGTGAAGAAGCTCCTGTAAATGATACTATTTTATCTGATCATTCTAATACACGTCTTTGTAGGGTTCTTCGGAATTTGAACACTTTTGAGTTTGACGGTTACATAGATAGAATGTCGTGTATTTTGAAAATAGATACGGGATCGGACATCACAATTGTAAATCTTAGACTAATTGATCCACATTGTCATAAGATTCTCCATACTGGTCCAACTATAAGATATCCTACTGGCGAGGAAGTTCCTGTTAAATTTAAAACGATCGTCAGGGTTAATTTAGGCCAGTATTCTGTTCGGATGATAGTCTTTGTTGCAGATATTGCTGACGATTGCATACTTGGATGTAACTTCTTAAATAAAACTGGAATTTCAGAATCAATTAATAACATTTTTAAAAACGTCCCAAGCTCAATCGACAGTGATATTGACGGAGGAAAATGTTGTAGGGTTATAGAGTTAAATTGGGTTGAACAATTACCGGATTTGTTGAGGGATCTTTTTGAAGATAATTCGCAAAATTTAAATTCTTCACAAAAAGCAACATTAGCCAAATTATTAGTAGAATTTCAGGATATTTTCCAAGACGATGATGTCGCTGGAAAATGTAACCTAATTGAACACAAAATTGTATTGAGTGATCCTCGTCCTGTCAAACAACCGATTCGTCCTGTTCCTTTTCATATTCGGGCAGAAATTAATCAGATGATTGATGATATGCAGAAACAAGGGGTAATTGAAGAATCTTCTAGTTCTTGGTGTTCTCCAGTAGTATTAAAAAAAAGGATAAAACTTGGAGATTTTGTGTAGATTTTCGGATATTAAATGAAAAAACCATTAAAGATTCGTTTCCACTACCTAGGATTGATCAAATCTTAGATAAATTATCAGGTAAATCTTGGTTTTCCACTTTAGATCTTAAAAGCGGATATTGGCAGGTTAAAATTCGTCCGGAAGATAGGGAAAAGACAGCTTTTTCAATTGGAAATGGTTTGTGGCAGTTCATCGTTATGGCTTTTGGGTTATGTAACGCCCCGACCACTTTTGAAAGATTAATGGAAAAGGTCCTGCGAGATCTAGTAAACGATATCTACCTAATTTACCTGGATGATATTATGGTTATGGCAAAATCGTTTGATGAGATGTTAGGAAATTTGTCTACGGTTTTCACTAGGATTCGAAATGCTAATTTAAAGTTGAATAAGAAAAAATGTGTTTTCTTTCGACGCGAAGTAGAATATCTAGGTCACATTGTTTCAGAAAATGGTAAGAAAACAGATCCAAAAAAAAATAGAAGCTATAGTTTCTTGGCCAGTTCCTTCGTGTAAAAAACATGTTAAAGGTTTTACTGGATTTTTTGGTTATTATATGCGTTTCATCAATGGGTTTTCTTCAATTGCTAAACCTCTTTATCAATTGACTAATAAGAAAAATAAATTTCGTTGGACAAGTGACTGTGAAAAATCATTCTTAAAATTAAAGGAGGTTCTATCAACCCCACCTATTTTAGCCTTTCCTCGTGTAGATCTACCTTTTATTTTAGATACAGATGCTTCCGATCACGGAATAGGAGCAGTTTTATCACAAATTCAAGATGGTGTAGAGAGGGTAATAGGCTATTATAGTCGTGTTCTAACAAAACAGAAAGAAATTACTGCGTTACTCGACGTGAATTATTGGCAGTAGTTAACGCAGTTGAACATTTCCATTATTATTTGTGTGGTAGACATTTCTCTATTCGTACTGATCATTCAGCATTGACATGGCTTCATTCCTTTAAGAATTTAGACGGTCAATTGGCTCGATGGATAGGAAAATTAGATCAATACGATTTCTAAGTTCTTTATCGTAAAGGCATTTCCCATGGAAATGCAGATGGATTGTCCAGACGACCTTGTGATAATTCTTCTTGTAGATATTATTTCAACATAGAGTCAAAATATACAGTCAGTGATTGTGTAGCACGTATTGTATTTGACGAAACACCCCAGGAACTTTGGAAAAATCGTCAACAACAGGATAACGTAATTCAAGCTATCTTAGAGAGCAAACAGAAATGATTAAAATTAAGGATTAAGGATTAAGTTGTCGTGGCAAGATATTTCTTCTGAAGATGAATACATGAAAGTGTATTCATCTCAATGGGACTTTTTATTTGTTGTAAATGACACTTTATATAGGGAGTGGCTTTCTTCTAATTTGAAGTCGAAAATTCTTTAACTTATTGTTCCAAGAAAGTATATCAACTCTGTTTTAGAAAAAGCTCATGATTCTCCTTCTGGTGGTCATTTTGGTGTTAATAAAACATTGCAAAAAATTCGAAAAAGATTTTATTGGACTTCTTGTAAGAAAGATGCTGAAAATTGGTGTAGGTCTTGTTCTAAGTGTATAGCGAGAAAAGGACCTTCAGATAAAGGTCACAGCCAGATGAAGATTTACAATGTAGGATTTCCTTTTGAAAGGGTTCAAATGGATATCTTAGGCCCCTTCCTAGATTCTTATTTGGGGAATAAATACCTCCTAGTAATAACAGATTGTTTTACTAAATGGGTCGAAGCTTTTCCACTTTCAAATATGAGGACAAAGACTATTGCTGAAGTATTTGTTCATGAAATTGTATCTAGATATGGAGTTCCACTGGAAGTTCACACTAATCAGGGACGAAACTTTGATTCTAAATTAGTAAAAGAGCTGTCACAGTTGTTAGGTATTCACAAAACAAGAACAATATCACTACACCCACAATCAAATGGACAAGTAGAAAAACAAAATCAGACAATACTCGATTACTTGTCCAAATACATATTAGACAATCAGAAGGATTGGGATCGTTGGGTTCCACTATATCTTTTGGCTTATAGGTCCTCTACACACTCAACAACAGGAGTTACTCCAGCTGAAATGATGACTGGCAACGATTTACGACTTCCACTTGATTTGATGCGCGGTACTCCTCCTGAGACTGATGAACCGATTGATTCTGTAAAATATATCCAAAAACTGAAGACAACCCTTAACAAGTTACACCACTTCGCTAGACAAAACATCAAAACATCGTCCCTACGTTCAAAGAAACACCACGACCGAACAGCTCTACACACTAATTTTCAAGATGGTCAGAAGGTTTGGTTTTACAACCCTCGTCGAGTAAAGGGTAAAACATCAAAACTTCAAAGTGATTGGGAACCATACAACATCATCAAGAAAATCAACGATGTCGTTTTCTGTATCCAAAAAACTCCAAGACACAAGAAGAAAATTATACACATTAACCGGCTAGCAACGTACCATAATAGGTAAATCTTCTGCTCTACTCACGGTTTTTGAGTCGTGGTTTTCCCGTGAGTCGTAGAGCAAATGCTAGAGCAGGGATGAAGTTGCGGTACCACGACACGTCAACCCCCCACTTCTATCCAAGAATTGCCTATTAGATTATATACACATATACCCTGATATTACCTGGTTTTACGATTCTACATTTTAAGAGACGGGTCCTGTGACCAGCTACGTCAAGGATTAACCCGCTTAAAAGTAGAAGGTCCAAGATCTAACGATTCCTAGATGATATTACGATAGTTTCAAGATTGAAGATGAATCATCTTTTCAAGAGACGGGACCTTTGGTCGTAGACAGAGGAACAACCCGCTTGAAGAAGATACCACTGATGATGAAGAAGATGATTTTTCAAGAGACGGGTTCTTAACCGGATAAGTTGACGATCAACCTACTTGAGAAGACCAATCTCTTTCTCGTTTTTTTTTAGATTGTCGGGACGATAATCTGAAAAAGGGGGGAATAATGTTATGTATTCCCCTGCGATATCGAACGCGCAAAACAAAAATATGTTGCTAGGTGATTTATTAGTTTGTTCGTTTTTTTTATTTGTTTTTTAGTCTCAGTCGAGTTTTATGTTTTGATGTTGAGAAAAACAAACAGATTTATTAACGTTTTTCACTAATAATTAATAAAATCGTTCTTTTCTATAATTCTGGATATTTAATTTATTGTGTGAGTAAAAAGTGTAACAATATATTTCATACGATGAGTCATCTTCTAGTAATGCCTCAATTTTTTCTTTTTTCCCCCAGAGTACAGTAGCACGGGAGGTGGCGGCAGTAGTTGGGATAATGATGATAAGACTCGAATAATATTTTTAATATAAAATAGCTAAAACTAGATCAAACAAATGTAATTACAAGTGACACATTTCAGTTGGGATAGAACCGATGGATGACTCAACTAATGATTTTGAATCTCATCCTGCTATTGAAGCAAAATTAACCACGAATGCTAGAAGCCGAGCTGTCAGTAATGGTGAGGTATCATAATTATAGTATAAAATTTAGTTACTCTTTGATTTGCTATATATTTTTTTAATTATGAATTACTTTGTTAGTTACAGTATAAGAATCTGATAATATAATAAGCTATTATTCCGATTTTTTCCAGGTATAAATCCCAGATCAAGAGAATCTTATTCTGAGGAAAAAAAGAAAAAAATCTGCGCATATTTCTACTCGTACATTGTACGTAAAAAAGTTCCTCCAAATGCAGTTATGAGACAAAGGAAGAGTAAGATAAAACGTTTTGAATTTACGAATGTTAACACGATCAGAACTTTGCTCACGAAGACAAAGAATGATATCTCTGGTTGGAAAAAATATGTTCCAATACATGGCCAAGAATTACTAGATAAGTCTACTGGTAACGCAGAGACAAACTAAAAAGACATTCTTTCACAGAAATCGTGTCATAATGATATTTCTAATTTATTTGGGTTTTATGAAAAGAATACATTTAATGTATCATTTTTTTGTACACAAATATGATTTTAAAATGTAACATAATTTATTAATTTAAATAAATATAAATTATGATCTAAAATGAAAATTTTATATTCAATATTGTTTGGGTGGAATAAATTAGAAACACTAGATATCAAACCCACAAGCATGGAAAAATGGTTAAAGATAGGTGTATATTTATGTAAATCCTCTAAAAAGATGTTATTTAGATCAGTGTGAAATCCGGACGGTTATTCAGAATTTCTGAAGCCGAACGTATTTCTTATTTGCTCTTTTTGGTCTAAGCTTTCGCTTGAAAACCAGGGTGAGCGTTTCTTATAAAAGAATGTATTTTTGCGCGCGTGCCTAATTGATTTTAAAATACGAAACATATACAAAGCTGCTTTGGCCGATATATGTCTGTATTAACAAAAGAAGAAAAACGACCAAATTAAATTCTACTTTAATCACAAAAGAAAAAGAAAACGCGACCTAGGAGTCACAAAGCCTGGCTAGGCCGACAGAGTGTCTCGGATCTAAAAGTCTAACGAGCCTGGCTTCTATTAGAAGCCGACAAGAAGACTTGGAGGGGATAGTTATAGGATAACAGTTAAGAATTTGAAGGTTTAGGTGACTTACTCTTTTCGTTACTAGTTCCTTCTGTTTAATTTTCTAAACTCTGCAGCTTTGCACGCTTACAGGAGTTATAATGAGAGTTTGTTTGGTTCTCTCTGTCTCTCTCTCTCTCTGTCTGTCTCTCTCTCTCTCTCTCTCTCTCGAGGTGTGCGGACGTGTTTTTGTGCCGCTCCGCAGCGATCGTGCCGAATGTGAGAGATTCGCCTTATCAATGTTAACGATCGCATAAAAATAAATAGAAAATCTAACAAACAATTAATCAAACAGTGTTGTACTACTGTGGGCAAAAAGTAAGGTGAATTTTCAATTTAAACTTCGCGGGCTTAACATTTCGGGCTAGTTCTTTTTTTCTTGAGTTGGTAGGACTGCGAATGACATCTGGGACAAATTTCATGTCAATGTCATCATCAGTAATATATTTACGCTTGTGTTTACCAAACGACCAAGAGTGCATGTTTCGATTCTTACAATGTCTGATTTAATTGAGCAAAGAAGTGCCATCAAATTTTGTTTGCGGAATAAAATTTCGGCTGCGGAAACGTTGAGGATGTTGTGGAAGGCCTTTGGTGATTCTACCATGTCGCAGAAAAATGTTTATAAGTGGTACAAAGACTTCAAAGAGGGTCGAGAACGTGTTGATGACTTGGAGCGCTCCGGACGACCATCGACGTCAACAGATGACCAACACGTCAATAAAGTGAAGGAATTAGTGCTCGAAAATCGTCGGTTGACTGTTAGAGACCTTACTGATATGATCGGAATATCAGAAGGATCTGTGAAAACAATTTTGAAAGACCATTTGGGCCTACGAAAAGTCAAATCTCGTTTGGTACCGAAAACGCTCAATTTCTTGCAAAAAAGTCGCCGCGTTGATGTGTGTGAAACAATGCTTTCTGACTATCAGGACAAGCTCAAATGCATGATTACGGGAGATGAGACTTGGATTTATGCTTACGACCCTGAAACAACCGACCAATCAAGCGAATATCGTGCTAAAGGCGAGGTCAGACCGAAAAGAGCACGTCAAAGTCGTTTAAAAATAAAAGTCATGATGACAGTTTTCTTCGATTTTCGTGGTGTGGTGCACTATGAATTCCTTCCACCCGGCCAAACTGTTAATAAGGAATATTATTTGAGCGTTATGCGTCGTTTGCGTGAAGCAATTCGTCTAAAAAGACCAGAATTATGGGCCAACAACTCTTGGTTTTTGCATCACGATAATGCACCATCTCACACTGCACTCGTTCTTCGTGACCATTTCGCCAAAAATTCGACGCATATCGTTCCGCAACCACCGTATTCGCCTGATTTGGCTCCGCGTGACTTCTGGCTATTCCCAAAATTCAAGAGACCACTCCGGGGAACGCGTTTCGAGTCGATTGAGGAGATAAGAGCTGAATCGAAGAAGGCGCTGATGGCTATACCGGAAAAGGACTATTTAGCATGTTTCGAGGATTGGAAAAAACGTTGGCATAAGTGTATTTTATCGGGAGGGGATTACTTCGAAGGGGATGACATTGATGTAGAAGAATAAATAAAGATTTTTCATTTTACAAACAAATTCACCTTACTTTTTGCCCACAGTAGTATAAGTGGTGTGTAATTAGTTCATGTGTATTAGTTCATGTGTATTTCAGTATATTTTATAAACTAACAACACTAAGTGTATTATAAACTGTGACTGTCAAAAGTGGCATATATGCCTTGTGTTTAAAAGTGTATATCTGTTACTTCCGTGCCTAGTATTTTGTGGCCTTGTGTTAATTGTTCATTGTAATATACTCTTGCAATTATAATTATATTTATTTATTCGAGAGAGAGAGAACCGACATTTCTTATATGTCATGTATTTGTACTTCCGAAACTTAATAGCTATTAAAAGGATCAGTCGTATCTTTTGTATACACCGCATTTATAGTGTCGCTCGGGTATAGTGTAATTAGGGTAAGCCGTTAATCCCTTATACACTGCCCAATACTTCTGATCTAAACTATTTATATCTAAAGTCATAAACTCTTTGTGCGGGTCCAACGTGCTACATCGGCATAACGGCATCATCATAATAATACAATTTATCAATTGCATAAATCGTTTCCGACCGAGAGCGAAAGTGTCACTTTCACCTGCATAAAGACCTAAAGTGTATTGTGCATCGGTGGCTGGCCTGCTCTGGTGAATGCCTGCGGTCGGCAACGCAGGGATGCCATTTGTTGACCCTAGATGAGCGAGTCTGCACACTGCATCAAGCTGCACTTACGCAACAAGAGCGCCTCGCAGCAGTGTATCGCTTGTGAGTGTGAGGCCACGCCCACCCCCTCTACCTCAACGGGAATCGGACTGGGTGATCGCACCCACGGTGCTGCTGCGGCCAGCGCTCAAGACACGCCCATCACTGCTACTGCCACGACGGACACACTGGCCATGCCCACTCGAGAACCATTACGCACTCGCAAGAGAAAGGGCCTCCACTCTTGCGTTTGGCAAAGCAGGCTAGGCCATCGGCGCGGGAAAACGTCGGTGAGAACCATAATTATTTGAATTTGAATCTCGATTTAAATAGACTACACCCATCTGCAAATACTGCTGCTGCCGTATCTCCACCGATTGCTGAAATGGCCGATAATACTCCGTCATGGTTCGCGCGCTTTGAAAATGGGGCTTTTGCACCTTTTGCTGCCAACGTCGAGAAAAATTTTAATACACTTAACGGGCGCTTGGACGCGATTCAGAGGGACGCGCTGTGTATCAAACGCACCATTGGCCTCCGCGACCGTGCTGAACTGCTCATCCTGGGGCTGCCAATCGAGTTCCAAGACACGCTGGACGATGCTTTACAAACTTTATTCAATACAATCGAATGCCCAGCGGTCTTGAGCCACATTATAACAACACGCAAATGGACGGCAAGCCCCAGGGCTTCAACAAACCAAAATAATGACCACGCTGAGCGCTCCACTTGCGGCGTGGTGATAATGGTTGACTCTACCATTGTCCGCGATTTCATCCTGGAATCTGCCGGCAAACTGAGGGGACGCACAGCGGCTAATATATTCGGCTGTGGTGCTGGCAACCCTATCACCATACGCCAACTGCTGCCAAAACAACTGCATGAACTGCTTATGGCGGCGATTGATCGTAGCCGCGAGCTGGGCTACGCGCGTCCCTTCGTGTCGTCCATGGTGGTTCACATGAGAGAAACCATCCGCTCCGAGCCCATCCCGATTGTGTCTACCGATGACCTGGCCGCCCTTGTGCCCGCCAGAGTCAGACCGACCCCTATAAAGGGGGCTGCGCAGCAAAACGGTGCGGCGAAGTTAAGTGACTCACAGCGTCCAGCAGCGGGTCGTTCCTCTCAGCCACAATATCAACCTCACCAGCAGCCAAACTCGCAGCCGCCCCCGCGCTTTTCACAACCTACAGCTCAACTAAAGCAGGTGCCCCCGACTCGCACTACCTCTAAGCCGTTAACACAAATAACAACTCGCAGCTCTCACATATCCTCGCACTCAACTTCGCCTTCAAATACAGCCATGCTAACGGACACACCTCAACCACCTCATAACACCTCACTATCGCCTACACCGTCAGCTTATTACTCAAATCCAGCCCTGGCCACTTCCTATTTTCAATCTGTTTCAGGTGACTTCAATTGTGACCTATCTACGCCCTCACTGTCCGATGCATTGGCTTTGCAAGCCCTCATTGACACTCACAATCTCCATGTTGTCTCGCTAGAGCCAACTCACCATTGTTTTGCCGTAAAACCGCCCTCACACACTACACTGGACTTATTTATTGTCAAAAATATGCTGGCGGTGACCCATTTTAGTAAATCGGAGGCACCGTTCATATCTGGCCATGATTTTATCGCAATAATATACCGTATAAACATCAAGCGCAACTCACCGAAACAGATCAAGTCTAGGCAGCTTCACCGTGTGGACAGGGATAAACTCTCCCTGTTGTTGTCTTCTAAGCTGGGCGCTGTGGATTCCTCCACCTCGGCCTTTCGTCCAGACCTGGCCTTAGGTATGAATCCTGGGCAGAGCACCTCGGAGGCAGCTCTCATTGTCGATCAGATGGAAGATCGGCTCACAGGTGCCCTGACCGCGGCATTTGATTCTGCAGCGCCGGTGAGGTCGATGACCATCAAGGCTAAATTCAAGCCCTGGGTAAATAGGGACATTTTGGCCTTGGTGAGGAAGAGGGATTCCCTGTACAAGACAGCCAGGTCCACCGGCTCGAGTGACGACCTCGAATTGTTCAGGGACACCAGGAACGAGGTCACCAGAGCGCTGTGCAAGGCTAAGAACGGCTACATAGCGGATAAACTGGGCCCAGGCAGTGACCATCATGCCATTAGTAGGGAACTGGCCAGACTTGGTCTGGCTAAAAGGAGGCATCCCTCACCACTGGGATTCTTTACTCCTGGAGTACTGAATGCCCACTATGCGAACATAGTAAACGCCTCGCAACCACTGACTTGGGACCAGTTTAAGTCGATATGCTCATCCGAGCTGACCATTCCGCATGAGGCACCACCGTTCAACTTCGAGCCGGTCTTGGCTGAGGACGTGCAGATGGCTATAGCCGCCTCCACGTCCAAAGGCATAGGTTTTGATCGCAGATCGGTAGGAATGCTTAAGTTTTCCGCGACTGCCTGCCTCCATCAAATAACAGCGATCATTAATTACTCCCTGGCCTACGGTGTCTTTCCCTCGGCGTGGAAAATGACCTTACTGTCCCCGATCTCCAAATGTGTGTCGCCCAAAAACGTGTCCGATACGAGACCCATAGCCATGCTATCTGAGCTGTCCAAGATCCTGGAGAGAATTGTCCACAGCCAGCTCTCGAACCATCTTGATAAGTTTGGGTTGCGTGACCCACGTCAGGCTGGCTTCACGAGGTACCACAGTACGCAAACTGCTCTGATACGTGTCCTAGATGATGTAAGGAGGGCCATCGACAACTACAAGATCACTATCTTGTTGTTGTTTGACTTTTCCAAAGCTTTCGATGTGATTCCACACGACAAGCTTATTACCAAGCTACGCCTCCTACATCTGTCCGACACGGTACTACATTGGTTCTTCGGGTACCTCGCAGACCGCCTGCAAGCGGTCGTCGATGAGGATGGTCGAGCATCAGACTGGCTTCAGGTGGCTTCAGGCTTCCCCCAAGATAGCATTCTGGGACCCCTCCTCTTCAGTATTTACATACTGGACTTACCATCAGTGCTCAAGCACCTCAAGTACATGTGCTATGCGGACGACACACAGGCGTACATCCACATCCCCAGATCTGAGCTGCTGCAGAGGATAGAACTGGCAGAGAGGGATGGGCAGGCTATAGCGGACTGGGCCCAGGCTAATGGTATGCCGTTGACCATATCAAAGACCAAGGCCATGATCCTGGGAAGTGACAAGTATTTGGCCACTATTAACATGGACAGATTACCCAGGATTCACATCAACGACAAGCCAGTAGAATATGTCACGACCGCAAGAAATCTTGGACCACGATCTCTCCTTCGCTGGGCTGGCAGGAGCATGTAAGACGAATCACCAGAAGATCCTACGGCATCTTGGTGTCGCTCCGTTTCTACAGAAAATCACTATCTATAAATCAGCGGAAGAATTTGGTGCAACAACTGGTCTTCCCTCACGTCAATTACATTTCAGTCGTCTACATGCACCTGGATAAAGAGAGAATCGCTAGGCTCCAGATCCTCCAGAACGCCTGCGTCCGGTTCGTGATTGGCTTTATTCCTTTCATTCCTACAAATGACATCAAGACACATGTCACCCATCACAGGATAAAATTAGGCTGGCTTTCCCTAATCTCAATGCGGCACAGAGCTCTGGCAACCCAGATGTACGCGGCGATCGCCAGGGAGGCCCCGACCTATCTGCTGGAATCTCTGGCGCGTCTTTCTGATGAGCTCATTGTTAGACGATCAAGACGTCATCCACCAACGGCTTTTGAGTATCGGGCTCCCATAACTGAAGCATGGCACAATTCGTTCGCCATATGTGGCCAACGCATCCTGAATGCGCTGAGCGTGACGATGTTCGACGATGAGCGCATTTTGGAATTCAAATCCTGGTCGCGGAAAGTGCTACTGGAATTCGAGGCCCAGGTCTGGCTGGATGAGGCATTGGCCAAGGGTTACACACCGGTGCCTAGCCTGGAGGACTACCATGTGTCGCCGTCGACAGTCGACCGCTCTGCGTTTAGTGGCTGCGAGTTCCCTGCTGGTCCGGTTCCGGCGTTAAAACTATGGTTCTTAACCTAGTATATTTATTTTATCCTGTAGACACGCTGCGCTGCGGTACAGAAATTGTATTCACCATCTTGTATAAGTGTAAGCGTATTATATCCGTCATACTGTGTTCTACATGTATATTTATCTGTTATTTATTTATCTATTTGTTATTATCGTTGATCGTGCTCATTATGTTCACCACGTTATGTTATCTAATTGTATCTCTGTTGTATTTATTTATTGTATATGTTGTAAAGTGCCACATGTAACCAATCTGTCCTCTATGTAAAGCTATTATGCTCTTCAGTGTAAATTAAATTATTAAATTACTATAAATCACCGCTGTAGCCCAAGTGTGCCACTGTAGGTCCGAACCGGCGTGCGATCAATCCTGCATCCTAGTCATGTCTACCAACTATTAATAAACTGATTATACTCCTCACATGTCATTCATGATCTCTCATTGCGGGTTATGGTCGCCAGGTTACGCGGACCAGCAGATGGTTAACTCGCTATGGGCCCTTAGTAATAGTATCTTGTGCAATTGCCATGGCAATATCTAAACACTTAGCATTAAGTTATAAAATTTGTAACTCATTCTGTACATTATCTCAACACCAGACAGGGTTATTCAACCCCAAGGTGCAATAAAGTGAAATCAAATCAAATCAAATCTCTCTCTTGATACTGGATACTTTCTTGTTCGAATTTTTCTGCTACTATCTCGTCCTTCTTCCTAGGTTGCTTGGTCCTTTCGACTGCGGAGGTACGAGTCTTGTGTATTGGCTTAGTTTTGACTGGTCCTTCTTTCTAAGGCTTGTTGATCCCTTGGCTGCGGAGGCACGAGTCCTGTGTACTTTATTTCGACTGGTCCTTCTTCCTAGGGCTGCTTGGTCCCTGGCTGCGGAAGCACGAGTCCTGTGGCTTGATCTGCCTGACCACCTTGTCGGCTGGTTCAGGACAGACTGCGAGTTGGGGGGGGGGGTGCGTGGGCCATGAGCTGGAGTCGGGGTCTGAGCCGCCGCACCGCTAAGAACCGCGCCACCTCTATCAGCCCTCAAGGGACTAGGAGCCCAAAATTATCGACTTCCCTTTCTTCATCCTTCGGCTGGGGCTGAGTTTTCGGCAGTTTTTCCGGATTTTCCTCCACCAAATGCCTCGTCGAGTATCGTTTAGAGAGAGAGAAACCAGTTTATTTGTTAATTACAAATAAGGTGCAAAGCTGCTACAAAGTTGAAACTTAAAGTAAATAATACGATTATAAGCTATGAATAAAACATGCGTGAATTGGTTTTCGAGTCTGATTCAATTTATTTCAAAAGTTACAGTATTAATTTAATTTTACGACTTTAATTTCGTAATAACAAGTTATAAAAATAGATAACAGACTAAAATACGCATTTTTCCAGACAAGAGTATTAATTCGCACTTATTTTGACTGAACTTTGTAATGTTATAAACAAAATATGCATTTAATTAATTAAATGCAAATATCGCAAGTTTATTTGAACAAAAATGTAGAATAACATTCGCACGCAAATATAATAGTAGTAAAATTGTTTTGGTTTTATTCGGCTTTGTTAATAATTAATTAATTGGTTTATTGCTTATTATTAATACAATTCTTTATAAAACTTAATTTTAATTAGTGCATTCGATAAAGATACATTTTAGAGGTATGGATGCGAAACAATAATCTGGAATTTCAAATTATTCATTGATAAAAATTGAATTTCAAAGTTAGAAAACTTTGAGTCAAAAAACTATTTTTGTCGATTTCCCGCTAAACTAAGCTTTGAAACGAAAAATGTATATAGAGGTTTCGAGTTGGTAAAATTATTATTATTCTAATTGAAAGTTAAAAATCGGCGACTTACAATGTTTTAAATAAAATATTTCTCAATGCTATTTTTCTAAATACATAAAAATGGAGAAAACTCTACTGACCGGATGGGTTTCTATGGTTTTTGCCTCCCCTTATCTCGGTTACACGGAAAGTTTCCAGATGTGCATGCTGTAGCATAGGAGAGAGCGAGAGGGAAAAGGACATACTACAGTTTGGAGAGAGAAGCATAGGCAAACTCTATAGTAGATTTTTTCTACATAGAGTTAAAACTATGTCTCTTTAGCGTGGGCCTACGATTTTACGACTTTAAAACTCGAAAATTTTCCTTTTGCTGGGGTGCTCATCTCTTAACTTAAGACAGACGGAAAAAGGTTCTCATCCTAAATTTGAGTCTATACTATTTTGTCGAATATTTAAAAATGCGAGAAAAAGCGAATGCGAGAGAACGAAAGGTTTTTATTTAAAAATGATAAATGATAGATGAAAATTTCAAATTTGAAACGCGTAAAATCATCTCGACGTTACATGAGATAATTCATATACACTTTGTAACGGGGTGAAAAATCGAGGAACATCCACGCGCGCGCGACTGTTTATTCGAGCCCCCGGGGCTCGATATTTAGAAAACGTAGCCGCGCTTGTGGAAGAAAGAGAGGTACATATGTGGCCTCTCTCGGCGCTGGATGCTCCTCGTGGATGAAGTTGCTGCTCGCGCAGCCCCCGTTAAGTGCGAGTCGCACGGGCGTATATGGCCGCGTCTTTGCTACTGCGCAGCGCAAGCTAAAAGGAGCGCGAAATTCGCGAAACACGCGACGTGCCACTCGCGAGCACGTTTACGCACGCGTTTTTTGGTGGAATCGTGGGCTCGTTTCGGCGAGGAATTCGGTTCGTGATTTTCAAGCAAGTGAAAACCCTCGCGATGGTTGAGATGAACGTACCTTGGCTTTACTTTTCTAAGCACTCAAGACAACCTTGCCCCAGGGGCAAGGTTACACTTGTTCCAACAAAGGAACTGGCCGGTCGCTCGCTAGACTGCCGCGGGAGAGAGAGAGAGAGTAACGCACGTACTTTTCGCGGAAACTAAATCGTCGCTCGCACTCCCGGAACACAACACTTTGTCGGTCGCTTACCTCGCGAATCCTTGCTGCTGGCCAGCCAGCAAGGGGAAATATCGCTGCGCTCGAGAAGATGACTTGTTGTCACTGTCGTGCGGAAAGCTGTTCTTGCTCGCTGCTCTGTTGACTCTCTGGATGTCGTCCTGACAAGGACGGATTTTCACACGCGCACCCGAAGGTCCGCTGCACTAGCTCGTGTGACCGATAAAGATCACGGAGACACGCGTCGATTCCCGTTGATACAGGCACCGGGGTAAACGATTGTGAAAGATCAGTCGTTTATGAGGTGCAGGTATCAAGGCGACGGGAATCAGAATGCCGGTGCTCGCGGTTTTTTGACCTACAATAGTTTCTCTCTCTCTCTCTCGCATGCTCGCGGCGCGCATTCGCTATGCCCGATGCTTCTGCTGGCGCGCGAGTTTGAATTAATTACGAGGGAAGCTCGTTACAACTTTTGAAAAATAGAAATTATGAGCATTTTATAATAAATTTTCCAGATGGAAAAGATTATACAATATACAGGACGCTTCAAGTCGATAATGATAATGTATCAGATGATGATGTACACTACATGGAGAAAGTTATTGGAATAAATTTGAATACTGATTAGGGTGGATCGTTTTTGGGTCATGTTCGACAATCGCTTCGTAATAGCAAAAAAAAGTTAGTATTACACGTGACTTGAAAGTACCCGAAAGTTGGATTCATAATTTTAAGATCTTCTGTCCCCACAATTTGAAAATACCCATTTTTTTTTTAGCATTTTTCGTCATTTTCACGTTTTTTTTTGTCAAATCTGCTCCCCCAAGTTGCAAAATCAATATTTAAATATTCTTGGCACATTACT